>NW_019154088.1:16168090-16201060 GCF_002288905.1 Enhydra lutris kenyoni | reverse complement strand
GGAGAGGAGATGCAACATGGGGGGTTAAGGGGGTAGGAGAAGAGTAAATGAAACAAGATGGGATTGGGAGGGAGACAAACCATAAGTGACTCCTTATCTCACAAAACAAACTGAGGGTTGATGGGGGGAGGGGGGATGGGAGAGGGTGGGTTGGGTTATGGATATTGGGAAGGGTATGTGCTGTGGTGAGTGCTGTGAAGTGTGTAAACCTGACGATTCACAGACCTATACCTCTGGGGATAAAAATATATTATATGTTTATAAAAAATAAAATTAAAAAAACAAAAACAAAAAACAAAAAGTCTCGTGATCCGTGAGCAGAATAGCTCCCACCTTTGTGGATCCTGGTCATCTTGGTGATATGTTTTTGGTAGTGTTCCTGAGAAATTGGCCATTTCTAAGTCACTGCACACATTTTATACCTGAATAAAAGAGAAATATGCATAGATGCCATTGTGCTCGATTGAATCCTTATGCATGACGATCGGAAAGTGCTTATATGAAGCATTATGAACAATTAATGATTTGCTCATCTCCGACTTAGAGCGATGTATGGTGTATTACCTGAGGCTGATAAAAGGCATTGTGTAAGTGCAAAATGTTATTAGTTTTTAGGGAAGGGATGATAAGATTTGAAGCATAACTTAGCCCTGCTGAAATACTCATTCTTGGGTAAGCCGCTTGCAGTTCAAATTGCAGTAGCAAAGAGGCTTTTGGTCCCCACTCACATTAATCTTTTAAGCAGAAATGAAGCCTAGAAACTCATACATCTCCAAATGGAGAGGGTGCCTGGACTATGTACTGTAGGAATCTTAGGAATCAGAGTGGGCACTGACTCTAGAGATGTATCTACCAGCCTCTTTGGGGGCCTTCAGCTGAGGGCTGAGCGGGTGCGGTGTGGAGGGTGGTGTGGGGCTGGGCAGAAGGCTTTGTATGGCTCCAGGAGGCACCTCCTCAGGAAAGGATGAGACATGCATCTCTGACTGATGGGCTGTTAGAGGTTTAAAATGTTTGCCTTGGGTGACCTTAGGGAAAAACACCATCCTCTCTGGCTTAATGTGAATTAAATTTTTCGATTACTCTAGAGGAAGGAAAAGCAGCGGCTCCAAGCGTGCTTATTTTGTGGAAAGTAAAATGAAATTAAACACTCCAGCAGAAGGAATCTTAGCAGCTCGCTGATCCCAGGGCATCGCCCCCTGCCACTCAATAGCAGCAAAAATTTGATTTGAGGGTAACGGATATTTCAAATGGAGTGTCCTGGATCCATCTAAAAAATGTTTTTATTCTGAGAGACTAACTATACTAATTTATATATCCTGGGAAAGAAAGGAAGCATTTCAATATTTTTTCTTCCTTCAAGGAGAGTGCTATGGATCTCAGTACTGAGGGAAGGAGAATTTAATATAGGTATGTGTGGTCCTGTTGGCTGACATTTTGTGGTTTGCCATATACATGCAGGGAGAGGATCTCTTCTTGGTCATGAGATGCTCAGATTTAAAAAAAATCGGGGTTTCTGGGAATGGAAGAAAGTCTCATTGTTTTCATAAAAGTTATAACCTGGGTGGCCTTTTCCTTCTCTTTGAAAAAGGACGAGAAAAAAGTGTGTGCTTGTGTGTGTGTGTGTGTGTGTGTGTGCACACGTTCAGTAGAGTGTGGGCAAGCAATCTCAATTATGTATCAGAGGGTCCATGATGTATTGTCTGCATGTGGGTGTATTTAAAGTCTGGAACTGGGGCGCCTGGGTGGCTCAGTGGGTTGAGCCACTGCCTTCGGCTCAGGTCATGGTCTCACGGTCCTGGGATCAAGCCCCACATTGGGCTCTCTGCTCAGCGGGGGGCCTGCTTCCCCCTCTCTCTCTGCCTACTTGTAATCTCTTTTTCTGTCAAATAAATGAATAAAATCTTTAAAAAAAATAATAAAGTCTGGAACTGAGAGTCATACAGTTATCGTATCATCACCCTTGGGGGATCCTGTGAATTCACCCAATCTTCGTGAGTCTGGAGTGGTTTGGATTAGTGACTCTCAGCTAAAGCAAGAGAGTATTGAGTGTGGAGCCTGACTTGAGTGCGTCTGGATATTCCTCATCGTCTTCGTTTGGGGGTTTCATGAAGAAGCAAACTAACAAAGGGTGAGGGGAGGCAAGAAAAATGAAAAAAAAAAAAAAACATTCCATAATACATTGCTTTTTTTGAAGTGTGCTGATGATCGAAGCAAAAGTTTCCATTTCTGGTGAAGGCTTGAGTGGGCCCAAGCGAGCTGTTCATGTAGGCAAACTTGATTTTTTAGTCTCTAAGCAAGACTCTTCAAAAAGGAAGGGGTGTAAAACAACCCTCTAGCCCACACGCCACGTATATGCTGCCACCGTCTTGTGTCTCCTCGACTGCCTCCCGGGCTGATGGACCCTACCACTAACAATGGGTACAGTTGCCCCCCAGAAATAAAACTCAGAATGTGGTCATGCTCCTGACATGCCTGTAAGATTAGAAGTGGGTACTGGGGAGGAAGAAAGAATGAAACAAGGAAGAGGAGGAAAAGGAAAGAAAGGAGAGGAAAGGACAAAAAAGGGGAGAATGAGAGGAGGAAAGGGACAGTGATGTCATATCTGGGATATGCACTAAAGGTTAGTCATTGTTTATCGGAAATTCAAGTTTCCCTGGGTATCTTGTATTTTATGTGGCAATCCCAACTATGTTCCCTGCAAAAGGCCAATTAAGCATTTTCCACATATCATCTCATTTAAGCTCTACCAATTCCTGCCATTTGTTTCCAGATCAGGAAACTGAGACTCTAAGCAGTAAAAAGACTGCCCCACGTTCACCTTGCTGGTGAAGGATGGTGCCTGTCTAAGACCACAGGCAGTACCTTGTTTCCTGGAGCCCTAGAAAAAGGAAAAAAAAAACAACAAAAAAACAAACAAGTCCACCCAGGGATATTTTGAAACATGTAAAACAGAAGCTTTAGCTAAAGGGAAGGCAATTAGCAAGATCCATGGTTTCTGAAGATTGTCAACAACTACATCATTGATGGCGATAACTTCCTTTGGGGAGCCGTGTTTAACTTGTAATCCCAGATCTTTGACGGAGGAGACTCCCTCTCTATCTCCTGTTGGTGGAGTCAATTAAAAATCTTCCTATATTCTGAGGAGGGAAATGAAACCTTTGTGGTAAATCTCATAAAAATGTGCCCTGGAGATGAAAAATTGCATTTAAACCTCAGCTGTCTATATTAATTATGAGGAAGGACAGTGCGATTAGGGAAAATATGAATTATGAAATATTTCTAGGTGCTGCATGCTGGGAGAGGTGCTGACAAGCCTGAACGTAGGTGAGGTCGAATGGCTGGGCTGCCACTGATGGGCAGTGGGCGGGTGGTGGTGGGTAGTGGGCATGCTGAGCATGGGCGACAAAGCCCCTGAGCACAGTTGGTGAGGAAGGAAGGACTAGCCGTGGTGAGAAGGTGAGCAGTGGTGAGACAGATGAGGGGAAATACAACAGCTCCTGAGTTATGTGAAATGCTATCAGTTCTAATTTCTAGTGCCTGGAATTCTGTTACTGTGAAGGATAGACCCAGCATGATAAGTAAAGTTTTACAGAGGTAGGTTTCTAATCCACACAAAAGATCATCTTGTAGAAACCAGAGTGGTGTAATGGTGGGATGGGTGATCCCTGGGAATAGTTCCATTGTCTTTTCCTGCAGGCCTTCAAGCTATGTCTGGATGTTAGGCCATCCGGGATGCTACAGGAAAGATTTCTGAATTGAGCGAACAGCTTGGTCAGGTACACGTGCATCTGTATACACACTTACACAAATATGTATGTATTTAAGAAATTATACTCTGATTACAAATAAAACTTGAAAAAGTAAACTATCTCTCAAATCCATCGCTTTGGGTCCATCCCGACTGCCACCCTCTTTCTGGGCCCTTCCTCTCTTCCCTGCATTACTGTCCAAACCTCATTGGCCCTCGTGCTTCCGACCTCTTCTCTCCATCATCAATTTTCCACTGAACGTCAAGTGTGTTCTTTCCCAACTTCAAGCATATTCATTGTATTCCCTTGCTGAAAACCCTTCAGAGGTTCCCGTCATCTCCAGGGAAGACAAGTGAGGTGCCTTGGCATGGCCTGCAAGGCCGGGGCAGCTGTGGCTCCTGCCTTTCCCGCTTTATTCCCTGCTGCTTGAGTTCCTGTGAGGGCCACAGTGCTTTATGTCCCCTTCCTTCATGTGCATTCTCTCTCCTTGAGAAGGCCTCTCTGCCCCTTAGGACCCCGCTCAGATTTCACCTTCTGTGGGACCCCTTTGTCAGTCATTCTGGCTACTGTGCAGCCTTCTCTTGCTGTGTGCTTACTTCTGCTATCTGCCTGTCTCTCACCACCACCATTTTATTTTTTTTTTAGAAGTGTGGTATTTCGCCAAGTATTACTTTTTTTTTTTTTAATTTATTTGACAGACAGAGATCACAAGTAGGCAGAGAGGCAAGCAGAGAGAGAGATCTCCGCGGACCAGAGAGCCTGATTTGGGGATCGATCCCAGGACCCTGGGATCATGACCCCAGCCGAAGGCAGAGGCTTTAACCCACTGAGCCACCCAGGCGCCGCAACCACCACCATTTTAAGTCTCACGAAGGCAGGGCCGGGCATTAGACGTCTGTCCAACCACACCGAGAGCACAGGGCCCAGTAGAAGAGAGGTGCTCATAAATACAGAGAATATCATCCAAGAGAAACCTTTGGGAGGCTATAAAATGCATGCCTTCCCCAACATTTGTGAGGCCCGGAGCAACAGTATAAATGGAGGCCCATATACCATATGTCTAAATATTTAAAAACGATAAATCAAGCTAACAAACTGTTCTGTTAAGTACGTTCTAGCTTCCTACCTTGATAAATGTGCCCACATCATGGCAATGCCAGATATGTATACAGCTCTATGTTTTTAATGACTGAAAATCGGCAGAATACCAAAGACGGCTGAATTTAATTATTAATGCACACGTCTGAGAACTCTCTTGATGAGTTGGTGACATTTGCATGAGAATAAGATGAAGACATACATAATTCATAAATTACCATATATTTATCCCATTAAATTTATTCTCTTCAGTTAACTTGAGCAAAAATCCCTAATTATGTGATTTTTCACATAATTTGAGTTCTATTCATAGTGATCATCTAAAGAATTAGAAATGTAGTTGTATTCAAGATGTATTTTAAATATATTTAAATATATTTTCACGAGATAAATCAACATCGAAGTTAAAATATAAAATTAAAATTATTTTTTATGTATATTTTCAAAATGCTTTAATAAAATCCAAAGTAAAACTAACATTTTTTATTTTAATTTTCAAATAGTTAGCTAAATCTTGTTAGAGGTTTCTTAAAGTAAATTTGTATTTTGTAGCATTCAGTGTCCCTCTAGGTGTTAATGTAAAACCTTGGTATCATAATTCAAGCATTTTATATATATACATATATATATATGCAATATGCATTATTTAATATTGCAAAACATTCCTCTGTTGCCATGTGCAACTGTTGTGAATACCTTGGTAATTCACAAGCCCATGTGGAACTACAAACTGGAATGTAGAGAGAAGCAGGAAAAAGCACTCTCAGTGCTACTGGGAAATAGTACTTCATTATGCACAATTCCACTGTTAGCGCTTAGAGAAAGGATTTGACAAGTTAATTAGTCTTTTCTCTTAGCTAAGCACAAATCCTCTCCACGCCTAGAAGCTGTGTCTGCCTCCAAGTGTTGGACAAGTGGCAAAACCCACAAACCTTCATGGCATTCATGTACACTGGCTTTTTGTTTTTTGTTTTTTTGTTTTTTTTTTAATTGGGATAATTAACATAGCCCCCACATTTCAAGTGTACAATGTAATGATTAGATATCTGTCTAGATTGCAAAATGGGGACCTAGGGCAAGAGATGGAAAGTGGTGTTTGTCTGGGATGTGAACGGTGTTGGTTACTAGAGCGGATGTTTAAAGTTCCAGGTCAGGCTGGGTCAGGGCTAAGTGCCAGACCTTGAATGACAAGGGTGTCCATGAGCTCCTTAAGATATTGATTTTTTGGTTTGCATTTTCTCTAATTCATGCAGGGCCCTCTAAAGTAGAAGGTGCAAGGCACTGGCCCATTTTGCCCCAGCCTAAGGGGTCTACTGATCAGATCTGTTGTTTATGTGGGTGTATTTAAAATAGCCTGGTCTCTTTCATATTGAAAGTATTATTGCAATCCTGTTTTTTGCTTCAAGTTCTTAGCCCAAAGACCTAATGGCCTGGTAGGAAGAACACAGAAGTGGGGATAAGAAGACCTGCCTTTGAATTCTAGCTCTGGCCCTCATTCACTGTATGAACTTATGCAAATCCGAGTCTCTGTTTTCTCATCAGAAGAAGAGGGGGGTAGAAATGAGGGTAATTGTTAGGATTAAACAAGGTAAAGTAAATGGAAGGTTTTTGTAATTAAGAAGTATTTCCCAAATGAAACAATTCATTTGGCATAACCTTGTACCCATTTTCTAGGGCTGTCATAACACAGCCTGGGTAGCTTCAGCAACAGAACCAACAGCAACTTCCTCACTATCTGTGGGCCGGAAGTCCAAGGTCAAGGTGTCAGCAGGGGTAGGTTCCTCTGCAGCCTCTCCCCCTGGCTTGTGGATGGCTGTCCTTGTGTTGTGTGGTCTTTCCTCTGTGTGTGCCTGTGTCCCCATCTCCTCTTCTTGTAAGGACACCGATGAAACAGGCTTAGGGCCCACCCTGATGGCTTTCATGATCTTGGCATCCGAGGTAAGATGTTAACACCTCTGAGTTTCAGCTTCCTCATCTGTAGGGTGGGATTGTTATCTGCTAGAGTTTCAGTGATGATGAGCTGAAATATGTGTAAAGCTCTTGGCAGAGCTCCTGTATTAATGTGTATTAATACACATTAATAATGTGTATTAAGTGCTCAATAAACAGGAATTATTATGACCTCCCAAGCTCCTCTTGGCACTAAATCCCAAAAGACTTTGTGCTGTTCTTTACAGTTGTGGCATATGAGAGCCACTTGGGGGATGGTGCCAGGTAACATACAGACTTGTAAAGAACAGGTAGTCTTGAATACGCAGATATGAAGGAGAAGGATACTTGGGGTAGAGAGAATGAAATGAGTAAAGGCACAGAAATAGGAATATGGAAGGGCCTCTATAGTGACCAGCAATGAGATCAGTTTGAAGGCCTTTTAGGAGCCATGAAAGGGACTGGACCAGATAAGGCTGGAAAGAGGGAGGCTGGGGGCAGCCTTGCTAGACTTGCATCCCCCCATGGGAGCCATAACCTTGGACCCATGCTCAGGGTTGAAAGTGCAATGGTTGCTGTTGACTCAAGTGTGTGGGCTGGGATGCCAGGTGGTGGAGAAAGTGGTGGGCATGCTGCAAAGCTTGGCCCGTAGCTCTGTGGAGAATTTTCTACTGCTCTGTGAGCCTGATGCCTTGTCAGAGGCGGGACCCAAGCATCTGTCTGCAGGACATTAGTGAAGAGTCTTCACAGACTGTCTTGAAGGAGCTACGGGCATGAAAAACAGAAGCGGAAGGAGGAACATACCGTAGGGCCTGGTCTTTCATTGTCCTCAAAGAGCATGAGGATGGGGCGTGGGTGAACTTACCTGCATGGCTTCATTTCTCTCTGTCTCTTCAAGTTTTACAATCTCCATCCTATTTTTTTTTTTAAATAGAAGTTCTAGGATTTTTGTTTTAATTTTAAAAATTTTTAATCGAAATTTGGATGATAACCAGATTATATTCGTTTCAGGCGTACTTTCTCTTTGTTGTAGGATTTTGTGACCTTTTCTACCTCAAAGTAAGATTCAGAGCAGCTACCTTACCCATCCAAAAACCTCAGAAAGTCACCAGGACCCCAGGGAACTCATTCATTTGTTCTCCAGGCCTGTGATTTTTTTTTAAAAGACAAATTGACCTCTATTCTATTACAAAGAATTAGTAGGCACTAATTTATAGTCACTTTACTTCCCATCAAATGACTATTAGAAGTAATAAAAGGCTGGATAAAGGCCATCCACCAACTCCTAAATTGGAAATATCTGTGACCAATTGTCCTCACACTTTTAAATTCCATTCAGCAGCTGGTAACCATTCCCTGGCATCATGTTAGATGCACCCTAATTTTTCTGTGTTTCTTGAGCTTTGGAGAAAGAAATACTGTGCATGTAGTTTTCCAACTGAAAAGGTGCTGAATTCAGCACATGGCCAGAGCATGTGTAAATAGACCGGGCTGAACTGTGGGACATTTTCCAATACAGCCCTTCAGTCTCTACTGCCCCCCACCCCCACCCCACTCTGGAGGTTCATTTCTTACGGCACAGTGTGTCCTCTGAAAAGTCACGTAGCTGTTGGCAGAGAGAGGTGCTCTCCCAGCAGTGAGGGCTCCTGCCTCACTCCTACAAGCTGGCTCACCTCTCTCTGAGAGTCCTTGGACCTTAAGGACAAGGACAAGAAAGCATTAGTAAGGGAGAATGTGCTAGAGGAAAATCACATTCAGCAGGCCTACAGGCAGTGACTCCAGCTGACAATATCACAGGCAACACCTCGCTTCAACCCTTAAAATACCTCCTTGGCTAGAGAAAGATAACATTTGCCTGTTTTGCTCACTATTTTTGTTTTCACTTGTTTCTCACACTTGGGGGACTCATGTTCAGGCAAACATCTGGCTGCTTCTGCATCAGGGAGGCCATCCAGGAGGACAGTTAGGTTTTAGAAAAGTTTTTTAAGGAGGTGAGGAAGGTCATGCAGAGGGCATGCAACGTGGGAGTAGGTTGGCTTGAGGACTAAAGAAAGGGATTGAAAAAAATTAAAGAAAAACAATGTGCATAAGTGAGAAAGGGAACAGAGCCCCAAAAGAGAGGTAGGTCCAGTCACACATCCTCCAGATTTTGTCAGTGACAGATGGGAGGCTAAGTTGAAGCCACGGGTGCCTTCAGTGGCACTGTTCAGCAGGGAGCTTGACTGAATCCTGGTTGTAGAAACATGGGAAAATCATGTAGTATCCTTGAACACCAATCATCTCAAGCATAAACATTTACTGACGTTATCCATCTATCACAGATTGATATCATAGATCACTATACCCAGGAAATGAATACATGAGCCTTGGCACTGCCCCAGCCACCTTGGGAACCCTGAGGAGTCTGGACAAGTCAAAAGCATGGCTCTTGGCTGGATTTGCCAACACTGTTGCTGAACAAACTCAGACAAACTCACCATAAGCAAAGCCAATAACTCAGGAGACAGTAGGGGAGGGGTTGGAAAAGAGAAAGGGAGAAATTTATTTTGGGTGTCCATAGCCAGAGGAGGTGGCAGGTTCAAGGCTTGATCACCTCTCTGCCAGGAGGAAGGACACCTAGACTTTTACAGGAAAGGCTCAGGAGCAAGAGCAGGCAGAGAGCGTGTCATCATGGGTGAGTGTTTGTAGGTGTTCATTCAACCCCCTATTAAGGGGAAGGTGGCATGTGGGATATGGTCTTCTAGGTTATCCGTGCTTTCCTGGTCTGGTGTCTTGGGATATTTCAAGTCATTGCAAAACACCTTCAGCAATGCCTCAAGAAAGTGCAAGTAGAAATAAGCACAATGGGTTTTAGAGCATGAGTTAAGAGGTCTTGTCTATTTCTGGTTTTAACTGTTGGAGTCTTCAGTTGAGCAAGAGAGCTCACTGATAGTAATAATAATATCCAACAATAATGGCATAGTGATCAAATAAGATCATGCACGTGAAAGCATTTCATAAGCTGTAAGCACTACCTAATGTAAGATATTATTGCAAACCGCCTGACTCTCATTATTTACGTGAACCAGGCCAGAGTCTGGTCAGTAATTACAGTGTGCCTTCAAGGAGTACACTTTTATTACTTCCTATTTCATAGTAATTTGGAATATGTCAGCAGGCCGGCTTATTGAAAGACCTTGGAGTATTCTGCTGTGGTGTGGTTGTAGATATTGGCGGGCATAGTTTAAAAAAAATGCAAATCTTCATGCTTTATAAGTTCTTATGATACTTCCTAAACTAGCCCATTGTCTGCGTGGAGCAGAGATAGGAACTTTCTGGTTACAGTTCAGTAAACCCCAGTTTGCCATCCGACCAATTCTTTCTTCCAGGAAAACTGGTCATTCTCGGTCATTCTACTTAGAGGATAGAGGTCATTTGGGTGGAAATGCACTTTTGTACTTTGTGGTTTCTTTTTTTAATTTTTTTTTTTATTATGTAAACCCAACCCCTAATATGGGGCTCGAACTCAAGACCCTGAGATCAAGAGTCGTGTGCTCTACTGACTGAGCCAGCCAGGCGCCCCTGTATTCTGTGGTTTCCAAGAAGACAGATGGGTCTTCTCAGAGTGCAGTGTGAAGGGTTTGGGAATTATAAAGTGACGAAGTCAAGTGCTGTGGGTGCACTACTGTTGTTCACGGAGACAGTTTGTGGTAATGGAAACAAATCAAATCTTGAGCCAGAAGAGCTGAGTTCAAGTCCTGATTCTAATATTATCTATTTGTATGACCTTGGGCAAATCAGTTAACTTGCCAGTGCCTTACTTATGTTATCTGAAAAAAGGTAGGAAATGTGGTAAATACAAATTTCACCGAAGGCATGTGGGGAGGACAAAAAGATGTGACAACTGTGAGTGCTAATGTATTTGAATATAAGCGTGTGAGCTATCTATTTTCCCTTCCCATTGCCCATGCTCTGTCCTGCTGGGAAAGCCTGCATGGTCTTTCCACACAGGGTCTGCACGGAGGTTTTATGTGTCTGAACCTCACTGAGTTCTGATTGTTGATTTAATAGTCATAACCTTTAAAATCCACAAGGGCTTTTTAGACCAAGTGGCGGGGAAGAGACAAGGAGTGTAATATCTCCGGATGGAGCCCAAGGTCTGGGCTGTACTTCCAATGAAGGTGATCTCTGGTTAATCTTTGGGTTTGAATACCTCCGTAGTGCACTTTCCATCATGTTTATGATGAGAAAGATGTCATCTGTGTAGCATCTGCAGAGCCTTGGTTGAGAAGTGAGTTGCTTTAAAACATTTCATTTCAGATTACTCATAAAGATTGCAGTGGCACTGTTCCTTCATTTCACCTGGTAGCCAATTTTCGTCACAAACACAGGAGCATAAGTGTCATCTTTTGGGCCTATATACTGTGGTTTAAAAGTCCCTTGAACCTGAACCAAAACACTTGTTTTCTTTAAAGTGTGAGTTTTTCTATGGCTTGGCTTAAATTCCTTTTAAATCTGTTTGAAATGCAGCTTATGTGAGCTGGTCAAAGATATTCTCCCCCTCCCTCTGCTTCTTTAGTACCCGGCGTGGTTCATCAGTTCAAGTACACAAGGCAGGCGCAGACTTGATTTGACTGACAACTTACAGGAACTCCTGGCTCAGCATTTTAAGTGAGATAGAGTTGGCATTTAGTATGATGTCTTGCTATCTGGAAAAATCTCTCCTTATAGGACCAGGAGTTTTCATTCATTGGAGGAATGCTGACATCTTTGAATACTTAGGATGCATTGCTAACACATTTTCTCCTTTTTGGCTAGTGCCAACTGGCAAGCATTTTTCAGCTGGTGGGACACCACTGACATTTTTGCTTTGCAGGGGAATAGGTACTACCTCTGGGACACATGGATATTATTTCTCTTTATACCAAAAAACTTTACGAAATTCTTACAAATACATATATGTGGACTTAATTTAGTAATATTATTAAGATGAGCATGATTGTCTTCTGTTTTGGAAGCAGAGTGTTGTGGAAGGAGCCCTGGTTCTGAAATCAGATTTGGGTTTGAATCCTGGCTATCCTAGTAATTAGCCAGATGACCTTGGATAAGACATTTAGCCTTTACAAGTCTTAATCTCCTGCTTTGTGAAGTGGGGGATAATAAGCATGGTTGAGACATCAAATGAGCTAATGGATATGATTGTGGGGTGATACATAAGTGGAAAGAAAGATGATCATCATGAATCTTTACCCTAAGGCGGGGGTGGGGGGTGGAGAATTTTTACCCTTCAGGCTGCTGGGAGTTGGAAGGTACATTTTGTTTTGGGGGGTTTGGCCAATAGATTTCATATGATCTTTGTTCTTATGATTTCAGAAGATAGTGCAAAATCTCAGGGCTTAATGTCAGCCTTTCCAGTGGTGCCATTGTTTGATGAGGAGGACGAGGAAGAAAAGGTTCCTTGAAGGAATTTTCACTCAGTTGGATGATGCCTTTCTAATATCCCTCCAATCCTAAAATCCTGTTATGATAATATTATAGCACTAACCATTATGATTAGTCTAAGGGCCTCATGAAGTTTAGACATTGACTCATCCATTCACATCACAGAGAGAGGGACCACAGCTAGGGGACAGGTGACACCATGTCCAGAACTTGACAAACAATAGTTGCTTTGTTGTTTCGGTTTGCTGAGTATCATTCTAGCTTCTTTTTAGGTCTTTTGTGTCAATCCAGTTTAACTGATACTAAGATAAGTAGGGACTTAAGTGCTGTGCAAGGTACCAAAATTAAAGAACTCATCTGGAGTTAACAATCTTGTGAACCCCTTATTCTGTTGTGCTTCCTCTCTGATATCCCTGTTACCTATTTCCACATCTGCATCTGCATCTATATCTATACTGGAAGGGGACTGTGTCTACGAGGGCCTTAAAGAAAGAGTCCCACTGCTTCTAGCATCTGACTCATCTTGAAGAAGTTCTGGCTGCCTAAAACTTGGGCCAGGGGAATACTGAGATCTGTATTTGGTATATCCAGGACAAACAATAAAGTTTGCTGGGTACATTTGGCTGACGGGTAGATTGGTGGAAAGCAGGACAGTTCTGGCATCAGGGATCACTCTTGTGTGAAGGTCTACGTAGTAGTAATCCCTAGCCTCAGTAGCTGTGGCCAGGCTGGTGCCACCTTTCCTTCTTCATCACATGGCCTCTGATATCATCTTAAAAGGAGAGGTTGGGGTCATCTGGGTGGCTCAGTGGGTTAAGCTGCTGCCTTCAGCTCAGGTCATGGTCTCGGGGTCCTGGGATCGAGTCCCGCATTGGGTTCTCTGCTCAGCAGGGAGCCTGCTCCTACCTCTCTCTCTGCTTTGCCTCTTTGCCTGCTTGTGATCTCTGCCTGTCAAATAAATAAATAAATAAAATCTTAAAAAAAAAAAAGGAGAGGTTGGACTCATCTCCTGATGAGCTATGGTAATGGCTGCTGTTGCCATGGGTCCATGAATTCTTTTAGTCTGCTCACATTCAGTCATTCCCTTATTCATTCATTCCACAAATGTCTATTGAGTGTCTACTATGAAACAGTTCCAAATGCTGGTAACAAAGTGGTGAGTGAAGCCACATATCTTGGCTTTCATGGAGTTTTCAATTTATTGTGAAAGAAATACATGGATAAGTTATCCCTGAGGTGGGCATATATGCCCGTGACAAGTGCTGGGAAGGAGCGATTTAGGCCTAGAGGGAGAGATCAGGGAAGAGCTGAAGGAGGAGAGGAGGATGACTGGGAAGATGGGCCCGGGAGAGCTTCTGAAGCGGAGGACATACTGTGCACCAAGGATGCCAAGGCTGGTGGTCTGAAAGAAGGCGGCGTCTGAAGGTCTGAGGAAGAGCAAAGGTGGGATGAGACTGGGGAGAGAGAGGTGATTAGGGTCAGGGTTTTAGACTTTAAACTTATAGGCAATGAGAAGACAAAAGGGCTTTAAGCATGGGACTCTTTCTGCACGTCGTGGAAGGACTGAGGTGGGGGGAACTGACAGGTGAAGGGACCCCAGGTAGGCTACATGCTCAGTCTAGGAGAGAGAGCATAGCAGCTGTGGACCAGGTGCTGGCCATGGCGGGCCGGGGATGGGGATACTGAGAGACATCCAGGAGGCAAGGCCTTGAGATGTTTTTTTTGTGAGGGGAGGGAAAGAGAGAAGGTGACAGAGGGATGCTCAGGTGGGCCAGGAAGGCCAGAAATGAAAGTGAGAGTCAGGATGGGAGGAAGCAGAGAGGGTAGGCAGCAGGGAAAAAGCTGCAGAAAGGCTTTTGTTTAACTTTACTCCTTCTGCTTATGAACGCTGCTCTAAGCCTGGTTTGTCCCATTCGGTTTCCCCTGTAGGCAATTTTGCCCTAGAGCTTAACTGTGAGGTGTCATTCAACCCTTGGGTTCAGTTTTTGGTTTATTTTTCAGGCCTACAGGAACAGGACCATGTCCGTGCACAGGGGCATGGGGAAGGAGATGTTAAGAGTTGGGGCGCCTGGGTGGCTCAGTGGGTTAAAGCCTCTGCTTTTGGCTCAGGTCATGATCCCAGGGTCCTGGGATCGAGCCCTGCATCGGGTTCTCTGCTCAGCAGGGAGCCTGCTTCCCTTCCTCTCTCTCTGCCTGCCTCTCTGCCTACTTGTGATCTCTGTCCATCAAATATAAATAAATAAAATCTTGGGGGGAAAAAAAAAGGAGTAGCTCCTGCAGCTCTGAGTTTCCACTCCTCTTCTGGAATGTGGCTTTCCGGGCCTTACACAATCTTCCCTCATGCCCTATTTCTCCTCACTAACTTGCAGCCGTGACTGTGACCGAGCAAGTTTAGTTAGCCTGGGGTTGCTGAAACCCTTCTAGTTTTTGTTTTTAGCTCAGTACCCATTCTCCCCTCAGGCCATTGGTTGGGCTTGTTCCTGGCTGAATGGTCTCGGTGACCGGAGGTGCTTTCAGGGATCCTGAGCATGGGAGCCTGAGCGACCTCAGGCAGCTCCCTTCGCTTCTCATCCAAAAGAGTCCTAACAGAATCCCTGCTCAGCTCAGCCCATGGGAGCTTCAAATTGTTATTCAGTGCCAAGTGGCCTACAACGACAATGCATATTACTTTTATTGTATTAAAGAGAGGTTGGCATTAGAGAGATCTTGACACTTGGGAGGGATTTGGTGTGAAGAGGGGAATTTTAAAAATGTTTTTTACATAAACATCCCTGTCCCTAATGCATATGTCCATTTTTGCATCCAATTAGTGACTGGATACTAATTTCCTCAGCCATTACCCATGTGCCAGGAATAGTGCTAAAGAGGAGGAAGTGGGGGAATGTGAGCAATGGCTGTTTCCAGTCCTGGCAGTGCTTCTCAGACTCTTCCTTGCAGTACTCCTATGGTCGGGGGTCCCGAGTGCCGACTGACGGCAGAGCTGAGTCTTGGCTTGGGATGCTGCTGCTGGTTGTGGCAGCATAATTTGCCATCATGTCCCTTAATACTTGTTTGAAGGCTTCCAACTCAATTTAAAAACACTTTTTTAAAAGATTTTATTTATTTGACACAGAGAGAGATCACAAGTAGGCAGAGCAGCAGGCAGAGGTTGGGGTGGGGGGAGAAGGCTCCCTGCTGAGCAGAGAGCCCAGATGCGGGGCTCAATTTCCGGACCCTGAGATCATGACCCGAGCCGAAGGCAGAGTCTTACCCCACTGAGCCACCCAGGCGCCCCATCAGTTTAAAATTTCATGTACCTCTTGCATTTGGCTCTATCATGTATCCGTGTTTGTTTAAATATTCAGAATATCCCCCCACCCTCAAAAGAAAATTGTTCCTCCTATAAGGACATCCTGCTTATCCGGACCCCCTTCTCATACATCTGCACACCCCCAGACCGGAGTATCACAAGACAGACGAGGAGGAGAACTCAGAGTCTGGTGGGAGGGACAGCCAGCCATACCCGACAACAACGCCATGAAAAGACAGGCAAAATGGGGTCTTGAAGAAAGGACTACGGATTCTGGGGGGAAGCATTTTGGGAAATAAGGATTGCCTATGTAAGTGTGTGGAGGTCTGAAGTAAAATGACTTGTGTCGGGAATAAGTTGCAAGAGCACAGTTGGTGGTGAGGGAATGAGCCAGGAGAGTAGATGGCAACCAGACCACGAAGGGCGGTGAATGTCACACCATGAGTCTGAATCCAGTCCAGAGCCTTTGATTCCATAGGCAACAAGAAGCAATTGAAGTTTTTCTCAGGTGAGCTAGAAATGTCACCAGTAGGACTCAGCCGCAGACTGTTTGTTACAGGGTAATTCAGAGTTCTATGCCAGGATTCCCTTCACTCTTGGGCCTTCTGGAATGAAGGTGAGGGGGTATGGGCTGGTGAGGAGTGGGGCAGCCCACCCATGCCTGATGCTGAAGAAGTCTGGGGTAGGGTCTGGCCATTTGCGTGTTCAAATATCTCATTTCAAATCTGAAAACAGTTTAGCCAGGTTTGGGCCTCCCTGATCTTCTGCGACCCTTTCATAGAGCAGACGAGCAGAGACAGAGGCCTAAAGAGGCAAAGCCACCTCCCAGTGTCACCCCAGTCATTATCGGCAGACAGCTGGGACTCACACTCTGCTCCCCAGTCATGAGTTGCCCCCGGGAGCCCAGGCTGGGAGTTTTTCTGTTCACCTTCTCCCTTGTGTATTTCTCCATAACTGAAGGCATGTGGGAGGACAGAGTTGTTTTGCAGGGCACTGGAAGTTGGCGTCCCAGCCAAGGTCAGTTGAGCATTCTTATTAACATGCTGTAGATAATGGATGTCTAAAAGTCTGAGGGCATAAATATTTTAATGTAGCCATACCGTGTCGCTGTTTCTTTCAGACCTGCACTTCAATTTTTATTTACTTTTATATGTTGTTGGCGTAGGGCCACAAGGTTTTCCATCAACAGAAACGGCTGCTGATTGAGGCGATTTGCTTTCTCCCCAGCACTGAAGAGAGACCCATTCTCCAAAGCAGGTGTTTTTAGATCAAGATGGGCTGTTGGATGACACAGTGGGGAATACACTAAGTAAAGCCATGTCATAAATTGGGCTGGTGTTAGCTTCCTGATTTAATGCTTTGCTCTATTTGGTCATGAATTATATATTCTTTTTCAGATTGATCATTTCTCCCACTGATAAAGGGACAGTGTTCTACCCAGTGGGTTTGGCCCCTGACCCTAGGAATATACCAATGCATCAAAATTCCCTGAGCTGACAACTTGGGTGAACTCTGAAGACCATAAATCTGTAAAGACAGAGAGCGGGCAGGCGAGCCTGTGTGCTGGAACTCTCCCCTCACTTAGTATGCATCGACGGCCATGATGGTTGAGCAATTCCTCATCTGCTTTTTACCCAATGTAATTTGCAAATTGATTATTCTTCCTTGGAAGTCTTTCTTAATTAAATAGTAACTGCAGTTATTACCCTCAGACAAAGGGGACATTTTAGTGTTTTGGCAAAGGACAACCTCAGCTCAGTGGATTTTTTCATTTGTCGAAGTGCCCACCAAGGACTATTGTGTGCAGAGCCCTGCCTGATGGCTCCTTCTACGGGAATGAGATAGCACTCCTTATCCACAAGGAGCTAGAAGCAGGGGACTTAATAATCATGCCTTCAACGAAATATGTATAGATGTCTTTGCTTTTCAATGGACTCATTTCAAACACTATCTCATTCCATTTCCATACCACATGTGGCAAATGACTGTAGTCTCCACTTGTCAGATGAGGAAAGTAAGGGAGGAAGAATTTAGGGATTTGCCCGAGTTCATAGACAGAAGGGCGAAGCAGGACTAGAATATAGATGACCAGTCTCTTAGTCTGCTCCTGATGTTGAATGAGGTCCAACTGGGTTCATTCAACACCACTTTTAAAATGTCAAATATGATTGGGCCCTCTGGACATGGGTAGAACTGTCATGAGGGCATAGGCATCTTCATTGGACCCTAGCCTTCCAGTCAAGCCAGTTGTTCTGAATCCTTGATAGGAGGCAGAAAAATTTGAGAGGCTTGTTCAAAAGCTCGGTTACTTGGGCCATAGCCTAGCATTTTAAGAAGTCTGGATATGTCCCAGCATACACATTTCAAAAGTTCTTAAGGTGGATCAGATGGCCAGTTAGGGTGGAGACCACGGAACTAGTTTCTTATCCTCATCAGGATTGCACAAGGAAAGGTGAAATGGAACATGATATATGATCCCAGTCAGACTGGAGGTTTGTGGGGGAACATGTGTCACCATAGGGAAGGTCTCAGAGCCCACGGAGAGATAGGCACAGTCTCTGCTGAAAACATTCCCATGTCTCTTCATCATTTCTTCTGGCTTAGGCCATGTTGACCTAACAGGCTGGGAAAAGAAAACCTGTCCCCATTATCCACACTGGATCTGTCTCCTATGTTTCTCCCCATCTCTACCTCCCTTCCACATACAAGATTCCCTTCTTCCATGAAAATCCTCCTCCTCCTCCAAGACCCAGCTCACATGCTCCCTTTTCCATGATCTCTTTGATTTCCCTTCTCAGAGTGACTCTCTTTCCTCTATGATCTTTAGCACTTTGTACCTCTATGGTTTTACTTAGCCATATTTCATGAGGCTAGTTTCTGCCTTGGGGGTACATTTCCTGTTCATCTTTGTCCCTCCCAGTAGGTAACACAGAGTCTGAAACATTAAAGATGATCAGTATTTGTCTGTTGAGTTAAACTGACTTAGTGAACTGAGCCTACTCAAAAATTAATGAATGGATGCATCACTTCTAATGTAGAACACATACCCCACCAATAATTTCTACCCCTCGACAGCTTAAAGAATAATAATAGTAATAATAATAATAAGCAAAACACATTTAACTCAAAATACTTGAAGAAAGAATAATTGCTGATTTCAATAACCAGTTTACATTGGCCATTGGTAAGTTAAGTTGGATGACAGATGTAATTACATGTTAGGCTTATCTGTGTGAACTGAGGTTGTCCCACACAGCCACCTTGTGACTCCTAGGTCTTGGGTACTTTCACAAGCAGCCTTCCATGTTACTTCCCCCATATCCCAGGGCTGACCTTAGCCTAGCATCCTCCACCTCAGGAGGAGAAACCTATTCCTGATGGTCTACTCCCTGCTCTCCTTCCTATGTTTGAAGCCCAAACTAACTCCTGTGTCCTGCCCTAAGCTGCCTGACCTTGGGTCTGTGGAGGCTGGCGCTGGTCAGGAAAGGGGCTGACAGAGCACTTGACAGAGGTGTGTAGCCTGGAGGTGGCCGCTCCGAGTGGGTGTGCACTCTTGGTTGGAAAGGCTAACGGTCAGGCCTGGTACAAGGAGAAAGCCCTCCCTTCTCTTCTTTGTTTCCTCTTCCTTCCTGACCCTGGAGTTAGGTCTGAAGACCTGTATCTGGCCGGCTCACTCTGCATACATGGATTTCTTTTTTTTTTTTTTTTTTTTAAGATTTTATTATTTATTTATTTGACAGACAGAGATCACAAGTAGGCAGAGAGGCAGACAGAGAGAGAGGAGGAAGCAGGCTCCCTGCAGAGCAAAGAGCCCGATGTGGGACTCGATCCCAGGACCCTGGGATCATGACCTGAGCTGAAGGCAGAGGCTTTAACCCACTGAACAACCCAGGCACCCCCATACATGGATTTCTAGCCAAGTTTTTCAGGCTAGGGCCAGGAACATTCAAGGTCAACCATAGTCAGTTTTCCATACACGTGTGACCATCTTGGTGTGCCTACAGAGTTGATTCCTTCCACCCAGAGAAAAACACACCATAGGGAAATAGCCTCATGATCCGGTCTGCACCTTTGGAAATGATGGTTGGCCTACATGTTTCCATGTCTATCCTCTCACACCTGGTGGGATGCCTTGCTGTCAGCATGGCCCTAAATCGGGGGGGAGGCCAACAAGATGTAACTGCGATGGGGAGAGTCCCAAAGCTGTCTGTTGGAGAAACACCAAAAGGTTTCCAGAAGAGAAAATTTAGCAAGGCCACCATGGCTGTCCTCACACACTTGAAGGACCCTCCTGAGGAAGGAGGGCTGAACTTGCCCTGTGAGATCCTGATGGGTAGAACTGGGCTGAATCATAAATCCAATCCCCAAATTATCACCCTTCTCCAGTTTCTAGCTAGGCTGAATGGCTTCTGAAGTTCCCTTTTCTTTGCTAGAACTGTCTCCCTGGATAACTTGGACTCCCCCTTTGGGTTACGGATTCTGGGTTATGGCTTCTGCTTCACTTCCCTAGACAGTGGGGCTTCCTTAAATTCTCTAGATCAGCTTTCTTTAAGTGACACTATTTTGGGCAGAATAATTCTTTGTGGTAGAAGGCTGTGCCTTGTAGGATGTCTAGCAGCATCCCTGGCCTCTTTCCACTGGAGGCTGGCAGGATTCCTTCAGTTGTGACAACAGTAAGTGTCTCTGGATATTGCCAGCTGTCCCCTGGGGGTTAAATTGCCCTCTCCTCCTCTCATCTAACTGGGAACCGGTGCTCTAGACTAGTGTGCCCAGAGCACCCTATACTTTTACTTCTGGAGCCCTAATCACGTTCCTCCCACTTCTAGAGTTCTCGATGGTTGTTTAATGTCTATCTCCTCCCTCATCAGCTTCCTGATAGCAGAGATGGACTCCAATGTTCTTTGCTGCTCCTAAACTTTTAAAATGTTTTTAAAAAATTCAGTGATGGGATGAACTGATTTAAATGGAAACTTGGGGGGACGCCTGGGTGGCTCGGTTGGTTGAGCGGCTGCCTTTGGCTCGGGTTACGATCCCAGCATCCTGGGATCGAGTCCCTCATCGGGCTCATTGCTCGGCAGGAAGCCTGCTTCTCCCTCTGCCTCTGCCTGCCTTTCTGTCTGCCTGTGCTCTCACTCTCTCTCTCTCTGACAAATAAATAAATAATCTTAAAAAAAAATGGAAACTTGGCATTTCTCAGAGCTATCCACAGACAACATAGCTTCCTCTTAAAGTTATTAAATGTCCTATCACTGGAGGGGTCCAGGCAAGGCGAACAACTACTTGAGGTTGTTAGAGGAGACTTAAGCCCTGAATGGGTGATCTTGAAGGTTCCTTCCAGTTATGAAATTGTATGGAATGTGGGCTTTCAGCCAACCACCCTGTGGGTAACTAATTAAATCACAAGGAAGAAGCCAACCATTCCCTCAAGAGTCAGGTGCTAAGTGTTCCCAGGAAGGGGTGATAGAGCTTGGGGAGTGACCTTTAAGTGGGTCAAGAATCACATGAATATGGAATGCCTTTCTTTTCCCTTTCTCCTCTCCTCATAGGTCATTTGACCCATATCCTCAGGGGTAGGATCATGCTCGAAGGGTTTAGAAAACATCTAACTAAGCCCCACTAAGTCTCTCTCTCCATTATGGCAAGGAGGGCCAGGCAGCCTTCTGGCGTGTGATGTGGATGAGAAAGGAAGCCCAGCACCCTTCATTGGACGGTGCGGGAGTTGGCCTGGGGTGGTGTTCTCCAGACTTTGAAGGTTACAGTACATGTGATTTATTACTCTATTTTTCTTTTCCTATAATCCCCTTTCTGGTGGGGCAAAGAGCAGTAAGCAGAGACAAATGGATGCCCACGAGGCCCATATTTGGTTCTGAGGGCTATGAAAGCATCAGCTTCAGTTCCTGGGGACTGTGTGTCTATGGGCCTGGCAATGTGCTACTCACTTTCATGTGCATGATCTCATTTCATTTTCATTACCCAATGAAGGAGATGTGATTAAATCTATTTTCCAAAGAAGCAACCGAGGAGGTAGGCGACTTACTCACCATCACACAGCTAGTAAGAAGCCTGAGCCTGGGCCTGAATCCATTCATACCTGCTGTGCCCCCTGCACATCCAGCCACAAGCAGAATATGAAAATCTTTCACCCCAAGCTTGTGTTTCAGAGAGGCCCTGTGAGTTGGCATAATCATGATGAAAACTACCCTTGAACTCAAAGCTGCTTTTGTGGCTGCTGCTTATGATCTTGCCACGTTTTGATTTGATTATGCCTTTGCAAATCTCTCTTTACACCTCTGCAACAGAGTCTTCTTAAATCATTGTACTTCTGATTTAACATGGGGAATTGCATACATGAGTTTTGTTTCTCTCTAGAAACAAAAGCAGAGGAATAAAGAAGGATAAACCTACAAGGAGAAAGAAACAGAGGGTGAGGATCTCAGACAAAATTTGGAAGATGAAAACTGGATGGATGAACAATAAATGGCCAGTGTCTGGGAATGGAGTAGGGTGATGTGGGAGCAGAGTTGGATGTAGGGGTAGCAGTGGGAAGTCAATAAGATGCAAGATAGTTCCCACTGCAGAATCTCAGAAAGAATAGAGGGAGAAGTGCCAGGAGCCACTGAGTGCAGAAGAAAGAAGTGAAGCCATCTCCCTGCTCAGCTGCATGACTCCTCCTGTCTGACCTCAGCAGACTGCCTGAGTAAAGTATACTCTGCAGACTGTAAACCAGGAAAGCTCTGGATTCAGAAATGCCTTCTACAGCCAAGGCCTGGGAAGAGACATTGGTGGAGGCTTAAATTAAAGTTTGCATATGCATGGTAGAATTTCATAAATCCCTTTCTCCCGATTGGCCCCAGGTAGTAGACTGGAAAATCCTTCTCAAGGGATACTGACCTAAGAGAAAAGACCAAAAGATTTGAACATTTGGGGTCTCCTCCAATGGAAGATCAGGTCCACATCATGCTATTGGGTGGCCCATGGTGGACAAGCCCTACCCATGGCACACTGATCAGGGGTTAGGTGCCTCACTCTGGAAAGCCTTCAGCTGTGATCATGCTGAAATTGGATCTTTCTTTGTCACCCAACAGGCAACTTCATTGTTATTGAGGCATCTTTGCAAAGTTAATGTTTGCGTTTTTTGGCCTTCTAATTGCAAAAGTCTTAGTTCTTATTTCCTTAAAAATTTGGCCTCCCCCTTTAGAAAGCTGGCCTTCTTCTCCCTCCATGCCTCCACTCCCCACCCAATCTCCCAAAGGTCTGGTTGGTTGGTTGGTTGGTTTTCATTCTGACATAGGTTAAAACTTGATTCACTTTGTGGGGGCTGACAGAGCTGATTCCCTATGTATGATGCTTGACTCTAATTTCGATATTTCATTGGTTATTTTTATTACATTGGTGTTTTGTGTTATTTGTGTTTTATGTCATTTTTCCCCACCTTACTCTTTGAATGCTCTGAACCTGATCCTGGTTTCCTGGGAATAAATAACAAGTGCTTTAAAGCTTTTTGTGCTCTTGCCAGATACCATTATCTGGAAATATGTTGGCATCTCATATAAACATATGTTTAGATTTCTATAACTAAATGTATCCTTATGTATGACTTATTATTATAACTGAATTCATCTATAAAGATATAACTTTATTTACAGGTATGATCTATTATAAGCTCCTATATTTCTATTCAGTTGATACGTGTGCCCAAGGAAGAATGTGTCACTTCTCCTTAGGAATATAATCACATTATTTGTGAAGACTTAATAGAGCCTAAATGAATACAAGCACTATTTACCTTATTAAGTAGGTATTTTCAACATTTATCATTTTAAAAGGCCCATGTGAAAGGATGATATTCTGAGACATTTCAAGGTGACCCCTAGCTCTAGAGTTAAAACAAATGAGAAATGAGAAAACGTGGTGAAGGCTGATAGTTGCAGCTGTTTTGTAAAGGAAAGCAACGTGGTGGAGTGGAAATGGCAGGAGGTCTGAAGCCAGAGACCTCTTGGGCTCAAGCTCTTCATTTAGTGACTGTGTCATCTTGTGTGAACACCCCCTGCCCCCGCCCCGTCACCAACCTGGTTACGGGGCCTAGAAAAAATGCATATTCATGACCCCACAATTTTGTTAGGCATTGAGTTAATGTGTATGAAAGCATAACAATAAATTGTTAGGTATATTTAAGCTCTTGTGTATCCAAGCCTGTTTTATTGCCCTGTTGCTTACAGTGCCTCGGGCCCAGTACTCATTCAGTGAGTATCTGTTGGATAATAAACTAATAACTGAATTTGTGAGTCTGAGTTTTCAAGATATTTTTGTACCACTCTGAGTCATAGATAGGCATTTATAAAACTGAAAATTTATAAGTTGTTGATGGATAATCAGCTATCTTGATCCAGAGGTAAAAGATAACTACTCAGGTGTTTAAGTCTTTCTTGCATATGAGACACTAAATGGCAGGGCTGATTATGAGAAATTGTCATCATCCTGCTCAAATATAAGATATAGATTGGGGGAACTTAGAGATAATCACCTTCTCAAATATGAGAAATCTGAAGCCCAGAGGCCCTTCGAAGTCAGTAACTTTATATAATTTTTCTCTTCTGTAGCTCTAGGGCTATTGTAGATTGTTGTACAACACATATATTTTTTAATGGTTTTCAAGGATTGTGCTAAGCACTGGGGAAATACACATCAGCAAGACAAACCCAGCCCCTCTGAGAAACTCACCATCCAGACAAACATGGAAAGCAGCAAGGACACTGCTGTTGTACTAATGTTGTGGTGGAATTAAAGGTGCAGGAGAGAACTGCCAAGGGAAGCTAGGGAAATAAAGTTTCACCTGTGTGTTAGCTTGGGTTCCCCAGAAAGAGTTGAGTGGACAAGTGATTTCTTAAGGAAAGTGTTCCTGGAAAGACCTAAGAAGGGAGTGTAGAGAATGGCAGAGAGGGTCAGGAGGAGACCCAAGCAAGGAAGAGATTTCTAGCTAGGTCCCATGGAGAGCAGGTTAGCCTGATGCTGTGGGGGAACGTTAGGGAATAAGTTAAACCTCAGAGTTTGCCCCTGCTTCCAGGCAAAGGAACTGGACTTTCATAGTCTTACATTAGTTGGTCATTGGCTAAAGGCCATGATGGACAGGTTGGGAAGAATTTATGGCAGATTTGCTCCAGTAGCCAGAGAGTAGGCCTCTGAAGGTTGTTGGAAGTGTGGACCATTACAAACCAAAGCACACAGAAGGTGGGGGTTAGGTGTGCAGAAATAGTAATAGGAATCTGGATGAAGCCCTAGTCTTGTCCCATCCACTTGAGGTCTATGACGATGATGTGAGGTGTGTAGAAAGGGCTTTCTAGGCTAAGTGACAGCATGAACAAAGGTTCTGAAGTGTGATGACATAGGGTATGTTTAGAGGTGAGAAGTTATCTGGTGTGGCTATGTTGCCTTGTATCTAGGTAGGCTGGAGTCAGGTTATGCAATTTTGTTTTTGTTGTTGTTTTGTTATAATTTGCTTGCGAAAAAAAAAAGGAGAGGTATTTCAAATGCCAGATGGCTTATTGTAAGGATACATGTGCTCAGGAATGGAGGAAAGGCCTGGCCCCAGGAAAAACAGGCTTCAAGACACTAGAACCCCAGAATAAGCAGTACTCGGGGTCTTCACCCTGGGGGTTCAGCGGCTGCTTTTCCCTGTCTTCACTTTCAATGCCTGCTTCCATTTCTACCCACCTCCTTCTCTCAGCATGTTTCCGAGTTCAGATTTCCAGGGTGAGCTGCACGGATAAGAAGATGCCCACTGATGGGCCATAGCATAAATTGTTGTCCAATCTATGAATTCAGTTGCTGTCCTAGGTTCAGGTACATAGTAATGTTCCAACTGGCTATGCCCAAGGGAAGGAGCAGAGTCACCTCATGATAGTAGCTAAGAATTATTGAACACTGTACCGTGCATTTTATATATATTATTTTATTTAATCATCACATTTGTTTAATCAATAGTCATTTAATTCACTTTCACATTCCCTTAATCAATCCATGAAGTTGTTCTATGATTATTTGCAGTTCCAGAAGAGGAACAAAGTCTTAGAGGTTTGTGTGACTGCTATGTGGTGAACTTCCTCAGAAGTAGCTGGCCAGGATTGGCACGCGCTCTCAATAGTCTTACCTCTTCATGAAGGAATATGGAATGTATCTGATGGTAGTCATTAAGCCCCATGTCTGTAAAGGTGGAATAACATCTTAGGTGTGATCTGGTATCAGGCTTGGGGTGAAGAGTTGGTGAAATATTCTAGAGTGAAAACAAAAATTCCGAGACTGTTATATTTGTTTCATTCTTGCATAGTTTTCTCTACCAGCATCGGTTTCAAAATACTGAACTTTTTTGGGTGAGAGGCAGGGGTCTCTAGCAACTGCGCAGAAAACTCAGGAAGTCCACAAACAATAACAATGATCTCCATGAACAAAGTCTCTGTTTTCAGAGAAATCTCTGTGTTTCCAGACTGATTGATGTGTGGGTCTGCCTTGGTCATGAGGGTCATGGCAAGCCAGATACATGAAGCTGATGATACCTGGGACTTGCCTTTTTGGTGAAATAAGAGGTTTAATGGACTCTGCAGGCATGGTAAGCCAGTATTATCTTGGCAACCTGGAAACAGGGAGGTGGGTAATTATCTACTTAGGCTTCTCCTTAAAAGGATGGAATTGAGTATTATTATTTCTTGGTAAGAGGTGGAACCGCAGGGAGATGTGATTATTTTGGCCTAACTTTCCCTCAGTATTCAGGCTTCAGCTGGCAGGCACAGCATTAAAAGTACCAGGAAAAGACTTTTAGGGAGGAGGTGAGAAGGTAAATGTAGACGTTATGCCTGGTCTCTCATTGTGCTTCCTTGTCCGTGACTCAGTGCAGATCACCTTCCAGCCAGAAACTAAAGACCCTCAGTCTGGGACTTGTCCCTCAGATATGACCATTTTAGTTGCCCATCATTAGACTTTCTTTTAAACTCCATTATGGAGAAAATGGTAAAATATACTTACTGGAGAGAGAAATACTTACAGAAACCCAATCTGAGAATAGATGGAAGAGACTGTCAAAGTTTCACATTGTTTCACTCTTTCCTTGGGGTCGAGTGGCAGTGGACTATTGAGAAAGAGGCCTTCGATGAAGAACGGGCTCATCTCAGAATAACGCAGCTCTGTGCCTCAGTTTCCTTGTCCATAAAATGAAGCTTCTGGACTCAGTCTCCAAGGTCTCCTTAAGCACTCATATCTAACAAAAGCAGAGATGTAGCCAACACCATCTCCTAAAAGAAAAATCAGAGATGTGTCAATTTCAATTTCGACTTCAGGTGGTTATTGCACAAAACTTATTGCTTTGTAACTTTCTCTTGGACCTACCACTGAGCTCACCCCAGGGTTATACCCAGGCCCCCTTTTCAGGCCATACGGGTTCCAGCACCCACCTTCCTTTCTCATAGAACATTCTAGTATAGATACATATACATTCATACACACATAATACATATAAGTCTGGTTGAAGCATGGATGTCATTTCTTATCTGAGGAGAAAAAGCATAGCAAACTTACAGGGCTTGCAAAGTCCTTTTAAGAACACTGTTCTAGAGTCTCTGGCTTCCTCCTGAGGTGTAATTGGAAACACAGTTGGTCTCTGTCTTCTGTTCACTGATCCTTTCCTCCACTTAGCCTCTGCTTAGCCAAAGGGCATGTGGTCCCGTCCTCCTGGAAGGGAGAGAGGACAATTCAGCAGATTAACATATGCCTTTATGTGACCTCCATTTTACCAGCATTTTTCCCAAGACAGGTATTTTCTTACACTTCTTGTCCTTTTTATTCTGTTGACCTGTGGCTATTTATCTTTTGTAACCTGCAAACCAGAGGCTTTGTGTGCTTCTTCAAGGAGGTGGGAGGGAAGGAGAAACTGTAGGTTTACCAGTCCATAGTAAACCAAGGTGGAAAACTCTGGGAGGAGGGGAAGGGAAAAGGGCAAAGGCAGTGAATGGTTAGTGCAATCCCAAGTCTGGCAAGGGAGCTGTCCTTGAGGTATCTCCAGGGTCTAGAAGTGGTTGAGGCAAGTATGCAGCACCAGGAGGCTTCCTTTGGAGTATTTAGCAACAGGAGTGTCTTGTCCTCATTGTGAACATGGCATGAGGAAAATTTCACCTCTAGTTCATTCTCTTGACATGGAAACACAAAGAAAAGAAGAGGGGTGAGGCAAATGATCATTGTCTCTTGCTTGGATCTCCTCTCTGGAGGTCCAAAATGCTCCCAGAATGGACCTGGAAAATGCAAATACTTACTTAGATACCCTTCTCACTTGTTCGTCTAGGATTTTACTAACCAGAGAACAAATTAGGGCTTCCTGGAAGGGTAGGATGTGCTCGGTGGACTTAAGTACAATCTTTTTTGTTTGTTTGTTTGTTTGTTTTTTTAGACTTTTGAGTGTAAAGATATACATATTTTTTTTTGTGTGACTATTTTTTTTAAATTTTATTTTTTATAAACATATAATATATTTTTATCCCCAGGGGTACAGGTCTGTGAATCGCCAGGTTTACACACTTCACAGCACTCACCATAGCACATACCCTCCCCAATGTCCATAACCCCACCCCCCTCCCCCCATCAACCCTCAGTTTGTTTAGTGAGATTAAGAGTCACTTATGGTTTGTCTCCCTCCCAATCCCATCTTGTTTCATTTACTCTTCTCCTACCCCCTTAACCCCCCATGTTGCATCTCCTCTCCCTCATATCAGGGAGATCATATGATAGTTGTCTTTCTCCGATTGACTTATTTCGCTCAGCATGATACCCTCTAGTTCCATCCACGTCCTCGCAAATGGCAAGATTTCAATTCTTTTGATGGCTGCATAGTATTCCATTGTGTATATATACCACATCTTCTTTATCCATTCGTCTGTTGATGGACATCTAGGTTCTTTCCATAGTTTGGCTATTGTAGACATTGCTGCTATAAACATTCGGGTGCACGTGCCCCTTCGGATCACTACATTTGTAACTTTAGGGTAAATACCCAGCAGTGCAATTGCTGGGTCATAGGGTAGTTCTATTTTCAACATTTTGAGGAACCTCCATGCTGTTTTCCAGAGTGGTTGCACCAGCTTGCATTCCCACCAAGAGTGTAGGAGGGTTCCCCTTTCTCCACATCCTCGCCAGCATCTGTCATTTCCTGACTTGTTAATTTTAGCCATTCTGACTGGTGTGAGGTGATATCTCATTGTGGTTTTGATTTGTATTTCCCTGATGCCGAGTGATATGGAGCACTTTTTCATGTGTCTGTTGGCCATCTGGATGTCTTCTTTGCAGAAATGTCAGTTCATGTCCTCTGCCCATTTCTTGATTGGATTATTTGTTCTTCGGGTGTTGAGTTTACTAAGTTCTTTATAGATTTTGGACACTAGCCCTTTATCTGATATGTCGTTTGCAAATATCTTCTCCCATTCTGTCAGTTGTCTTTTGGTTTTGTTAACTGTTTCCTTTGCTGTGCAAAAGCTTTTGATCTTGATAAAATCCCAATAGTTCATTTTTGCCCTGCTTCCCTTGCCTTTGGCGATGTTCCTAGGAAGATGTTGCTGCGGCTGAGGTCGAAGAGGTTGCTGCCTGTGTTCTCCTCAAGGATTTTGATGGATTCCTTTCTCACATTGAGATCCTTCATCCATTTTGAGTCTATTTTCGTGTGTGGTGTAAGGAAATGATCCAATTTCATTTTTCTGCATGTGGCTGTCCAATTTTCCCAACACCATTTATTGAAGAGGCTGTCTTTTTTCCATTGGACATTCTTTCCTGCTTTGTCAAAGATGAGTTAACCATAGAGTTGAGGGTCTATTTCTGGGCTCTTTATTCTGTTCCATTGATCTATGTGTCTGTTTCTGTGCCAGTACCATGCTGTCTTGATGATGACAGCTTTGTAATAGAGCTTGAAGTCCGGAATTGTGATGTCACCAACTTTGGCTTTCTTTTTCAACATTCCTTTGGCTATTCAAGGTCTTTTCTGGTTCCATATAATTTTAGGATTATTTGTTCCATTTCTTTGAAAAAAATGGATGGTACTTTGATAGGAATTGCATTAAATGTGTAGATTGCTTTAGGTAGCATAGACATTTTCACAATATTTATTCTTCCAATCCAGGAGCATGGAACATTTTTCCATTTCTTTGTGTCTTCCTCAATTTCTTTCATGAGTACTTTATAGTTTTCTGTGTATAGATTCTTAGTCTCTTTGGTTAGGTTTATTCCTAGGTATCTTATAGTTTTGGGTGCAATTGTAAATGGGATTGACTCCTTAATTTCTCTTTCTTCTGTCTTGCAGTTGGAGTAGAAAAATGCAACTGATTTCTGTGCATTGATTTTATATCCTGACACTTTACTGAATTCCTGTACAAGTTCTAGCAGCTTTGGAGTGGAGTCTTTTGGGTTTTCCACATATAGTATCATATCATCTGCAAAGAGTGATAGTTTGACTTCTTCTTTGCCAATTTGGATGCCTTTAATTTCCTTTTGTTGTCTGATTGCTGAGGCTAGGACTTCTAGTACTATGTTGAATAGCAGTGGTGATAACGGACATCCCTGCCGTGTTCCTGACCTTAGCGGAAAAGCTTTCAGTTTTTCTCCATTGAGAATGATATTTGCGGTGGGTTTTTCATAGATGGCTTTGGTAATATGAGGTATGTGCTGTCTATCCCTACACTTTGAAGAGTTTTGATCAGGAAGGGATGCTGTACTTTGTCAAATGCTTTTTCAGCATCTATGGAGAGTATCATATGGTTCTTGTTCTTTCTTTTATTAATGTGTTGTATCACATTGATTGATTTGTGGATGTTGAACCAACCTTGCAGCCCTGGAATAAATCCCACTTGGTCGTGGTGAATAATCCTTTTAATGTACTGTTGAATCCTATTGGCTAGTATTTTGGTGAGAATGTTTGCATCTGTGTTCATCAAGGATATTGGTCTGTAGTTCTCTTTTTTGATGGGATCCTTGTCTAGTTTTGGGATCAAGGTGATGCTGGCCTCATCAAATGAGTTTGGAAGTTTTCCTTCCATTTCTATTTTTTGGAACAGTTTCAGGAGAATAGGAATTAGTTCTTCTTTAAATGTTTGGTAGAATTCTCCCGGGAAGCCATCTGGCCCCGGGCTTTTGTTTGTTTGGAGATTTTTGATGACTGTTTCAATCTCCTTACTGGTTATGGGTCTGTTCAGGCTTTCTATTTCTTCCTGGTTCAGTTGTGGTAGTTTATATGTCTCTAGGAATGCATCCATTTCTTCCAGATTGCCAAATTTGTTGGCGTAGAGTTGCTCATAGTATGTTCTTATAATTGTCTGTATTTCTTTGGTGTTCGTTGTGATCTCTCCTCTTTCATTCATGATTTTATTTATTTGGGTCCTTTCTCTTTTCTTTTTGATAAGTCTGGCCAGGGGTTTATCAATCTTATTAATTCTTTCAAAGAACCAGCTCCTAGTTTCGTTGATTTGTTCTATTGTTGTTTTGGTTTCTATTTCATTGATTTCTGCTCTGATCTTTATGATTTCTCTTCTCCTGCTGGGTTTAGGGTTTCTTTCTTGTTCTTTCTCCAGCTCCTTTAGGTGTAAGGTTAGGTTGTGTACTTGAGACCTTTCTTGTTTCTTGAGAAAGGCTTGTACCGCTATATATTTTCCTCTCAGGACTGCCTTTGTTGTGTCCCACAGATTCTGAACCATTGTGTTTTCATTATCATTTGTTTCCATGAATTTTTTCAATTCTTCTTTAATTTCCTGGTTGACCCATTCATTCTTTAGAAGGATGCTGTTTAGTCTCCATGTATTTGGGTTCTTTCCAAATTTCCTCTTGTGATTGAGTTCTAGCTTCAGAGCATTGTGGTCTGAAAATATGCAGGGAATGATCCCAATCTTTTGATACTGGTTGAGACCTGATTTAGGACCAAGAATATGATCTATTCTGGAGAATGTTCCATGTGCACTAGAGAAGAATGTGTATTCTGTTGCTTTGGGATGAAATGTTCTGAATATATCTGTGATGTCCATCTGGTCCAGTGTGTCATTTAAGGCCTTGATTTCCTTGTTGATCTTTTGCTTGGATGATCTGTCCATTTCAGTGAGGGGAGTGTTCAACTCCCCTACTATTATTGTATTATTGTCGATGTGTTTCTTTGATTTTGTTATTAATTGGTTTATATAGTTGGCTGCTCCCACGTTAGGGGCATAGATATTTAAAATTGTTAAATCTTCTTGTTGGACAGTTCCTTTGAGTATGATATAGTGTCCTTCCTCATCTCTTATTATAGTCTTTGGCTTAAAATCTAATTGATCTGATATAAGGATTGCCATTCCTGCTTTCTTCTGATGTCCATTAGCATGGGAAATTCTTTTCCACCCCCTCACTTTAAACCTGGAGGTCTTCGGGTTTAAGATGAGTTTCTTGTAGGCAACATATAGATGGGTTTTGTTTTTTTATCCATTCTGATACCCTGTGTCTTTTGATTGGGGCATTTAGCCCATTAACATTCAGGGTAAGTATTGAGAGATATGAATTTAGTGCCATTGTATTGCCTGTAAGGTGACTGTTACTGTATATTGTCTCTGTTTCTTTCTGATCTACTACTTTTAGGGTCTCTCTTTGCTTAGAGGACCCCTTTCAATATTTCCTGTAGAGCTGGTTTGTATTTGCAAATTCTTTCAGTTTTTGTTTGTCCTGGAAGCTTTTAATCTCTCCTCCTATTTTCAATGATAGCCTAGCTGGATATAGTATTCTTGGCTACATGTTTTTCTCATTTAGTACTCTGAATATGTCATGCCAGCTCTTTCTGGCCTGCCAGGTCTCTGTGGATAAGTCTGCTGCCAATCTAATATTTTTACCATTGTACGTTACAGACTTCTTTTCCTGGGCTGCTTTTAGGATCTTTTCTTTGTCACTAAGACTTGTAAATTTTACTATTAGGTGATGGGGTGTGGACCTATTCTTATTGATTTTGAGGGGGGTTCTCTGCACCTCCTGGATTTTGATGCTTGTTCCCTTTGCCATAGTGGGGAAATTCTCTCCAATAATTCTCTCCAATATACCTTCTGCTCCCCTCTCTGTTTCCTCTTCTTCTGGAATCCCAATTATTCTAATGTTGTTTCGTCTTATGGTGTCACTTATCTCTCGAATTCTGCCCTCGTGGTCCAGTAGCTGTTTGTCCCTCTTTTGTTCAGCTTCTTTATTCTCTGTCATTTGGTCTTCTATATCGCTAATTCTTTCTTCTGCCTCATTTATCCTAGCAGTGAGAGCCTCCATTTTTGATTGCACCTCATTAATAGCTTTTTTGATTTCAACTTGGTTAGATTTTAGTTCTTTTATTTCTCCAGAAAGGGCTTTTATATCTCCTGAGAGGGTTTCTCTAATATCTTCCATGTCTTTTTCGAGCCCGGCTAGAACCTTGAGAATTGTCATTCTGAACTCTGTATCTGACATATTACCAATGTCTGTATTGAT
>NW_019154088.1:16065450-16167990 GCF_002288905.1 Enhydra lutris kenyoni | reverse complement strand
ATATATATATATTAGATAAACTATTTAAAAAACGTTAAAAAAGAAAACGGTAAAAGTTAAAAAAATTTAGCAGAAGAAGAGAAAAAAAAATTGAGAAAGAAAAAAAAATTAAATTAACTGCAAGGCTAAAGAATCATGGGGAGAAAGCCATGAGTTCCGTGCTTTGCTTTCTCCTCCTCTGGAATTCCGCTGCTCTCCTTGGTATTGAAACTGCACTCCTTGGTAGGTGAACTTGGTCCTGGCTGGGTTTCTTGTTGATCTTCTGGGGGAGGGGCCTGTTGTAGTGATTCTCAAGTGTCTTTGCCCCAGGCGGAGTTGTACACCCTTACCCAGGGCCGGTCTGAGTAATCTGCTCGGGTTTGCTTTCGGGAGCTTTTGTTCCCTGAGCGCTTTCCGTAGAGTTCCAGAGGACGGGAATAAAGATGGCGGCCTCCCGGTCTCAGGCCCAGAGGAGCCGAGAGCCTGGGGCCCCACTCCTCAGTGCGCCCTCAGAGAACAGTGCCCAATTATTCCCATCACCCTGGCCTCCGGCCGTGCTCCGAGCTGACCGAGCCTGCGACCGGTTCAAGGTAACCCCGAGCTTAGAGCTCACTCCTCGGCTCTGTCTCTGTAGCTGGCTTCCCCTTTCTAATACCTGTAAGCTCTGCAACACTCAGACACCCCCGATCCTTCTGTGACCCTTCGGGACCTGAGGCTGCGCTGACCCCGCCTGGGCTTCACCCCGGTTAAGTCTCTGGAGCAATGTCCCTCAGCAGAACAGACTTTTAAAAGTCCTGATTTTGTGCTCCGTTGCTCCGCCGCTTGCCGGGAGCCGGCCCCTCCCCCCGCGGTCTATCTTCCCGTCGCTTTGGATTCACTTCTCCGCCAGTCCTACCTTTCAGAAAGTGGTTGATTTTCTGTTTCTAGATTTGTTGTTCTTCTTCTCTTCGATCTCCCGTTGGATTTGTAGGTGTTTGCAATCTTTAGATAAGCTATTTAGCTGATCTCCCGCTACCTGAAGTAGTCTCAGCCTGCTACTTCTCCGCCATCTTGACTCCTCCCTTAAGTACAATCTTAACTAAGGTATATTTCACTGGTAATCACTAGTGATGAGGGAACAGAGGGCAAGCTAAGGGCAAAGCACAAGCTAACACCCTGCACCCCCTGCCCTCCAGGTGGGATACATGTGACATTCCTCAGGCACTCCTGGCTGCTCAAGAACAAAGGGAAGGGAAAGACAAGGGGCTAACTGACAAAGGTCACAGTGTAGCAGGACATGAGTCTCCATCAGTTTGTAACTATCTTAATGGTTTACAGGAAAAAAGCAATCTCCAGAAACCTATAGACTCAGTTTCCTGGGACCCAAACATCACCTTCCCCCCCTCCCCGGGTCAGAAAATATTATACAATCAGTCACTCCTCACAACCCCAGTGCAGCTCCTTCTGCCCACGGGTCCTGTCCCCACTTTAGTAAAATCACCATTTTGCACCAAAGACATCTCAGAATTTTTTCTTGACCATCAGGTCTGAACATTAACACTTCAAACCACATCAACCAGTATTCCCAGTTCTCTTTTTTCTGAAGACTGTAAACATTTTTCTGAATATTATTTCCCTGCTCCCTCTGTAGGCAAGTTCCCTTCTCCTGACACAGTGACTGATGGAGGGGCCACAAGATCGGTATAGCCAGGATCACAGGGTTACCACATCGAGGACAGCTGCCCAGGGAGTTACTCATACTCACCGCAGACCTTGCGTGAGTGACATATTAACTTTTCTTGTGTTAAGCCATTGAGATTTTGGCATTTTTGTTACTGCAGCATAACCAGCCTATCCTGACCAATACATAGACTAAGCCTAAGACTACTCCTCACACTTATGCATTCATCAAAACCACCCCAAGTGCTTTGAAACTCACCCTCAAGCTTCTGATCAGGTACATGCAAGGCGGGGCCCAGGGATCTGCATTTGATTATACGTTACATTGCCCCCAGAAATTCTGTTTCGGTCTGTGAATCTGATCTTTCCTGAGGTCTACACATGGAGAAACACTTGAAGACAGGTTGAAGAGGTTAATTTACATCACTTGCTGTTGAAGTTGCATTTTTCTCTGACTCTGAAGTTTTCAATTACTTTCTTAGCCACTGGGAAAAGAAGAATAACAGGTGGGTTTACCAGCAAAGGAATGCTCACAATAGTCAAGATCACAGACACAGGAGTGATGCCCACCTTCCTAGCTCTTTCTAGGGATTCAGGGAGATAATTCAACAGGATACAGAAACCATGCAGTCCTGTGTTTGGAACAAGCGGGATGGTTAATAAACATAGTTTCTTTAAAAAGGAAAAGGAAAAATCTGAGTTTTAGGAATGGTTCATTTCAGTAAAAATAAACAATTCTGATGACTTCCATCATGCCGGGCATAGTTAGGTACGTGGAGTTGACCAGACCCAGGTGTTGCAAAGAGAAGGCTGGCAGGGGGCTGAGCCCTGTGCGGGCAGAAATAGCCAAAGAACAGGGCTCTGTTGATAAGAGCTGCGGGAATTGCAGACCCAAAGTACTACGGGCATTCTGAGATGGGAGAGATTTCAGTTTTCTTTGAATATTGACTTGCTACAGCACAGTAAGGGTAATATCTTCTAAGAATGACAGTCAGGCCTTTCTCACAAGGGCTAATGAATCACTCCATTTAGCTATGACAACAGCAAGGCAAAGAAATATCTTCAAGGGCCGAGACGTTATTTTTCCAGCCCTGTCCCGGGGGTATGATGTGCTTAGAAGTTATGACAAATTAGCTGCTTGTAGCAAATCTACACGAGCCCTTTTATAAAGATGGAAGTTTGGGCCTGAGTTAATGGGTTATTACTGGCAAGGGAAATAAAGCTGGATGAGGAGGGCTGGCCCCAGCTAGCAAGGGCTTTGAGAAGCAGCCCAAGAGCTCAGCCCTGGCTCAGGAAGCTGGGGCATCAGCAATGGTTCCAAAGGCAGGGACCAGGCCACTCTGTGGTCATGGGCCATTGCTGCACGGGTGGCCCAGCAGTTATTTTACACACGGAGGCTGAGGGTCAAGTCACCAGACCACTGTACTGGGAAATGGGAAGGAAATAAAACAGAAGTAATTAAAGAAACAAAATGAAACTCGAGATGTGAGGAGAATGCAGTGCTGTGGTATTTTTTTTTTTTTAACCCTGCTAATTTATTTTCTCACCAGCATTGTTTTCCTAGGAGGGAGCATCCCTTAATTTCACACTCCTGTGTTTACGCTTCTGCGTGCCGGGGTGACATTTGCAATGGCCAGCCTCTGGGTTCTCTCTGTGCTTTGGGAGGAAGAAGCCATTCCTGAAGTCAGGGAGCTTAGGAAGCAGAGCATTGTTTTGGCAGAGATGCATGTCCCAGGGTTCATTTATGTTCTATTAGAATGTATGTAGAAACAGTAACTGAACTATGCTTAACATTAAAAATACACACACACACACACACACACACACATACATACACACACATACCTCTCTTAAATAAATGCAGTGTGCATAAATATTTTTTAAACACAACAGTGAACTATTTGGACCTTTTGCTAATGCCTCTGTTTACCCACACTGGCATAAGGAATGAACCAAAGAACCTCTGTACCCTGTGGAAAACGTATAAACATTATCTGATATTATTCTTAGATGTAACGGTAATTAATATTAAATCACAAACAGTATTTTATTTATTTATTTATTTTTAAGATTTTATTTATTTATATGAGAGAGAGAGAGAGAGAGAGTGCACCAGCAGGGGCAGGAGTAGAGGAAAACAGACTCCTTGTTGAGCAGGGAGCCTAAGGACAGGGGTGTCCATCCCAGGACCCTAGAATCGTGAACTGAGCCAAAAGCAGATGCTTAACTGACTGAGCCACTCAGGTGCCCCTAAACAGTATTTTATATAGAAAAAAAGCAAAAGAACATAGCTGATCTCAAGGGACCTCTAGTCCTGGGCATGGTGTAGTCAAGATGCCTATGCATGGAGACTTCAGGAAGGCAAGCAGCTGGCAGGGGAGCAGGACAAGGCAGTCTTCCAGAGCCAAGGTGGCCATTAGCCTTGCAATGGTTTGGGGGTCTTCACCCTAATCTCTCTGTTAATGGGACTCTGATATCTTCCCAGTGCTTACGGTCTTCTCTTTCCACGAGCTAACTTCCTCACACTTCCTCAACCTCATTGCTCTGCTCACACAGGGTTTCTGCCTCATAACTGGGCTTCTTCATGGCCCCCAGTGGCCCCTGTTCTTGTCTTAACAACATGGCCTTTCAGCTTTGTTTCTTCTTGAAAATTGCCTGCTTATATTTGTTTCATTTACTTATTTTTTCCAATTGTGGTTCTCAAAAGAAAAAATCTGAAAGGACCAGCTCATTTTATTATGTACCAAACCATTTTACTTTTTCTCCTTCTTTTTTTTTTTTAAGGACAGCTTTTTTTGAGGTATAATTAAGATACAAAGAACTGCAAATATTTAGTGTGTATAATTTGATGGGTTTGGACATATGCAAACACCCATGAAACCATCACCACAATCAAAGTATGGGTCACTGGTGAGTCAACGGATTGGCTCCCACAGATTATGTACCACTGAATCACAGCTGTGGTCCCTGTGGGAGTCTAGGGGGGCTCAGGCCCATGGGTTTAGCCCAGGGTGTCTTTCAGCAGGGGCTGTAGCAAGGCAGGCACTGTGAGGGGCACATTTGGCCAAGTTCTTTCACTCGTTAGGTCTCCCCTGGCCCCTCTGCTGGGTGCTGGCTTGGCAATCTAAGGCTCTAGTTTCTGGGGTGGTGCACACAGAAGGCCCTGCCCTTCTTTCCACCTGTCTGCTGTGGTCAGAGCATCTGTCTGTGAGAGAGTCCACAGTGATCCCCCCGATACTAGGTCAGGGCACAACAGGTCAATACGAGTGAGTCTTTGACTGCAAATGATAAAGCAAAAGAGAAGTCAAGATTCGTCTCTTGTGGAGCTCCCTCTGTTACTCCACTTCCGAGGTGTGAGAGTGGTATATGGTGGGTGGGAATGGCTTCCCTCCCACTGGTGAGGTGAAGGGTTCATAGCAGGCAGCATGCTTAGCAGTAAGGTCAAAACCTAGATCTGCTGATTTTACTCAGAAAGATATGATCAGACAGTAGCAGGAAGCTCTGAGACTCTCTGGGAGGTTTTGGGAGCTATATGACCTGTATAACCTACTTGGTCATTGAAGACACCTCTCTTGCTGTCATTGGGCATCAGGGCTCAGCTCCTTCCCCTGCACCACAGTCCTGGTCTCTGCTGCTAAAACACCAGCCATGCTTACTTCTGAAAAACAGGCATGGCCACTGCTATCCTTTGCCAGAGTGAGCTCTCCAAGGCACAGGCTTTTTCCAATTTAAAACTGAAGGGATGTTATCTGATGGTGGGTCTGAGGGCACGTGTCTAGGCCCTGGTTGCAAGGAAGGCTGCTGATACACCTTGAAGCAGTGCTCTCTGCTTCTTAAGATAGAGGATTCCCCAAACACGGAAATAGGGTTCAGATACTGGGCAGTAAAATAAAGGACAAGGGTCATCCCTTGGGCCCTTGTCCATTCTTAAACCAGGAGAGCAATGTGAGGAAACCAGTGTGCTATGTACTGCAGGTCTGTGTTCCCTAAATTCACACACAGAAACCGTAACCAGTGTGACGGTCTTCGGAGATGGGGCCTCTGTGAGACAGTTAGGTCATAAGGGCGGAGTCCTCATGATGAGGTGAGGTCCCTTACAAGAGGAGAAACACGTGAGCTTGCTTCTGTCTCTGCTTTCCATGTGCAGAAACAACCAGAAGATAGCCACCTGCAAACAAAGAAAAGGGCCCTTCCCAAGAATGGACTCCACCAGCAACTGGATCTTGGACTTCAGCCTCTAGAACAGTGAGAGAGAGTTGTCTGTTGGCTAAGTCCCCCAGTCTACGGTATCTTGTCAGAGCAGCTGGAGCCGACTAAACAGTTTTGGGGAAGTTGGTCTGGAAGAGTTTGTAGGGTAAACTGTAGGCAAGGATTGAGCAGGAGGGACTGCATGAAGGGGGTGCAGGGATGACCGGCCGTGCCCGCAGGGTAGATCGGGAATTACCTTATCATGGCGTTGCACCAAGGCAAGAGAACTCTAGTCTAATGCAGATCATTTCTAAGCTGCCTCAGTTTGTTTGTTTGTTTGTTTGTTTTTGGCAGGGGTGGGTGGCAGATAAGCTGAGACAGACAGACTGATAAGCACCCAGACAGGTGCACAGACAGGCAGATGCAGCCAGAGTGCAGGAGGTGGTCTTGTCTGGTCATAGAAGATGCTTCAGTTCCAGAGCCCAGGCTGGAGAGTCCGTTCCGCTCCTAGAGTTCTTGCTAGCTATGGTAACTTACGTGAGTTAATTAATCTCTAAGCCTCAGACTTGACGACTGTAAAAAGGGGATAATGATGGCACCTACAGTGCGCACTGAAGAGTTTGTGCACAAAGAACTCCCGGCAGAGTGGCTGGTCCAAACCAAGTTGCCAATAAATGCTATGTATTAATAATGGTATTCTGACATGAGGTTGAGAGACTGGCCTATTTGGTTGGCATGGAAGTGAGGCCAGGAGGGCGAATGTGAGAGAGATATGAGAGGCAGCACAGAAGGAACATTGTGACAGATGGGGGCAAGGGCACAGGGGAGAAGGAAGGGTCAGAGAAGACTCCATAAATTATTGATAAATCATCTTTCTCATTTGGTTCTTGGCATTGGGTTATTTTGATCTGAGCTGGCATTTTTCAGATAAAATAACAGGGAGAGAACAATTGAGAGTTTGATCTGATAGAATGTATCACCCGAGAAGTAACAGAATATCTGAGTGCACACCCATGGGGAAGAGGGCGGTGGGGGGTACGAGCTGGGGGGAGTGCAGCTTCCACCCTACCCCCCTTCTCCTCCTTCTCCATAGAAAGAGGACACCTGAAATCATAGGGGAAGATTTTACACCTGCCTCTACCGGTCAGATAACCTGGTCCTTAATCAGAACTCTTCGCTTTAAATCCATGTTAGAAAGAGACGGGATATAAATTGCAAATAAATAAATAATCAGGTCAACTCGTCCGCCTTAGGAATTAGTTTCTTCCCCAGCAAATGGAGGTCAGACCCATACAAGGGGAATAAGAATTGCCCAAATTTGAGACTGACCTCACTGAAAGGTTAGTCCTGGTACTGGAAGTCCCCAGCTGTGCTATTCCCCAAGAGGGCCTCGGAAATCCTGCATATTCTAGCATTTTCTCACCGGGAAGAGGTAATGGTGGCTAGGCATTCATCTAACAGTAGTGGATATGATTTTCCATTAGCGTCTAGTCTCACCTGACAGAAGGGTAACTAGGGAATGAAAGATTGGATTTACAGAGAATCTTAAAAGATGCTTTAGTTTATTTGATGCCTTGCTACCAAAAATGTAGTCAGGAACCAGAAACATTGACATCCCTTGGGAGTTGGTAGAAATGCAGAACTTCAGGGCCCCATACTGTCAGACCAACTAAATCAGAAGCTGCATTTTAACAAGATCCCCAGGTAACCTGGGGGATCCCTGCATTTGAAAACTCTGGCTGAAGACAGGGATGGGGGGGTTTGCTAGGGAGAGAGAGAGATGAGTTTTATGGAAGACAGACAGATGAGGCACTGGGAAGGTGGCAGAATAATGAAGGTCTTACTCACAATTTCGCCTAGGGCTGGCTTTTGAGTGGTGTTTAGAATCTTGACTCATGACAAAACCCCTTGCAAGGAAGAGTCTTCACGAAGTTCTCTGAAACCCATAAGCATCACGTCAACTCAGTTCCAGGTGCAGACCTGCCTGTCGAAGACAGGTTTATTGAGCTCAGTGCGTGCTGAGCACTCGTCCTCTTCCTTTAAATTGGAAACAGATTGCAGCGCTGTAGGCAGTGTCATTGAGAAGGTGGCAACTGCCTTGTTCCATCTCCAAAGTCACCTAGAGTAAAAGTGGATTTGAATGTCGCTGGGCCACTCTGGTGGACTTTTGGGCCCTCCGGGGGTAATTTTCCAAATACCACCTCCTTTTCAGTTCATTTGCAGTTGAATTCCCTACATTTGGGGTTCTCAAAGCATTATCCCCAGTCTCCCCCCCCAACAGTAACCTCTGCATCACCTGGGAATATCAGAAACATAAAAGTCTCAGATTCTACTCCAGATCTACTGAATCAGAAACCTGGGGACTGGGACCCAGCAGTCAGAAACTAAGCCCCCAGGAGTTTCTGATGTCAGCTGAAATTTGCAAACCAAGGCCCTGCATTTTTGAAAACTTAAGTGGAAATGAAACAAATTTCCTTTGGCCTGCCTTTCTGGGTGATGGTAATGTAGCCTTTCTTCTTTGATGCCCATTGTATTTCTGTGCTATTAACAATAAGGAAAAAAAGTCAAGTTCTTGATATTTTATTTTATTTTTTAAAGATTTTATTTATTTATTTGACAGAGATAGAGATCACAAGTAGGCAGAGAGGCCGGCAGAGAGAGAGGGGGAAGCATGTTCCCCACTGAGCAGAAAGCCCGATGCGAGGCTCGATCCCAGGACCCTGAGATCGTGACCTGAGCCAAAGGCAGAGGCTTAACCCATTGAGCCATCCAGGCGCCCCAAGTTCTTTATATTTTAAAAAGTACTTTTGCAAGTAGTGTTCCCTGTCCTACCACAAACACACACAAGCACACACACATACACTTGTGAAACAAACAGTACAGGTATCCTATCATATTTTCCATTTTAATCTACAAGGAACTGTCCCAAGTACACAGCTGTTTGATCTCCAGGAGTCAGGGTGACTTGGGTTTTGGGTTTTCAGGAAACATCCAACACAGAAATTCAGTAAGGTCTCATTCAGGAAGAGACACGTCCCCACTGATGAGGCTATTTTGTCTCATGTGTTCTGAAGTTTTGTCATCTTTTTGGAGGCCTTGGAGTGACTGGAAAAGTGGAAAATCTTGGCCACCCTTTTTATTATACTCACTGGAGCTAGTGCATTTCTAGCCCTTTCCAAAGAAGGGGTTCAACAACCTGAGTCTGTCTTTGCTTAGAATCTGCAAGCCTCCATAAGGCCCAGATGCTGGGGTGAGGGCCTGGGGGTTCTTCTTTAAAAGGCAGGATGTGTCAGCCCTTTGGGGATTAGTGGGGTTTCACTACTGCCATAGGAGCGGCCATATCTTGCCCAATTCCCAGCGCCCCTGGGGGTGTACTGTGATAGAGCATATTGGACCAAGAGTGGGAAGCCCAGGGAAGGAGTGGGCAGGAAGGCGGGACCCATCCTAAGAGAGCCCTCTGCAGACTGTGGTGCCCTGTGGCTTCTAGTTCTAGGTTACGCCTAAAAAGTAGTCTCTGAGAAGCTGCCCGGCTAACTGGGATGAGAAGATGTGGGTTCTGGTCCCTGTTGTCCTGATTCATTTGCTGTACAAGTTTGGGCAAGTCATGTAAGCTCTTGGGCCCCATTTTCCTCCTCTATTACATGGAAGCACAGATACCTGCCCTACATGCCTCCCAGAGCTGTTGCAGGCCTTCTCGAGGTCTGTCTCTGAAAGTGACCTGGAGCCTGGGCAAAGGGAAGGGTGGGCACTCTGCAGATGCTTCCTGTTGTGTGGTCCCCACAGCTCTGCCCCTCGAGGAGACCTCTGCCTTTCCTCCCCGTGGGAGCCGAGTAAATGCCTTTCATGGAGACCACAGAGGCTGCTTGCAACAGGGCCATGATCCTTCAGCAATGCTTTGAACGCCTGGACTCAGGGCCACCCAGAGGGGCCACAAGAGGGGCCCTCCTCTCTCTGTGCCCACAAAGCTCTGCCGCCCGTGCCCTCTTCCACCCAAAGCACACAATCCGACCCTGTGAAGACAGTCTCTATTCTGCCCTCCACGAAGCTGAATGGAGTCCATTCTCCTTCCTCTGTACCTTTTATCTCAAAGGATTCCTGAGCACACAATACACTTTACAGCCTGGTCCTCTGCCATTAGACAAGAAAGAGTCTTTCACTGACCAGTGCTGCTGAAATGCCACCACCTCCGCTGTGCAGCTGCCAGACAGCTGTTCAGAGCTGTGTAGAAAGCATCTCTCAATTCCGGGTCATTTAGAATGTCATACGCCAACGAGAGCTCATGGTGGCACCGAGGCCTGCAGGTTATATGAAAGCCTGCAGTTTCATAAAACGCACGCACAAACCAAAACCAACCTCCTGAGAAGTTCCAAGAAAACCAGAGTGAATTTGTTGATATTTTGTTGGTTTGTTTTGCACAGGAGATCCAAAATTTGACCCTGTCCATTTTTGTCCTTTTCAAAGTGGATAAACAATTGTTTATTACTATAAACAATTAGGCCTCTTAAAATGGGAATTGTGTAAATAAAATGTGAGAGTGGTATAATAAACTTTCCTTGGTCCTGTCTCTTAATAACTCTCAATATCCATGTGTTTTGCCTAATGTAATTCCACAGAGGGTCGGCTATGTGCCAGAGCTGGAGAAGTTGAGGGGCTAACATGAAGTGAAGAGTTTCTGGCCTCAAAGTCAAGTACGTTCAGATGTTCACATTCCCTATGTAAAAGGAAAGGGCTTGGGGGTAATTTCGGACCTCTGACTCTTCACAACAGATGGGCCTTTCTTGGCCAAATACCCAACTAGAATAGCGCTGGCAGCCAAAGGCTATCTCAGCCTGCCCTCAGTTTCCCTCTTACTATTGAAAGGAAATCCAGAGCAAATACGGGGAGCTTTTTAATAATTATTGCATAAACAACTTTATAGTCATGATACCAGAAATGACTGTTGGCATTTGGGGTTCATTTCTAGTGCTCATTACATCCAAACATAATTTTTATTAAGTTGCCTTCAAAAGGATGATTCAGATTTTTATTGTGTTGTTTAGATTTTATTTCTTTAACTGCCCAAATAAATGCCCCCAAACAAAGGACATTTGAGTTCTGACTACACCATTGATCTATACATGTGGGTCTGATACAACGCTTAGCACCCCCCCACCACCACTTTTCCACTTCTGCTTTTTTTTGTGGGTGGTAGCTATTTCCAACATCAACAGGATCCTTCCACAGAATCCTTCAGGAGTACAAAGGGAGAAGGAGGAGGGAAATTGTGATGGCTTAAAATCTGTTCAAAGACTCAAATTTTTGTTTTCCACAGAACCACATAAAGCCAATTGTCGACAATTGGCTAAACACCAGTTTGTGTCAGAGCTATGGTGGAAACTTGCCAGAAGCCTACGGTGACTATATGAGCTCTATAAGCAAGAGTCCTTAGGGAGAGCTGGTCAGCAAGATGAGATAATCATGGGAAACAATTTGAGAATACTCCAGAATGCTATGTCATTAAGTACTCAATTTTCTATGGTAGACTTCAGGGGTCGGTTGGAGTTGGAATTTAGCTGGGAGGAGGTATTAATTTACACAGAGGGAGATCAGAGTGATGGGTAGATACATTTATGTATTGGTGAGCTAGGGTGAAAAACTTTTTGTTGGAACAATAGCTTTTAAACAGTTGGCCATTGAGATGATCCATGGATGGCCACATGGCCATTCCATAGATTGGTAAATTTGCTTCTGCAGCTCCAACTTTTGCCCCCTCCTCCCTCAAGGTCAGTCTTCCTAGGGAGCTCCTCCATAGCCAGATGGTTGACTGCGAGTGATACTACTCTAGAGGTATGAAATTGCACAGTGGATATTTCTGGATCATCTAATCAGCAATTCTCCCATTTGTATGTACATTACGATTACTTGGAGGTCTTAGTGAAATCACCAATGGCTGGGTCCTATCCACAGAGTATCCAGTTCAGTGGGTCTGGGGCTTGAGATAGGACCAGAGACATTTGCATATTTCCCAGGTGATGTTGATGATACTGGTCCAGGGACCACACTTTGAGAACCACCAATCTAATCCATTATTTTTGTTTACAAATGAGGAAATTGAGGCCCAGAAACTTCAGAGTTTAAAGAATGTCTTAGAAAGTGGTTGCCTGTCACACCCTCACTGATCACGCTGTGCCAAGCCCAGTCTGACTTTGCTTAGATTTGAATTGTCTGAGAGCTGAGCCTCTCTAATCTCAGTGCAAGTTCTTGAATATTTAGGAACAGATCTGCCCCAAGGCAAGAGGGATAAACCCGCTAACTCTAAGGGTTTTAAGGCTACGGAAATGTTATATTAATAAAATAATTTTTTTCCTGCAAATTATTAATTTATTATGTCCCTGATTTTATAACCTGTAGGTGGCAGTGCCTTCCTTCTGTATACACAAGCCAGATGCTGGGCCAGTTTCATTTCCTGAGGCGCTAAGAAGGCTGTAATGCATACTGTAGGGGAGATGAAGCCACCCAGCCCAGTGACTCCAGGGACAGTGGAATCAGATAACAGGGCTTAGTATTCTGAAAACTATATTTTTCCTGAGTACCCAGGAGGGCTTAACACTTAAAAATGTAAAAATGTAAAAAATTTTAAATTGTAATGTTTTTATTTTTTCATCTTCTTGTTTAACTAGTTACATTCTTAGTCTTGGCACAGGTTCTAAAATTTAAGATCTGTGAAAAGCCAGAAAGCAGCACCATAGAGAAGTGGGACTATTGAAATGCCACAAATTTATTCTAAGAGAGCATTCTTCAGTGGAGAGGTTTCTAGCTACCAAAGCACTCTTTTATTGGTGAAAGTCGGGGGTGGGAAGGAAGAAACAGAAAAGTATGATTCTAGGAACCACATTGTAGACATGCCGAAGGGAGGTTCGAACAAGTGAGTGATTGTTCATTAGCTACTGTCAATGATTAATCATGAATTCCCCATTTCCATATGACCCACGACTTGCAGATGACCTGTTGGTACATGATTTCCATTTCGTCAGCAGTCACTGACATGAAAAAATAAAACTCAGTGTATGTTCAAAAGGAAAATGAAATCACATTGTAAGAGGCTGAGGTGCACACTTGCAAATACCCAGGACCGCACACTCGTGCGCTCTGTTTCCCAAGACCCCAAGGTCGGTTCCTTTCCCAGCATCACTTGAAAATCACTGAACTCTCTCCATTGCTGCCCTGTGCCAGAGAAACAAATTCTGATCTGATGCCTTTTGACCATTCCCTCCTTTCTGTCTCCACAAAGGGGACCATGATTTCCCAGTGCTGATTTCTCTCTTCTAAGTCATGCGAAGATCAATTAGTTCCATCTTAGTCAATTTCCTTTGTTGTACTAACATACTATTACAAACCGAAGCTGTGGTCCCCAGGTTACCCGCAGAGTGGATTTAGCCCCTCATTTGGCATTCAAGGATGTAGGGTTAGTTTCCCTGTTTCCTACCCTCCTTCTCTGCATTGGCTCTGAACCTCGCATCATTTCCAAAATGATTTCATGCCTGTGGTTTTGTACATTTTGTTCCCTCTGAAAAATTCCTGGTCATTTTTGAGAATTAACTGTCATTTGGGGGAAGCATTTCCAGACTCCTCCAGACAGCACCATGCTCTGCCTTTAATACAGCTTTCAGCACATCGTAGTGTGATGTATATGTTGACATGTCTTTCTCCCAGCCCTTTCCCTCATTTTGTTCCACTCCCCCAACCCTTCCTGCCCCCATGGGTCAATGCTGTGAGAGTAGCGACCATCTCATTCATCTTCATATCCCTAAGACCTAGCATAAACCGGGGCAGATAGTAGGTGCTAAGTAAAAATGTGTGGGCTTCTCATCAATGCATCCTATTCAAGATGCTTCTTTCTTTTGTTTCTTCTGGGAAGCTCCTCTGGTCTTGATTTCAACCTTTCTCTTACCCTATTATTTCATTCTGAACAGACAAATAACTTGAATTCTACAAGTGATAGGTTGGTATCAATGAAAAGATGAAAACATTGAAGTGGAACACTTGAATGATGATGATTCTTCTACTACTCCTACTCCAAAATCAGCCTCATGGTATCCCCAAATCTTGGAAAGTTGCCTGAATTCCCTTTCAGAATGTTCACAGAAGTTTTCAGTTGCTCCTTTGTCTCTCCTAGATGAACTGACGTTTCCTCGAGCACCAGAATTCAAATAAATAGAAAGGATTTATTTGTAGCTGTTGCATGTTTCATTGTCAGTTTCAAAACAATGTTGCACTGGACTTGCTTTCATTACAATAGTGTGCTATTTCTGATACTTTGTGGGTTGGAGAGGGTATTGTGGCCAAATCTGTGGTCAGCTCCAACACTATAAAAACTTTTTAGAAGAAAATGGGTTTCACATTTAGTAACTGACCCAAAACTGAACTTCTTGAACACGTCCTATGTTTTAATGTAAGAAACTTGGCAGTGCATACATTTGATATCAATATGCAAGAGTGATCAATTCTCCCATTGTGTTCCATACAGGGCAGAACCCGGGGCTGGAGACGTACGCCCGCCCACGTGCTGGGAAATCTCCCATGACTCTTAGGAACACATACCCTTCATAATCCCCAGTGACCTATCTTTCTGTTTCCTGTAGAAATGGGGATAAAATGGGATGCAACTGGGGTAAACGGGAGGCAATCCTTTAGGCAAGGGCCGTCCCGCCCCATGCGAAGGATGAGGGAACGGTGTCATAACATGGGTGAGGCTTTGTAATTCAACTTGAGAATCAGTGACAATGACCGACAGAGCCTGATGTGCCTTCTTGCTGAGGTTAGTGCGCCTAGAGGCATGGAAATAAATGATGTAAAAGTTAAAAAAAAAAATCTTGAAAGAAATTGCCTCTCGCTTTGTTGTTTAGTGTACAAGCAGAGACACTGATTGTTCGGGAAGTCAGGGATTGAATGTGTCTTAAAATTTCCAGATGGAGACTATGGCGAACAGTCAATACCGTGAGGTGGCTGGCAGGACTGAGTCAGGCTGGAAGAGGAGCATGCAGATGGGAGGGAGACAGCAGAGAGAGGAGAGCTCAACAATAACCCTGGGAGACACTTTGGACCCACGGACACATCTTCTCCTGGTGACATCCATTGGGAGCAGGAATTAAAATATGAAACAGCACAAGCCCCGTGAGAACGCAAGTGGATAGGTTTTATCCACAGCTGCCACAGCCAGGTGGTATGTTTGATAGTGTGACACAAGAAATCATCATAAAGAACTTCAGGGTGTGCAGGAAGAGCTTTCCAGAGAGCACTCATGTTAGAAATTATTTTCTTTTTATCCAAAATTTAAGATAATTTAGAACACCTTCCTACCACAGCAGTGCAGAAGAGAAGGCATTTTATAGCAATTATTTTGCAGAAACATTTTCGTATTGGAGTAAAATAGATCTGGAGAATTTCAGCTTTGCATACGTATGAAATAGGAAACTAGCAACCAAAATACCTAAAGCGAGAGAAACACATTAAAAACAACCACAAAGAAATAAACCACACATTGTTGGAAGGCTGACCTCTAAGCATGGTAACTGCATGGATAAATATTATATATATATGTATATATGTATACGTATATATATATACATATATATATCCACATTTATTTTTATTAAACATAACATATATATAAGATAATGTATTTATATAATTTATATGTAAAGTTTAAAGAGTAGTAATGAAATGAACACCAATGCATTCACCAATAAGCTTACGAAATAAAACAGTTGATGCTCCTGCGTGTTCATTCTGACCTGATTCCACTGCCTGCCTTTTAGAGCTAACCACTGTCTAGAATTTTTACCACATCTGCATCCCTCATAGTTTAGCTTTAAAGTTTATACAAGTGGAAGATAATACTGTATATATATATATATATACACATACACACACACACACACACACACACACACACACACACATATATATACTCCTAGAACTTTCCCCTGTCATTTTTGTGCTTCAAGAATTCTGTTTTTTTCTTGGTGTGCATTATTTCATTTTATGAATACCATCGTTTATTTGTTCAGACTCTTGTTAATGGACGTTGAGGATCTTTCTAGATATGACTATTCCAAAAATGCTGATATGAACATGCTTGTCGTGTTGGCTGGAACACATGTGCAGGAGTCTACCAAGATCTGAATAGTTATGTAGTAGGAAATGCACATCTTCCATTTGATTAGGTTATGACAAGTTGTTTTCCTACTGGAGTGGCTTGCCCTCCTCCAGCAGCGGAGAGGAATTCTGATTGCTCTACATTCTCTCTAGCCTTTGCTGTTGCCAGACTTCTGCATTTTTGCCATCTGCTGGGAGCAAAATAGTTGTGGTTTTATTTTAAATTTTCCCTTTCAATGAGGTTGAGCATATTTTCATATGGTTATTGGCCGTAAGCATTTCTTCTTCTATGAACTGTCCAATTTTTAATTTTTAATTCTTGTCTATAGACTTGCAAATAAGTTTTGTCTGCTGGAATGTCAGTTGACTCTGTGGACTGGTGAGTCTTGTCTCCATTTGCAAATTCATTTCAATATTCCCAGTCTATAAATGTATTCTTTGGATTCTCCTTTGAGCTTGGTTCCCCCACTATAATTATTTAAATAAAACACTTAACACATGTCCACTTTATATTTATACAAGAACCGTGATTTTACCTTATTTTGAAAGTTATCTTCAATAAAACAAAGAATGGGAATAACTTGGGTAAAATAAAATACGTGAAAAAGTTTTGAAGTCTTGGTTTACAATAGCTCTAATACAAGTCATTGGTATAATATAGCTGTTGCTTTGGTTCTTTGGATATTAAGTACTTAGTTTAGAATCACTATTCCAAACCACTGGTCAACTTTTCTTATTTTTAAGCCAATAACTAATTGTCTTGATAATGGTTGCTATTAAGCATGTTTTAAATCTGGTATAGCAAGCCATTATAATTATCTTGGTTAAAAGAACACTTCGATATTCTTGATAGTTTATTCTTCTAAATGAATTACTCTCTGAGTTTGTCAGAGTCTATAATGTATTCATTTGGGATCTTGGTTTTGCATAAAATCTATAAATATTTGCTTAGGAATTATTGTCATTACTACTGTATTTGGTTTTTCCAATAAGAAGCAATATATATCTCTCCAATTATTCCTCTCATCTTTTATTTCTCCCATTAGGAGTTTTAAATTTTATTTGAATAATTAAATCATTTATGTCTTAAATTAAATAAATATGCTTTTAATGGTTTCAATCGTAATAGAATCTTTTTTATTGTGTCTCTAGCTATTTGTCATGGGTCTAAAAGAATGCAATTGAGTATTATATTTGTTTTTTTTCCTAAAATGTTATTATCAACCTTTCAGGGAAATTTACTGTATTTTTATCCAATAAATACCACCAGCATTTCCAGTGCTGTGTTTTTAAAAAGTAGTTAAAAAAACCAAATAGATGTTCTTAGTTTGAAAATAGTCTGCATTCAACCTGGAGAAAACCAAAATAAGAAAAATTTTAGGCGTTCCTTTCCTTTCTTTAAAGAAACCTTGAGTAAAGAATGCTTCACTTTTTAGGTAAGGTTATTTTGGGATGAGGCAGTTAGAAACACCAATACACATTATAAATCTTTCTGGTCGATACTTGACCAAAGATAATTTAGTACTACCATGGGTTCAATCAATGTCTGCATGTGTAGTCCAGGGCCCAGGAGAATATTTACTCGAAGATACTACTTGGAAATTCTGCACTATCTCTTCAGCATTCTTTTGACTGTGAGCAGCATGCAAAGAGATCAAAAGTTTGAAATTAATATTAAAAGATAAACTGGAGTCAGATTTTTCTTAAAAGTTAATATGTTTTTCTATTCATTTCCAAATTTTCCTTTCTTCTTTTTTCTTTCTTTCTTCTTTTTTCTTTTTTTTTTTTGCTAGTCACCATCTGTCTTTAGTTATAACTTCAATTTCCTTTGCAATTCTTTTTTCTAAATTAAAAAAAATTTTTTTTTCTAACTATTTTCTAAACTTCAGTTGTTTGAACTTAAGAAATTATGAAGCCCTTCTGGGTTTCCATTTTCTTATTTGTGAAATGAGAAAGAAAAAGTTTTGCATGTCTCCCTGGGTGGTGGTTTGAATCATATAAAATGGTTAGGCTGTCTTCTCCTTTGTAAGAGCAGTTGGCCATTTAGGACCACATCAACTAAATTCAACAAGAATATGTTCAATCTACTTAATGGCTGCCATGGTTCCATGTAATGACAGATGAATGTAAATATAAGTGAAATACAAAATAAAGTTCCTGTCTTCCAGAGAAAATGCTTCTCAAATAGTAACATGCACACAAATCTCCTAGAGTCTCAAGTGACAGACTCTGATTCAGTTAGTCTAGGGTGGAATTTAAGGTTCTACATTTCTAACAACCTATAAGAGATTGGGAAGAACTCCATATCCTTGTGTATCCAAATAGATCACTCTGAGCCAGAGCAGGGAAGATGGGACCAGGATACAACTTGAGATTCCTGCCGCTCTTGGTGAGGAGACAAAGCAGGCACATTACAGTCTTAACATGAATGAAGAAAATGGTTCACCTTTTGTAGGATTCTGTAGATTCATGCATTTAAAGATGCTTGAAATGGCTTCTGACAAAAAAGTAGAAGAGTAGTTATCCAAGAAACAATGGGACTTAGTTTGCTGTTGGAGCTCGCGATTACATATACACGTGCATATGAAAGTTAGGAGAGCTTAGGCATATGTGTAATACTTACGTGCACATAGGATCTTGTTATCCTTCAGGATATTTTTTGTTTCTTTAGAGACAAGTCACATGCTTTGTGTTTGCAATATTACCAAAAGCAGTATTTAGGCTTCACTAAGCACCAATTAGGCTCCCAGAATAGTCAGAAGCAGTTCCTTCCTACATGCCAATCAGCTTGCTCTGGAATGAACGTGTTGCTGTTCTCATCCCCAGGGGTGGTCTGCAGCCTGGCTACAAAACTGGGTGAATTTCTCTTCTGGGCTTACTGACTCAGTTGCTTTGGTGTCCCATCACTTGATGACCTAGCGCCTGCTTCTCCCTGATGGTCCTGATCATCTCCACTCTAATTCCCATGTTTACACCCTTTCTTACTATCAAATCTGTGTCATCTTGTGTCTATCCCCTGACACTGGAGCTATTGCAATAAACTCACTCAGGCCCCCCTGAACTCCTGACTTCAGTCAGAGAGATTAACTAACTGTTCCCTGAGCAGGCATTCTGCTTTCTTCTCCATGCTGTATCTTTCTTCTGGAATGACCCTTCTCTTCCATTCTCTCTAGCAGGTCCTACGCATCCTGAGCCTACCTCAAATCCTGCCTACTTTGTACAGTCTTCCAAGATTCATACTTCCTTATTATGAGTCCCTCAGTAAGTTATTGTTCTACTGTCCATTGACAATCATTTCCTGTTGTGTTATTACTTTCCTATTGCTACTTCCCATTGTCATTTAGAACTTACATTCAGCTCTTTAAGACTGGATGTCTTGGTTCTCCTGTCACAGCTTCTTAAAGTTTGGATCTAAAGTTTGGATCTTATATGATTTTTCATATTGTATGGAGTCTCATACAAGTAAATGTAAAAAGTTGTTTTGACTTGATGAGCTAATTCTACAGATTTTCAGGATGATCTTGGTGAATATAGAAAGCCATTCAGTTAAAATGTTAACTGGGGCTTCCACCGGCTTAACTTTAGAAACCTGGATAGGAATGGAAGGAGGAATGGAAGTTGTTCTGATTCCCTCCCAAATATCCCCCAAATGACCCTTCCCTGGAACCTGCCCCTCCTGTTGTGCTGGCCCTGTTGCCATGGAAACATGTCCTCTGCTGTGGTCCTGCTTCCAAGCTGCCATGTAAGAAAAGATGGAAGGACGAGTATTACTTAGGTCTACCAGTCCTCATTCTACTCTTATTCCCCTCTCAGGTAGGACTGTGGCATCTCTCTAAGGAGGTGTACACACCGGAGCTGGGAAGTGTAGTTGAGGGATGGGCGAACATGTGAATGCTGGAAGGGGTGTTCCCCGCAGGGGGTCAATATCTGAGATGCACTCATCACACACACCTTGTCTCCATCCTCAGAACTCTCTGGCCTGTGATCTGGCTCTGTCTCGTTCTTCTTTGGGGAACCAGGAGTCTTGGCTGGATGGCAACTCTAGCCAACCAGGCATGGTTCTCTGTGCCTACTCTATGTGGAAGAGGTAGGGCAGGGCAGGCTCCCCCCTCAGAGAGGCAACTGAGCCCCTACACACATGGCCTCCCTTCTGGGTACTAAGGAATCGTCTTAGCTTCAGGGGTCCAGCATTGGCTTCAGGCTAATCTTTTTCCCTTCCCTCCAATCCTCATCCTTTCTATATCACTAAGTTATGCCACTAAGAAAGGCAAGGCTCTAAATAGTTACTTCTTTTTTTTTAATTAATTAATTAATTAATTAATTAATTTTTATAAACATATATTTTTATCCCCAGGGGTACAGGTCTGTGAATCGCCAGGTTTACACACTTCACAGCACTCACCATAGCACATACCCTCCCCAATGTCCATAATCCACCCCCCCTCCCAACCCCCCTCCCCCCATCAACCCTCAGTTTGTTTTGTGAGATTAAGAGTCTAAATAGTTACTTCTGATCATCGACATCTGACATGTCTTCAGCTCTCAAAAATCATAGCTGCCACCCAGGAAAATGACTGGGGAGAAGCCAGCTTTCTCTTCTGCTTTGATCTCTGCTGGCAGCCACAAGACTGCCAGGCCATCTTGTCCTGATGAGGTCATCTTGCAGCCACACCCTGGCTACCTGACCCACTGGCTCAGCTTTTCTTTCCTCTGCCCATTCCCTCATCTGAGCCTCATTTTCTGTTCCTAGAAAGACAAATATTAACGAATGAACCTCCTCCTTCTGGGTGAAGGCAGGGCACCAGGGGCTGGAATCAAGGGAACGAAGAAAGGGTAAAGGATTGAGCAAAGAGATTAAGGCAAGGTAAGTCTGGGGCTCAAGAGTAGCATCCGGGTTTCATCATCAGTTCCTTTAATCCTGAATGGGTCAAGAGCGCAGGTTTGGGGAGGGGTAGGGGACCATGTAAGAGGAGCTGCAGGGTAAAAATATTTATGATGTTTGATCTTAAATGCAAGAATAATAATAGAGTGAGTGTCAAACCCAAGGAAGCTTATTTAGAGCTCCCATGGGATGATCTGAGAGTTGCTGAGAAATCTTCCCTACTTATCTCTTCCTATCCCCTTCAAAAAAAATGAAATCTCATTCATCACTAATCACAGAACTTGAAATTGCACATTAGGATTTTTTGAGTATTAAGATATCTTAACTCCTAAAGTCTTTAGTTAAAAAAGCAGTGTCTTATAGACAAGATGAAAAAAAAAAGATTATTCAGAATTATTTAGATATTTGGAAAATAATGTAATTATCCCTTAGTAACTCCATGAGCCAAAATAATTTCTAGTCTAACATAATACTTAAATGTAAAAACAAAAACCCCAAATCTTCAAAATACAAGAATATGGATAAATGTTTACTTATTCCACCAGAAAAGCCTCTCTAAAGCAATGGGAAAAAAATATGAAGGAAAAAAGTAGGTTTGACTACATAATAATTTAAGAATTCTGTTTGTTAGAATAGACTATAAACACTATTAAATTGTAAACGTCAAATTGGGGGAACTTGCAATAAATATAGCAGGGGACTGATATCATAAAAGTATAAAGAGCTTTTCCAAATCAATATAAAAAACTATAAGCTCTCCATTGGAAAATTGGTGAAAAAAATTATGAAGACAATTCACAGATGAATTAAACATTCAATTTTACTAGCAATCAAAGGAATGCAAAATAAAATGCTGAAGAAATACTATTGGGTTTTATTTTTAGGTGGATTTTTAAAAAAAATTTATTTTTTTCAGTATTCCAAAATTCATTGCTTATGCACCACACCCAGTGCTCCATGCAATACGTGTCCTCCATAATACCCATCATCAGGCTCATCCAACCGCTGACCCCATTCTCCTTCAAAACCCTCAGTTTGTTGTTTTGGTAAGATATTGACATTAAAAAGACAGTCAAATGGAACTCAGGTGACAGTGAGATCTCCAACTTGATGTTCCCCTCCTTCCTAACAGAGCCTTCCTGACTGGCCCTCTTTCTACTCCTTCAGACCCTAAACTTGTCCTTCAGCATTTCTGTATCTTCCACTACCCCGAATGGTCTTTGTTTGCTGTGGGTGTTTGCCTGGGTATCTGGGATTGTGTTGAGAAGGAGGGAACAGAGCAGGAAGGGAAGGAAGTCTGAAATAATTATGTCATATTTCTAGATCCATTCCTTTACTTAGAAGAATGTCTCACACTTACTCTAGGCCAAATAGCCTCTGATTCTCATTGCCAAGTTTAATAGACACTTCCAGTAGAGAATGACTCTACTATGGCTTAGAAGCCATTAACTCTAGCCTTAATTAATTGATAAGGTTTACTCTCTGGGTCCGTAATTGCCCCATTAGTTCCTGCCTATCTTCTCTGGACCCGTTGCCTGGCGAGGGCTCTGTATTTGGCAACTTTAGTGCTGTTTTCTTCACTTTTCTAGAGTTTTGTCATCTTAATTCTGTGTTCTGTCACATTGCCCACCCTCCACCCCCCACTGGGGTGAATTCCCACTTTCTCTGCTCTCTGCCTCTATTCTCTGCTTGCTAGAAAAAGACATGGGACCACCCTGGCTGCAGTTCATGTCCTGGGCCATGTCAATCTCCTATTGATTTTCCTGGGCTCTTCCCATAATGGCTAGTCTAAACATGTTCTAATATCCACAAGGCTCCTCTAATAACAGTAATAGTAATAACAACAACAATACATTGAATTTTACACTTTATGATTCCCTTCGTGCCTAGCCAAGTGATAACACTTATGAGTTGTCCAAATAATCTCTCTCAAACTGAAACTACTTGAGGATATATGGAATGTGAGTCACGAGTTCCTGAACCTGTGCCTCTGACTTTCTGATGAGCTCGCCATTTTAGCAGCCAGAGTATTTTAGCACCTTTCTTGACCTCTTATTACATAGTTTCATCTTTTCAGAGAACAATTCTATCATTTCTTGTCTAGCTTGAGTTTCGTCCTCCCTGCACAAAGGAAAGATGAGGTAATCCAAGTAACTGCTTGTTCTGTTTGGAAAGAGGGCCAGAGACACCAACATCCAAAATAATTTTCTTTTTTTATTTCTTGAGCATCCAAAAGTGTGTGTGATCTAATGGCTTTGAATGTCCAAATAACTATCATCTGGGTGGAGAGAGGGCAGCGTGGAACCAAGGTCCGTTCCTTGTTCCTCAGTAGCCCCTGTGTCACCCACTGAACAGTGGACCAGGTGGCTTTGGCAGGTATGGCCTTGGGCTATGGAACCCTTCAGGCCGAGGGTGAAAATTAGGGCTCCCTGCTCCAGGGGTTGTTGCTCATCTGTCCCCTCTTTGAAGTGGTGGCTTGTCCAATCCCATTTCTGTCCTTAGCACATGCACATGGAAAACTTCTGCCTTTCTTCATCTTGAAGTGGTCATTGGCACAAATATCAGTCAGGTCTTCCCCCACTGTGTTCCACATAATACTTGTTCCACAGAAGATCAATCAAGTCAGGTTTCCACAGTCAGCTAATGCAGGATCAAGTTTCATTTCTCAGAGTCTTTAGCATGTGAGGATGGTTCCTAAATCTCATCAGGAGGGAGACAAACCATAAGAGACTCTTAATCTCACAAAACAAATTGAGGGTTGCGGGGTAGGAAGAGGGTGTGGGGTTATGGACACTGGGGATGGTATGTGCTATGGTGAGTGCTGTGAAGTGTGTAAACCTGGCGATTCACAGACCTATAACCCTGGGGCTAATAATACATTATATGTTAATAAAAAAAATAAAATTAAAAAAAAAAGATGGTTCCTAAATCTCCAAGAAGGATGACGTTTTAAAAATTCGTATGACTAAAGAACTTTTCTATATGGCTGAAAATTAGAGCATTAAGCATTCAATGCAAAAAGTTTTGGGGAATGCTGCTTAATGCTAGTATAAACATACAGTAACATGGTATTTATTTACTTAGCATGTAAGAGAATGAGCTATTGTGCGGCTATGAATTTTCTGGATGACTGATCCCATTTGGGATTTTGAATCCCATTTGGCCAATGATGTTTCTGGAATATACTACTTATAAGGTGGGGTACCATTTTGAGATATTTGCTATGTTTGTTCTTCTCTGCATTTATCTTTTTTGCTTTCCTCCATCCAAGCAGGGTCAGCCTTCTTTGGTTCACTGTCTCAGAAAAGGACTCTAACAGCGTGGAAGGCAGAAGTAGCCCACACACCCATCTGACTTTTGTGCTCCAAAGGCCCGGGCTCTTAGAACAACATAGAGTGTTTGCAGGAGGGATGAAAGAAAGAGGATTTGGGGCATAGAAACAGAGGAGAAGGATAATCCCCCAGACTGAGAATAAATGTACCCCTGAACAGAGGGAGTAGAAGCAGGAAGAACAGAGAAGACACAGAGAGAAGGAGAGAAGGGGGGGGAAGGGAGGAGAAGAAAGGGGATGGGTGGAGACAAAGCACAGACATCTGGGCCTAGAAAGGAATGCTTGAGTGGTGCCTCCAAGGAGAAGGGCCAGGCACAGCTTTGTAGGAAGATCTTTATTCTCCAAGACTAGCTCAAAAGAAGCAGTGAACCAAAGCTAGAGTGAGAACAGGTGTGCTGATAGCAACAGAGATCTCACCTGTGTGTGCAGGTGACTCGGGCCACTTCCCCAGTGTCTTGACATTATTGACATTTCCTGGGCCCTTTGACATAACCTCAGAGTGGGATGGAGGGGTCCTATGAAAGCTTGAGGTTTGAATTCCTAATCTGCTTATGGGGGTCCTCAATAGAAATGATTGTGAACTAAAAATGTTCAACTTCTTGCAAACCTTGCTTTTGTGAAGCATCACGCAGTCTGTTTCACGGTTGGGACTGGTTCAGTGTCAGGTCCAGGGGGTCTGTTGAGGAGGAGGCAAATTCACCCCTACCTCACCCCCTCCCACCATTATTGCAGGCTCTACTGATTCTTCAGTTTTTGCATCTACTTTTTGTATATTTTTCCTGTCTTCAGCAAAGCTCTCACTTCCCAGTACTTATCACAGGCATACATAGTTCTAGCTCTCTCTTCTCCTTTCCAAATTTGCTCTCCTTTATGGGCCTTGGCCAGGAAGCCACAAAATGAAGTTTCTTGGAAGTATTTCTAAAGGGGGAGGAAATCAGTTGTAAGAGTCAGCTTGCTTCCCTCATCTCCAGAGTAAGAGAGCTGTAATAGATCATTGCTAAGGTCCGGTCCAGCTCTAACATATTACGATTGCTCTGAATAGAGTATATGAGCTTTTATGTGCTGTCTTGGAGCATCTACTTTCCCATTTCCTGATTCCCAGCAGTGTTCTCAAGGGATGAAGTTGCTCAGCTGTGACCTCTTGAAAAGTAACATTATTTAACTTGGTGTTTTTGCTCAATTCACAATTCATCCATTCGTTATAAAAATTATCAAGCATCTACTGCATGCTCAGTGCTTACTGTATAATTAGAATAGAATGATTACTATAAGATCTCCCTCAAGGAGTTCACAGGCTAGAGTGTGGATTCCCAATCTCTTCTGCAGTCATGCCACCCTTTGGGAATTAGATGAAAGCCCGTTGTATTAGAGACCAGTATTTATTGAACACTTAATATGTGCCAAGTTCTGTCCTAAATGCTTCAAAAATAGCGTGTCTTGTTCTTAAGTATCTATGAGGTAATTGCTATTATCTGTATCTTCAGATGAAGAAATAGAGACCCACACATGAGGACACATGGCTAATTAAGCAACGGGACCCACGGTTCACTCCCAGGCAGTGCAAACCTCAAGCGCACATTTCTCATCGGGGATAATGGTGTTTCTGAAATCAACAACAAAAACAACATGGTAACAACAACGATGGTTTTTGAGAATTGATGTCACGTGTCAGGCACTGTGTTAAGCTTTCTACATTGGTTACCTCATTTCATGCTAGCAACATCATGAGTGGGTACTTTCATTATCTATATATTTCAGTAGAACCCCCTTGGCTTGAAAAGGTTAAATAGCTTGTTTTGAAGTACACATCTAATAATGAGGGGAGAGGGGGTACAGAGTGCAATTTTGGTACACAGTTTGATAGTTCATGAACTTCTTGTCCTATGGCCAAGAGGAGGAGATAGATGAGAAATATATTGATTTGTGGTCATGCAGTGAGAAGTGCTATGGGAATAGCATAAATCATTCTGCCGGATTAGGGGCAGTTTCCCAGAAGAAGGCATATCTGAGCTGAGTTTAAAGGATAAGTGGGAACATACATTGGACCCCATGGGGAGAAGGCCCTTGAGGGCAGAGGAAAGAGTGCATACAAAAGGCAGGAACAGGAAACAATAATGTAGCCCCGGCAAGCTGCAGACTTGAGTGTTTCTGGGCAGGGTAGGGATGAGTGAGTTTGAGAAGGCAGGCAGGAGTCAGGGCACACAGAGCCCAGGTATCACCAGGCATTTGAACTCTGGGGAGCCAGTACAGGCTTTATGTGTGGGAGTGCCTTGTTTGTGCATCATAGATGGATGCTTCTAGCAGCATGAGGCAGGGAAGCTAGAGGGGACCACTGGACCATAAATAGAGAAAAGTAAATCAGACTATTATGATCAACGCTAGATGTGATGAGAGTTGAAGTAGAGACACTGATAGTAGAAACTAACTTGAGAGATATTTAAGAGATACAAATCAAAGAATGGTAGGATGAGTGGGAGAGTCTAGGAGACTCCCAGGCAAAGCCTGGGGCCTGATTTGTCAGCTGTCTGGAAGCCAGTCTAGAAAAGTTGGTAAAACAACACAGAAAATGAAATGAAATGGTAAAAATCATATTGACCAGTTTCCTTTAGGGATATTCCTGACTAGAGTCAATGGTACATAACCTCCATGTGCTATATGATGTGGATGAAGTGGGGCTGGGAGGCAGAGGTGCCCTGGAACCAGCATCAAGTGTTATGGGTTGAATTATGCACCGCCCCCCATTTGTATATAGAAGTCCTAATCTCCAGAGCTTCACTTGGAATGTGAACTTATTTGGAAATAGGATCACTGCAGATGTAATTAATTAAGGTAAGATGAGGTCATACTGGAGTGTGGTGAGCCCCCTAACCCAGTATAATTTCACAAAGGGGAAATTCAGACACAGACCCATGCATGGGGACAGTGCCACATGAAGATGAAGGCAGAGGTCAGAGTGATGTCTCTGTAAACCAAAGAACACCAAAGACTGCCAGCAAACCACCGGAAGTGAGGACAGAGGCCTGGCACAGTCCTCCTCACTGCCCCCGGAAGGAATCAATCTTGCCGGCGACATCTTGGTTTTGGACGTACAGCCTTCAGAACTGTGAGAATAGTTTTGTGTCGTTTTCAGTCATTCAGTTGGTGGTATTTGTTCTAGGAGCCCTAGGAAGCTAACACAGCATGTAAGCTCAGATATTCTCCAAACTGCCTTCTTAGAACATTCAGAGGGAACAACCATCCGGATTTGCCTGGAACTATGGGATTTTCTCAGGACACTGGATATTCAGTGATAAAAATCAAGGAAGTCCTGGGCAAACTGGGATGAGTTGGTCACCATAAGAGAGTGGGTCTGCTTAACTGTGACTTGAAGATGTGAGGCCAGAGCTGAAGTTCTCAGGACAGTAGGGAGTGGGGAGTACCTCCCCAAGAGGCCTTCCCATACTCTTCCCACAGGCGGCTCTGATGGACTCCTCCAAAATATCTGATCATCTTTTAATAAATGCTACTTTGAAGGGCCGTCCACTTTGTCCTGTCTTGGTCATACCCAGTCTTCTGAGTGGCTGGTGGTACCATTCTCTGAGTGAGGTAATGCTAGGAGTGGAGAAGGCGTGGCAGGAAACAGGATGTCCGTTTAAGGCAACCAAGGGCGTGTATTGGCCATAACAACCAGATAGAACCAAACAGGAAGTATATCTGGGATATGGATCTTCAGAGGGAGGAAAAGTGGGAGAAGCAGCTGATATTCCAAAAGGGTGCATAGGATGCAGGGCCCTGGATCACTCCAAGTCATTGATGATGAGGAATCTGTAGTGAGAAGGGAAGTAGGGGCAAGGGAAGAATGTAAAGCAGGCAGAGAGAGAGAGATAACCTGACTTTGTCACTAGGGTAAAAGAACTGGGCATATGGAATGTCTGTGTACATTCAGACACCCTCATGGATGCTATTATGCCATCCTGCTGAGAAGAAATCCATTCTCACTGGCTCTTTCGGTCCAGGAAGTAGCTCCCCGTAGACCATATTACATTTTACCTGACGACCCTTGCACTTCAGGAAGTGGGACTTGCCATGTGATATGAGTATTTGGTTTGCACATCCAGCCCCACATTTTCCTCTTTCCTCCATTTCCTGGCCCAGGAGAGAGTCTTAGTTTACTGACTTATAATTCAGGGATGACTGAATGAAAAAAACAAAAAAACAAAAAACCAAAAACCTTTTCAGATGGAGTGGGTTTGAGGTATAGTCAAAGTCTGTCTATCATTTCTTGGTGATCCGGCTTGTTCGTTTCTGGTAGAAACATATGACCCTCAATAATAAGAACAGGTTAATACCTTGCCTTTGCAGAGGGCTTTATACTTTATCAAATGCTTTCACATGCATCATCTCACATGGTCCTTGCATACTATTGACAGGAATTCTGGTGTGAGTTTATACAAGCCCATCTCTATCGGAGGTAAGAAGTTGATTTATCAATCCAGTAATAATTGAAGATTCCACCCTCTGATCCTCACACACACTCTCTGCAGACCCAATGGGAACTTAGATTCTCACACAATAGGAAAAAAAAACTGTCAGGGAATTAAGATATAAATATTTAGCTCATTATTTGAGTAAAATGCTGGGCTATGCATTGAGAGAAGAGGCAAAGCAACATTAGAGCCTGTGCCCTCAAGGAGCATGGTGTTTGGTTGGGAAGACAAGATGAACAACAAGACAAGATGAGTCAGTGAAAGGATCTTACAGGTCAAATGCGAAAAGAAGACACAAATTAAACGGAGAATGGCTGGTTGCTGGGGCATGTTCAACTGCAAGGTTCACTCAGAAGGTGGGGTTGAAAAGCCCTCATTCTGTAGGAGAAGAAAGGGGGAAGCTTCTAGAGGAGGATGCACTGCTCATCCAGGGACTTTAATCATGGAACTCGTTAAACTTTAGTTTGCTTTCTGGAAAGAGAAGAAGGACTGCCACCAGCTGGCATGCTTACACCTGAAAGCACAGGAATGGAATTTGCTCGTTGAGCTTTGGAAGTTAATGTTTTTGCAGAGTTTACATGGAGAAGTTTAACGGAAGAAGATGGAATATCAGTTGTGGGCCATGGCTCATTGCACTGGAAGATAGAGAAATTTCCAAACAGAAGACTAGAACCTGTTTAGGGGTTGGCCCCATTAAAAGCAAAACAAAAAAAGCACTCCAGCTTAACTAGTCTTCCAATTTAGAGTCCTCTATTCTTGAGTTGGATTTGGTCCAAACTCTTGCTACTCCCCGTGTGGTCCATGGACGGGCAGCATCAGCACACCTGGGAGCTGGTAGAAACACAGAATCTCTGAACTCCTTGCTGTTCTCCTGAATCTGTATCTGCCTTTTTATAACATCTGCAGTAGACACGTAAAAGTATTTGGTTATCAAGAGTTCAGAGTATGTCTTCACATTCAACAAGGCTGAGAAAGTTATTTATTTAACACATGAAGGTTCTGGTCACCATGGTGGAAACTTAAACATGAATTTATATTGCTTTTATCCATTAACATATTCTTAGGTGCAACTTGCAGCCCTAGGAATGGCATCCTGCCCCCTCACCACTGTCCACACAGCAGCATGAGTCCAGTTCTCTGCTGTTTTGTTCATTCTGGGGAAGATATCATAGATGCTGCTGAGTTTGCAATGGGCATCTGGTGCCTAGGGAAAAAGCAAGGGCTTTATAGACAGATGTGGATTCAAATTTAACTTACCTCTCAGCACCTGTATCCCTCTTCATAAAACAGGGTCATAAAAATGATGAGATTGGGGCACCTGGGTGGCTCCAGTCAGTTAAGCCTCTGCCTTCAGTTCAGGTCATGATCCCAGGGTCCTGGGATCAAGCCCTGCATCCAGCTCCATGCTCAGCAGGAAGCCTGCTTCTCCTTTTCCCCCTTTGCTCATGCTCTCTCTTGCTATCTCTTTCTCTCTCTCAAATAAATAAATAAAATCTTTTAAAAAATGTTTTAAAATATAAAAGCGAGAATCCCTACCAAACAATTTTGTGAAGTTTAAAAAGATAAATTATGCAAAGCATCTAGAAAAGTATCTGGCATATTGAGAACATTTCTCTCCAAAAGCAAAAATGAAGTTAATTCTACCCCTACCCCCCACAAGTACCATGTTGTCTAGTCTTTAGTATGTCATTCAACCTCTTCGGGATTCACCTTTTACTTCTGTATGAGGAGTCAGGGACTAGGTGATCCCTAAGATCTTCCCAGGGTGTAACTATTCAATACCCAGGGGTGCAAGTAGAGCACAGACTGGGTTGGCTACTGTCTTCTCTGCCCACCCCCATCCTAACCTGTGTTTCTTAGGCTACTTCACTACCTGTTCACAGCCCACTGCCACCTGTCTCTGAGATCAAGGCTGGGCAGTATTATTCCTTAGAGGACCAATTTTGGCTGGGCAAGTTGACAATCTGGGTGAATTCTGTAAGGATCAGGAGGACTGACACACCCAGGATGCCAGCTCTGAGAACCCCGGTCCACTGGACATCCTTGCCATCCTTGAACATGGATGGGCTACACCCCTTTCCCGAGACATTGTAATCCTACTTAAGGACAATGTCGGGAGCTCAGGGCTATGTTGTGCAAATAGGTGCCATCAACAAGTCCCTTCATACCACAACCGAAACAAAGCCCCTATTAGCGCAAGTCACAGGACCTAATTTTATGGGGGAAGTTGTGGTAACTTACAAATTTTTAAATAATGAGGTTTAAAAAAAAAAACTGTGTTAACTCAAATTCCACTTGGCAAATTTGGCTAAGTGATTTTGTGTTTGGCTGGAATTTCTTGAAACAAGAGAGGGTGCCTGCTCCGTGGTTAGGAGTTGCTGAGGGGAACACTGCCAAGTTGGTTAATTTGGGTTTTGTCTTTCCCACTGACATAAAGGTTTCACCTGAGCCACTGTATTTTTCTGGTCCTTTCTGAGGCACAAAAGCAAAAACAAAAACAAAGCCCAAAGAAAACAAAAACCAACAACTTGTTTCTTGGAGATTTGAGTTTGGAGGGAAAACAGGACTTGCTCGTTCCTTTGCTTGAGTGTGTTTGCTTCTTTGGAGGCTAGTCTCTCCGAGCTGTGCTCTGCCCTTGCTTTTTTATCCTAACGTGCCTTGTCATTCCTCCTGTTCCAACCCTTCAAGAGTCCTTCTTTCCTTGAATCATGTCCTCATTCTTAAAAACCATCTCACTGACGAGGGAAGCATCGTAAGGTAGCCAAGTAGAACATAGTAGGACGTCCTCTTGTAGGACGTCTCTGATACCAGAAAAGCCATTACTGCCTGTAGCTGTTCTGAAATTTGAAAAACAATGAGTTTATTTGTCATAAATAATTACCAAGCCTTTACTCTCTACCCTCCTGCCAGAGGAATGGAAGAGTAGAGCTTCTCCAACATGAACAGAGAATTACCAAGAGTAAAGGAGTGTGGACTCCAGGAGAATCTTGGTGCAGGCACGCGGGGAGGGTGTTTGTGGAGCCTGAGAGGCCTTTGGCAAATACCAAATTTCAACCAAATCCAGCTTTAGCTCAGGAAATAGTGTAAATATTCTGCTTCTTAAAATATCTGTTTGTATTCATACATCAATAATGTTTTTATTATTTACCATGGAATAAAACCAATGCTCCTGGAAGGTGTTTTGTTTTTGTTTTTCCTTATTTAGAAGTCTTTCTTTCTTTTCTTCTTTTTTTTTAAAGCAGTTTCAGATTCACAACAAAATTAAGAGGAAGGTAGGAGATTTCCCATATACCCCTGCTCCTACACATGCGTCGTCTCCCCTGTTATTAACATCACCCACCGAGGTAGTATATTTGTTACAGCTGACTAATCTACAAGGACACACCCTTGACACCCAAAGTCCATAGTTTACCTTTGGTTTCACTCTTGGTGTTGTAGATTTTAAGGGTTTGGACAAATGTATAATGACATGGATTTATCATAATGCTATCCTATAGAGTAGTTTCACTGCCTTAAGTATCATTTGTGCTCTGCCTGTTCATTCCTCCCCCTCCCCACCAACCACTAATCTTTTAACTGTCTCCATAGTTTTGCTTTTTCCAGAATGTGAAGTAATTTTCAGATTGGCTTCTTTCACTTAGTCATAGGCACTTAAGTTTGCTCCATGTCTTTTCATGGCTTGATAGCTCATTTCTTTCTAGTGTTGAACGATACTCCTTTGTTTGGATGTACCGCTGTACCCATTCACCTGCTGAAGGACATCTTGGTTATTTCCAAATTTGGCAATTATGAATAAAGTTGCTCTAAACCTTTGTTTCTATGTTTTTGTGTGGACATAAATTTTCAACTCCTTTACATAAATACCAAGACCCTATAATAAAAGTATATGTAGTTTTGTAAGAAACAACCAGACTGTCTTCCAAAGTAGTTGTACCATTTTACATTCTCACCAGCAATGAATGAGAGCTCCTGTTGCTCCACATCTTCACTAGCATTTGGCCATTCTAATAGGTGTGTAGTGATATCTCATCGTTGTTTTAATTTGCATTTTCCTGAAAACATGATGTGGAACATTATGTGTATCTCTTCTTTGATGAGTTATCTGTTAAAGTGTTTGGCCCATTTTTATTTTATTTTATATTTATTTTTTTTTAAGATTTTATTTATTTATTTGACAGACAGAGATCACAAGTAGGCAGAGAGGCAGGCAGAGAGAGAGGGGGAAGCATGCTGAGCAGAGAACCCGATGCCGGACTCGATCCCAGGACCCTGAGATCATGACCTGAGCTGGCGGCAGAAGCTCAACCCACTGAGCCACCCAGGCACCCGTGGCCCATTTTTAAATTGGGCTGCTCATTTTCTTATTGTTGAGCTTTAAAAGTCCTTTGTAGATTTTAGGCAGCCGTTTATCAGATATGTCTTTTGCAAACCTTTTCTCATTCTCCGTGTTTATGTCTTCACTTTCTTGACAGTGTCTTTTGCAGAGAAGTTTAATGAAGTCCAGCTTATCATTTTTCCTGATGGATAGTGCCGTTGGTGTTATATCTAAAAAGTCATTGCCCAAAGTCATTTAGGTTTTCTCCTATGTTATTATCTTCTAGGAGTCTGTAGTTTTGCATTTTACATTCAGGTCTATGATCATTTGTAGTCGTTTTTGTGAAGAGTTAATTCTGTGTCCAGATTAAATTTTTTTTTTTTTTGGCATGCGTATGAACAGTTGTTCCCCTACCATTTGTTGAAAAGACTGTCTTGTCTTCTTTGTGTCTGCTTTGTTGTTTTGTCAAAGATTAATTGACTAAATTTACGTAGTTTATTTCTGAAGTTTTTATTACTCTGTTGATCTATTTGCCTATTCCTATACCAATACCACACTGTCTTGATTACTCTTGCTTTTTAGTAAGACTTAAAGTCAAGTAGTGTCAGTCCTCCAACTTGGCTCTTCAACATTATGTTGGCTATTCTGGGTCTTTGCCTCTTTGAGTAAACTTTAGCATCAGTTTGTCAATATCCACAAAATAACTCACTAAGATATTAATTGAGATTTCACTAGATTAGATTGGGAAGAACAGACAACTTGACAATATTGAGTCTTCCTAATAACGAACATGAACTATCTCTCCATTTACTTAGTTCTCCTTTAATTTTGTTCATCAGAGTTTTATAGCTTCCCTCATATAGATCTTATACATATTTTGTTAGAGTTACACCTAAGTACTTAATTTTTGAGGTGCTAATATAAATAGCATTGTGTTTTGAATTTCAAATTTTACTTGTTCATTGTGGATATGTAGGAAAATGTCTGATTTTTACATATTAACCCTGTCTACTTGCCACAATTGCTTTTTAGCTTCAGGAGATTTTAATCAAATATTTGAAATTCCTACATGGACAATCATGTCCTCTATGAACAATAGTTGTAGTCTTATGGCATTAGCAAGAATTTTCAGTATGATGTTGTTCCTGATCTTACCAGGAAAGCTTTCACTCTCTTACCATTAAATATGTCATGGGCTGTAGGGTTTTTTTATAGATAATCTTTGTTATGTTGTAGAAATAAACTATTCCTAGTTTACTGAGAGTTTTTATCATGAATTAGTGTTGGATTTTGTCAAATGCTTTTTTGGGCATCAATTGCCTTCATGTGATGTTTCTTTTAGAGTTGTTGATATGATGAATTACGTTAATTGATTTTTGACCGTAGAATCAGTTTTGCATACCTGGGATAAATCCCACTTGGTTATGCACTATAATTCTTTTTATACACTGTGGATTCAATTTGCTAATATTTTGTTGAGGATTTCTTACCTATGTCATTGGTCTGTAGTTTTCTTTTTATGTAATGTCTTTGTTTTGGTATTTGGGTAAGGCTGGCCTCATAGAATGAGTTAGGAAGTATTCTTTCTGCTTCTACCTTCTGAAAGAGATTGCAAAAAATGAGTAGAATTTATCTCTTAAACATTTGGTTAAATTTCCCTGTGAACCCATTTGGCCTGGTGCTTTTTATTCTGGAAGGTTATTCATTATTTATTTAGTTCCTTAATAGATATAAGAACTACTCGAATGCTCTCTTTCTTCTTGTGTGAATTTGGCAATTATCTTTCAAAGAATGGGCATATTTCATCAAGGTTGTCAAATTTGTAATCACATTTTTGGGCATAGAGTTGTTCATAGTATTCCTCTATTATCCCTTTAATGTCCACAAAATCTGTAGTGTTGTCTTCTTCATTTCTGTTATTAGTCATTAGTGTCCTCCCTTTTTCCTTCCTTCTTAATCTCTTATGATCTGAATGTTTGTGTCCCTTCCAAGTTCATATATTGAATTTGTAACCCCCAAAGATGATGGCATTGGAGGTGGGACCTTTGGATGATGCTTAGGTCATGAGGGTGGAATCTTCATGAATAGGACTAATATTCTTGTAAGTGAAACCCACAGAGTTAGCCTGCCCTTTCCACCATGTGGGGACACAGCAAGAAGGCATTGGCTATGAAATAGGAAGAGCATTTTTATCAGAATCTGACCCTGCTGGTGCCTTGATTTTGGACTTCTCAGCTTCCAGAACTATTCTGTTTTTTTTTTTTTTTTTTTTTCAGTCTTTGTTCTCTTTGCTTTCCAGTTTTGGAGGTTTCTATTGATATATCCTTGAGTTCAGAAATTCTTTCCTCAACCATGTCTATTTTACTAATAAGCTCATCAAAGCTATTCTTCATTTCCGTTACAGTGTTTTTGATCTCTAGCATTTCTTATTGGTTCTTATCTCTCCACTTACATTGCTTATCTGTTCTTTCACACTGCCTACTTTACCCATTAAAGCTCTTAGCATGTTAATCATAGCTGTCTTAAATTTCCTGTCTTATAATTCCAACTTTCTTGCCGTGTCTGGTTGCAGTGTTTGCTCTGTCTCTTCACAACACAAATTGTGGTGTTGTTGTTTTTTTTCCTTTTAGCATGCCTTGTAATTTTCTCTTGATAATCAGGCATGATGTGCCAGGGAAAAGGACATATAGTAATGTGGTTGTCAGGTGTGGGGAGAGAGGAAGTGGTCTGTAGTCCTATGATTAGGTGTAATTTTTTTAATGAGCTCTTGGACTATGAATATCACAACTGTTTCTAAGGGTTGTTTTTTTTAACCCTTTGGTGGGACAAGATGGCTAGGGTAGACCACAGTTGATTATTCCCCTTCTTCCACATGAAAGGCTAGAGCGAGACAGAGTTGGGTATTTTCCTTCCCCCAGATGCGTTAAGCTCTGATAATATCCCAGCAGATTATGTTCTAGTTAGTTTCTCCCGAGAGCAGACCTTGGTAAGAAGAACAGAGTGCTCTGTCATATTTCAAAATAGTTCCTTTTCTCCTAGCCCTGCCAGAAGCAGGAGGGGAATTTTCTCTGTAATTTACTGTGAGAACCTGATTAGGCTTCTGAAAGTAAAACTTACAGAAGACTGGGTCTCTTTAAAATGTTTAGCTTTCAGGCTTGTCTACACTCTATCCCCAGCCATTCATCAATTACATTTCAGATTTTCCTAACCTGGTACAACTTCCCCAAACAGTCTCTGCTCCTGAGTCTCTGTTCTGGTATGCTATGACTCCTGTGTTCACCTGTCTCTCCAGCCTTGGGCAGTGCTTTGTCCTATGTCCTCCTCTCTCTTACAGATTTAAGAAGAGTTGTTATTTGTTGTTAGGATGGAATGGTGACTGCTAAGCTCCTTACATGTGGACTGGAAACTAGAAGTTCCCTGAAAGATATATTTTAGATGGTTTGCATCCCCCGCTAGACCATTGCAGGTCCCAGCAATGTGCTGGCTTCAGTGTGAGAATACAACCCCAGGAAATATGACAATAGTGGCCACATGGATGTCCAGAGACATCTCAAACTTAAACTATTCTATCAGAAAAAAAAAAAAAAAGAAAGAAGAATATCGTGTCTGATTGTTCTCATACATGAACTGCTACTTGTACACTCATAATGAGCTAAATTTTAATTGAGAAAATAAGATCCCTACCAGCTTTGGAGATTTGTAAGGTATTTGTTCTGCCCTCGAAGAGTTACTAATCTGAAGAAAGAAGATTAGCACATATGAAACAACAGACAACATGAAACAATATCTCAACTTATTCCCAAAAAGGATCTGAGATGACGAATAAGGCCATTTTTAATTGTGTATTAGTGAGTGGTGAACTATGAGGGCTGAAACAGTTCCGAAAAAAGAAAGATCAGTGCAGATGGAGGGGTCAGACGGGAACTGTGCTTGAGCTGGGGAGGAAGTGGGGTTGTTTTGTCTTTCAGAATTATTGAGCAATGGTAGCTGCCAGTGAAGAAGCTGAAGATTTGAGAACTTCTTTTTTCCCAGAAGTCTTGGCCCTTGGGGCAGAGGGGAGCTGTGCCTATGACCTGTGGTCAGTAGGTCCTTCCTGTGGTTTGTTACAAGCTCAAGTGTTCTCTGAGTGGGCCACTCAGCAGAGAAGGAAAGCTTTTCAAATGATTTTAGCAGTAGCTTTTTCTATCCTAGCCCACCTTCATTCAGTCTTACAAAGGCCTCTTCTTCCTACATTGTTAGCACCTTTTTGACTTTTCTGAAATGATGCCTGCCCTTATCTTGGAGAACACCCTCAAAGGCTGAGCTATCCTTCGTTTCTTTTATGGGCCAGCTTTGTGAGGTGCCAGGGAAGCTTTGTATTAGTTGCTACTCCTACAAGAAATAGCATAGCCATAATCTGGGGCCCCAAGAAAATGAACAGATATTACTATCCTCTCTTTCCTAAGCCATAATTTGCTCTAGGGAAGAAGTCACTTTATGGGAGTAGAGTCACTCTCAAGTAATAGCTGGCCACTTAGATTACTCTGAACGAAAGGGTAAACATGAAGAAAGAAAGACCAGCCAGTAAGAAATGGAATATCTACAGTAACACTGGGCAAACACTTAGATCTACCTCTCAGTGTGTGTGTTTTTTTTTTTTTAAGATTTTATTTATTTATTTGACAGAGATCACAAATAGGCAGAAAGGTAGGCAGAAAGAGAGAGGAGGAAGCAGGCTCCCCACTGAGCAGAGAGCCCGATGTGGGGCTCGATCCCAGGACCCTGAGATCAGGACCTGAGGTGAAGGCAGAGGCTTAACCCACTTAGCCACCCAGACGCCCCATCTCAGTGGTTTTTATAAGTAGGGATGTTTCTAAGAAAAATAGCAAAGTAGGTGGCAGATGTTTCTGTGTTATCAATAACTCCTAACACCTTATCTTGTCCATAAAAGGCCATAATAAATATCTGTTGGATAAATGAATGAATAGATAGAGCATCTCATTTTAGAGCCATTATATTTTTATGAAAGAGCAGTATTTTTTATGGAGAACAAACTGGTGGCTGCCAGAGGAAAGATGGGTGGGGGGATGGGTGAAATAGATAAAAGGGATTAAGAGTACACTTGTCATGATGAGCACTGCATAATGTACTGAAATGTTGAATCATTACATTGTACATCTGAAACTAATATAACACTGAATGCTAATTATACTGGAATTAAAATAAATAAAAATCTTTTAAAAAGAGCAATTTTTTAAAATGCAAATTCTTCTATGAAATAACAGAATCCCTGAACAAGGTATGGGCCAGAATTATTGAAGTCTGTGAAAAAAGATCTGCACAGAGTTCTAGGTTTGTTCTACCTTATGAGATACTGCGCATTTTCTTATTTGAGAGAAAAAAGTTACTCCCCACATTAGATTTCCTGCCAATATTAACCTCTTTGATTCTAAGTGATGATGTTGTCCATGAGAACGTTACAGTGGGCTGGTTTCCTGGCTTGAGCTGAGCGTTGTTGGCAATAGTCCCAGACCCTCTTCTGAAAAATGTACTGTGGACTTGAGGGAAGAAGAACAGAGGGATGGAGAGGGCCCTTGAGTGACCCATAAGCCATGTGAATGTCTAAGCAGCCATGAACCACAGTTCCTGCTCCCCACATATAAATACATATGTGAGCTGGCTTTTCACCCCTACTTTCTACTTATTGGGGCCTGATTAAAGAAAGAATGGTGCAACCACAGAAAAGTGAGAAAGGAGGGGAAAAAAAAAAAGGAAGAAAGATTGGAGCACAGCAGATGGAACATAGAATTGCAAATACAATAAGGCCTTAATGGATGCTTGCTGTATTAAGACAAGAGAGTAACAGAGGGTAACAGCCAATGGGGACTTGACCGTGAAAGATGGGATGCAAGTAGACAAATGAAAAGCAAATGTAGGAGAAAATGCAGTGGCAAAATAGATGGGGTACAGGTTCACAAGAAGCAGGGAGTACCCAGGGAGCAGGGACCCAGGAAGGAATACCCAGGCAGACCAGAGAGCAGCAAGCCAGAACTGAAAACTGCTATCACTGGTAGTTGAGGACCATTAAAAAAATGTATAGGGGAGCCCCCATTCCCAATAATAGCAGTACAGGTTTAAGCAGCAGAGAACAACACTGTGAAGTGGGCATTGAGGTGGAAAGTCCAAGAGGAAGGCAGATCACATGGAGCATGTCCTAACTAGCCATTGTAATAGCAAAAAGGCTATAGATAATACCACAAAGCAAGGAATTATCTAAGGAACATTCTAAAATAATGTTTAAAAAATTTATTCCACAAATATATTTTCCCATTCCATTATGAAAATAATTCCGATTATAATCTTTAGTCACATCTTATTTTAATTATAGTAAACATATCTCTTAAGAGTTAGATAAAAGGTCAAGAGTCTGGGTTTTGGCGTCACTTAGCTCTACAAAATTAAGTGTCTAGGTCTGTCATTTTTCGTGTATGACAGCAAATTACTTACTGTCTCTAAGCTCTAATTTCCTTACCTATAAAATGGGACAGTAATACATACCTCCTATGAGTAGGGAATTAAGTGAAAATGTACTCAAGGTATTACCGTCAGCTTGATCTACAGAAAGGGCTCAAGCCAAACCAGTGGTCGCTTGTACTACCTACAATCAATGTTGTTGCCGGTAGGTCGATGTTTTGTAAGCATGCTCTTTGGAGACTGAGAAAGGAGCCGTGTGGGAATATGTAACTTCCAATTAACTTTGTCAGTGATTGTTGGGTAACTTTGGGCCAACTGCGATTCTTTAATGAATGGGGGTGCCAAACATTAAGATTAATGACTGTCATGGCTTGTAGCCAGATGTTTACATAAGTCCCTCTGTTTTAGAGCAAACATATCAGAGAAAAGCAGTTGAATGATAGAATTAGATGAATAAATACAGTATTTGGGGTATGTATTTCGATTAGGCCAATATTAAAAATTAACAACCATAAACCGGTTACCTAAATGAGGTAGATTTGGACATAAGTGACTAGTGACAGAAAGCCAGTTTGGGAGTGCATGCTTCCAGCAAAATCTCCATTGATCAAATTGTCCCCCACAGAACACAGAGAGTTAAATATGTCCTTAATAGACTCTAGTAGGAAAGGGCAAATCATTTCTTTTAATTGAAGAAGAATAAAATGTGTTTGCTCTACACACGTATTTATGTTCTATTTTAGCCTCATAATTATTTTTGCAGCCGTCAGAATTTCACACAGCCTAATAGGAAAATAAATCTGAGTCTAGAAAAACTCAATACTTTCCAGAGGAGTCCAGTAAATAAAAACTCTACAGTGACCTACCAACCTCATTCAAGTCACTACTCCTAAGTCCAAATGCTGGAACGAATGGGAGAGAGTTTAATTAGTTAGAATAAATAAACGGGATTTTTTTTTTTAAAGATTTTATTTATTTATTTGACAGACAGAGATCACAAGTAGACAGAGAGGCAGGCAGAGAGAGAGAGGGAAGCAGGCTCCCTGCTGAGCAGAGAGCCCGATGTGGGACTTGATCCCAGGACCCTGAGATCATGACCTGAGCCGAAGGCAGCGGCTTAACCCACTGAGCCACCCAGGCACCCCGGGATTTTTTTTTTTTTTAAGAAACATCCTGAATCAGGGTGATTAAAACAATGTAAAAGGTAGAGCTGTGAGAGGACAAGGTTCACATAACTGAGAGTCTTGATTATGTGGGGAAGATGGGAAAGTGATCTTGCCCATTCGGATCAGAGACCCCTAAAATCCGGGGAGAGGTCAAGAGGCTGAGGCCACCTGAGTCAGAAGTGAAGCCGGAAACACGGCTAAGCCGTCCACAGGATGGAGCACAGGGTCTCTGGAGGGTTGTTGTCAGTTGTATGGGTGTGAATTCAGAGGCTCTAGTAATTACATGTATTTCCAGGATTTATAAAGTTGGGTCAGGAAGCTGAATACTAACACTTCACTTCCTCACCCACTGCTTAATTCAATCCTTTAGCACATACTTATTTATAGACAGTTCCTGGCACTGCGAATGCCCTCAATCAGCTGCTAACCCAAAGTTGCAAAGGGGAAGTCAAACAGGGACTCTGCGGTGAGTACGATAATAGCCCCTCCCAAGACATCTAGGATAAAAATCCCCAGAAAAATATATAAATAAATATAAATAAATTAGATATATACATATATTATACACACATGTACATATATGTTTACATACATATATGTATACATGTATACACACATACATATACACACATCTACACACACATACATGACAAGGTGGGGGATTAAGGTCTGTAGTTGGAATTTATGTTGCTGATCACCTGACCTTAAAATAGGAATGTTATATTGGATTATTTATGTGGGCTCAGTGTAATCACAAGGATTCTTTAAAAATGAAAGAAGGAGGCAAAGGAGTCAATGTCAAAGAGATGTCACATGAGAATAAACTCAAGTGGTCACGGCTAGTCTTGAAGATGGAGTGGGCCATTACCCAAGGAATGCAGGCTTAGAACCTGAAAAAGGAAACGGCTTCATCCATAGATCCTCTAGAGGAAATGCAGTTCTGCTGACACTTTGATTTTAGCTCAGAGAGACCCATGCTGGACTTCTCACCTCCAGAACAGCAAGAAAATATTTTTGTGCTATTTTAAGCCACTTAACCTCCATCTGAATTTCTTAAAATTTTCCTCACCTTTAGTCACCAATCCTAAGGTGACAGATTTTAGAAGTGATAGCTTCTATAGTCCTTTCTCAGGATATTCTAGCCAGCTTTCAAGGAGGCTATGGTTATTTTCTTGACACCGCATTAAGGGGTGAGAATGGCAGGGAGAGGACAATGTAAAGTGGGAAGGACAACTTTTTTCTTCATAATCCCACCACATTGCCTCCAGACTTGCTTATCCTTCTGTGTTCTTTCCAAAACTGTAGTTCCAGAGCTTTCCTACCTACAGACTTCCTGGGGGTTAAACTAGAGCAGGAGTTGTACTATAGCGTATACTGTTCCTATTATCATTTTGTGTCCCGCTGAGCCCTAGCTGCTTGGCTTCTCCAGGACCACCCACTGGGCAGATAATATGCTACCCATCAGGAAATTCCCAGTGCCTACCTTGGAGACAAAGTGCTGTCAATGCTGACTGTTTGGGGGAATGCCATTTCTTCTCTGCCCTTTCAATATTCTTGTTACTCCTGCAATCACTGCTAATCCATAGAAGTGAATTGGGGGAAATTGGAGGGGGAGACTGTGGACTCTGAGAGACAAACTGAGGGTTTTGGAGCGGGGGTGAGGGGGTGAGCCTGGTGGTAGGTATTGTGGAGGGCACCTATTGCATGGAGCACTGGGTGTGGTGCATAAACAATGAATTTTGGAACACTGAAAAAATTTTGAAAAAAAATTACGGGATGAATTTTTGTGAAGGACTGAATTTGAATAGTTGTTTTTTGTTGTTCCTTATTGTTGAGAAGGGGGGAATTCTGCATTTTGCTCACAATTTGTGTGCATTTTATTGGAGGTTATGGGATTAGATTTAGCCCACTCATTCACTATCCTGGTATTGCTGTGCATGAGCTGTTGGGGCTTAGCATTAAATGATTTTCTTTGTTCCGATTTGGATGCTGTCTCTGCTTGCAAATTATTTTTCACAATGACTTCTCTCTCTCTCTCTCTCACACACACACACACACACACACAGAGACGGTGCTGAGATTAAATACATTTTTCTATTGCCAAATTCAGGACCATTAATACTCTTTTCCAAATTCAGGGCTGGGATAAGTTTTCTTCATTCTGGTTCCTGATCATCACACAGCCATTGTGTTCTGCTAAACAAAATAAATTACAGGAAGACACAGAGCCCATGTCTGTGTTTTAATGGAGCATGGTTTCTCCACTTCAGCTCTATTGACATTTTGGACTGAGTAATTATTTGTTATGTGGGGACTGTCCTGAGCATTGTAAGACGTTTAGCAGCATCCCCAGCCTCTGCCCCGTAAATGTCAGTAGCAACACCTCCTCTACTCACGGCAATAAAAAATGTCTTCAGATATTGCCATATGTTCCCTGTGGGGCAAAATTGCTCCTAGGTGAGAATCACTGGAGTAGAGAGATCATACACACCCAACTTTGAGCAACTTGTTAAGACAGCCTCAAAAATAGTGAACTGGCTCAGCTGTTCACCCAGCTGTGTGGACCACCTGTGGCCAATTACTTTGACAAGATTATTGAGTTACAGGCTTGGGCATGTGGTCTCAGCTAGAGGCAACTATATGCGCTCTGTGGGTTGGCTCCACTGGTGGGATTGGGTTACTCACATTCCACTTTGCTCTGCTCTTCAACCGCTTGAAGGCAGCTCACGTACATGCTAACTGAGTGATGACAGTTCAAGTTCAAACCAACCATATGACCCTAGTGCAGTTGAATGTGCTAAGTAGAAATAAGCACAGTCACTTTTTGCCCCAATTTTTATTGTTGCTATTGCTTCCATTATTGTTGTTATTACGATGATTATTTTAAATGGGAGAAGTTCCCAAACTTGGGGGATGACATAGATTTTATTGTCTCCTCCTTTAACAACTGTAGATAACGCCTTTTCACCAGCTTACATGTCCTGATGGCATCTTAGGTAGAATGCATTCAAGTCTCAGTTTATCATCATTCACTTTCCAAACAGCATTCTGAAAACCTTTCCAATTTCTTTCAGTTGCTTCTGTTACCTAACCTTGCAACAGCCATTTATGATCTACCTAATTCAGTTATCTTCCTTCAAACCTTCCAACGTTCCAGATTATCTTTCCTAATCAAAGGTTGGATTTGAAACTCCATTTAAAAACATGAAATGGCTCCATGAACTACTGAGTTCACATTTTGTAGCTCAGCATGTAGGGTTTTCGAGTATTCAGCTTCTGCCTGCAGCATTTTTTCTCTTCATCTCTGTCCTTACTTCCCTCGTTCCACCTATTACTCCAAAGTTATCTCCTAAACAAGTGTCTCTCAAATGTGGTCCATGGTTCACCCGAAGAAGAATCAACAAAGATCCTGTTTTAGATGCAGATTTAGAAATATTAGCTCTAGAAAAATTATCTTTAAAAATTTATTTAGGGAAAAATATATCCCTAGAAATATTTATCCCTAGAAAAATAATTTGATTATCTAAAACCCAGAAATATCATTATTCTTCTAGCTCCAACTAACTTCTCTCTCTCTCTAAAACACTGAGTGCTTTTCCTTCTGGTACTTATAACATTCTAACTTGGAAGAGGAGGAGGAGGAAGAGACGAAGGTGGAGGGCAGCTATACTTTCCGTGCCAGAGACTGTGCCAGCCACTTTACATTGCTTGTTTCATTCAGCCTTTGCAGTATCATTATTTACTTTATAGGTGTGGAAATAGGGGCTTAGAAACGTTGATTAACTTGCCCACGATTACAATGAGCTTCTCACCCCAAAGTTCACAAAGTCAATACTGAAGTGTGACCCCACTCAGATTTCATTCTGATGGCTCTTCGTACACTTAAGTCTTTTGCTGAGTAAACTTTTGCGTACAGACCTTGATAAGATGGCTTTGTGGAAAGAACATTGGACTCAATCTCTTCTTGAATTCTGGCCTTGGCATTTTTGTCTCCTAATAGCTGGCCCTGGGTGTGGCCATTGGTCTCTGGTCCAGAGCATAGCCAGACAATAAAGGAGGAGGGATGAGGATGAAAGGTGCAAAGAGCAAGCACCTCCTGTTTTTAAGGAAGATACCTGGAAACTTCTACCTACCCCACGGCTTACACCCAAAACTTAGCCCTATCCCCAACCTAGCTTCAAGGGAAGTTGGAACTAGTTTCTTTATTCAACGGGGCCTTGAGACCAACTAAAAATTAGAGGAGGATAGATTTGGAGAGCTTTCTCTGTCACCTAATTATAATGGACAGCTATTGGTTTTTTTTTCCCCTTGCATATCCCTTTTTCCAGTTACAATATCTTATTTTTCCTCTGGGTGCCATCCTTCTCCATCTCAATCTATGAGCTTCAGGTGACTCTTATTTCAGACTCTAAGGGAAGACAAGTGCTCTAGGTCCTACTCATCAGAGATGGGTGTAAGATCCTAGTCAGGCAAACCCCTTGTATCAGAATGAATCCTGAAATTGCTGGAAAAATTGGCCAAGAGGTACGCCCACACTGCTCTAGGTTTGAAGCTATGAAGGGGTAAACTGGAGGCCTACAGAGTCTGGGGCCATCGCGGAGGGAAGCAGAGCTGAGAGGCAGACAGGAGGATCCTGATGACATCACTTGAGGCCCAGATCAAGCCCCACTTAAGGCTAGGATCTCCCCCTGGATATTTCATTTATAGGTTCCCATCAATTTCTTATTTTGCTTAAACTAGTGCTAAATAGACAGAGATTCAATAAATGGTCTCTAACAAGATGCTCATCTTTGACTTTCCCCCACCCTCACCCTTCTTCGTACACAACAAATGCCTCGAAATCACTGATTGGGAGGATAAAGGAAAAACAATGAATGAGTAAGTGATCGAGGCTCAGAAAGACTGCATGAAGTTATAAGAATTTTGTTAGTTTCTTTTATTCCAAATATCTTCTCGGACCACATTTACTTTTAGGAGTCACAATTATGAAAAAAAATAGGCCAGCTGGCCTGAGATGTTTTTCAGAGCTCCTCTCAAGACCTTGAAAAGAAACCAAAAAGAGAAGATCTCCCCAGTTTCAGTCAGGCTGTGTCCATATGCGAAAAGAGAACCATTCCTGAATAGTTTCCAACTAAAATCTTATTTTCAGTAGTCATCTGTTGCCTGTCTTCCCGGTGATGGGATGTAGTGAGGACACTGTCTCGGGGCCACCAGAGGGTACCCTCGTGTAGATGGACAGTTCCTGCTCAGGTCCACTGGAAGGGCATGGGGAAAGATCTCTGCAACAGGCCTTTTGGTGGAACAAAATTTGAAATTAATTCACACATCCATAATATATACGCAGTTTGCTTCCAAAATAGATTTGAGTAAGCTTTCAATAAAAGGCACATGTACAATAGATCTGTGGGAACCAGGATAAAGGAACAAACACCATACAATGAAGGATGATTATATCTATTAATTACAAGCATTTTTAATAATAGCTACATTATGGGAGCTTATCATACCCATGGTTAAGTGCACTAAGCACTTGAGTAGTATCATTTCACATAATTCTCACGACTCTATGCTCTTATTATTATTTGCATTTTACGACAGAGAGGTTTAGTGACCAGTTCGTGGTCATATATCAGTAATGCATGTATACACCACAGCTGAGCCAGGATTTGAATGGGGGCAGTCTAATCCAGGTCATGGGTTAGGCAGAGGAGAGGAGAAGTCCTTGTTTTAGAGTCCATCAGCCCGGGTTTGAATCCCTGCTCTTTCTCTTATTAACCAATGACCTTGGCAAGTCACTTCACTTTTTAAGCTTCAGGTTATTCATCTGTAAAATGGGAATAATGATCTTTGCCTTTGGGGTTTTTGGTGGAGACTAAAAGAGATAATGTGTAAAGCTGTGTAGTGAAGTGATTGGCACCATGTAAGTACGAGAGACACGAAGCTATCCTCTGCATGTAACCCTGTGTGATCTCCTTTCAATAGCACCCTAATAATTTCTCATAATCTAATAATAAGTAATTTAATATTAGGCAAATTTTAGATTTTTAGCCATGGAATTATGAATTCTTTTTCTCTTTTCCAATGTCAGTAAAGGACAACATCTATCTCCCACCATTTCATTTTAGTGACTTTGCTAAGGTTGTATCCTGATGGGGATGGCAAAACTTTAAAGATTAAGAAGAACATTCCAGAAATTCAAACTGGGCAGTGATGGGATATGGCATAATAACATGAAGCAGAGTGACTGTCTTTCAATTTTCCTTTCTGAATATGCAAATCCTCAATAAAGCTCATCAAATACAAAAGTAGGATTTAGCTGATACAGCCCAGGCCCCCTTCACTGTGTGCTTTTGAAATGAGCTTTTCTTTAAAAAGAAAAGAAAACAAAACAATAAATGTAGAACAAACTCCCTATCTGAGTGTTCTCAGAACCAGAAGAAATAGCGACATTGTCTTTCAAGGCTGCCAACACAAGAAGAGATGGGGCACCAAAGTCAGCTCGCCAGTGATTATGGGATTATGGGGAGGAATGGTCCTGTTACAGGGATCCTTGAGGAGGACATCACCGTGGGCCTGAAAACACTGATATGTCATCTGGCTACGGAAAGGCACAATGATGTACAACGTGCCTCAGCTTAATGACTTGAGAAGCCTTAATTTCAGGGACTTTGTGTGTGCACATGTGCATGTGTTTAAGTTAAATAAACAAAAGCTCAGTGGGAAAAAAAAAATTTTTACTTTCTAGATTAAAATCTGTTTGGCCAACCTTGGTTATGAGCCGTCTACTCCATGTCAGTCTGAGCATCGCTGAACGGGTCAGACAGTCGAGCAGGAGCATATGGGCTCAGGAGGCAGAGCACCTTTGCCTCACTTGCTGGGAACTAGTGGGTAATTAGATGAGTACAGGCAGGCCCCAAGCTCGAATTACTTGGTAATCTAATAGAGCGCTTTCTCTTAGGGGGGAAAAAAAAAGTAAAAAGACTTTGCAGTGAAACCTTTGATTTGCTACATCTACCAAGGGGAGGAGACAGTGTCCCTGGGAGCCTCCTGAACCAGCTCCACCACCACCAACCACAAGGGAGCATGCTCAGTTCACAGTGTTAAATAGCTGTTTCACCTCCTTTTCTTCCTATCCTGTATCTTTCAGCTGCTTTTTTCCCTCTTCATACTCTCCTTTCTTCACTATGTCTTAGTCTTCTCTTTCCTTCTTTCTTCCTTCTCTTCTTTGTCCTTCCTCCCCTTTTATGGTCATATATCAGTAATACATACATACATACAGCATATGAATGTAGGTATGTTTTTCCTACTACCTTTTCTTCCCCCTTTTCCTTACTTTTCAAATATTCCTGAATTTGTACCATGCCTCCAGGGAGTAACACAAGGGCTATGGTCTGAATGTTTGTGCGCCTCTAAAATTCATGTTGGAACCCCAATGCCCAAGGTGGTGGTGTTAGAGGGTGGGGCATCTGGGCAGTTGATTTGGTCAGAGGGGAGCCCTCTTGTGTGGGATAGTGTTCTCATCAAAGAGCTTCCAGAAATCTAGCTTTCCTCTCTTCCACCATGTGAGGATACATACAGCAAATGAGAAGTCTGCCACCCAGAAGAGGGCCTTCACTTAACCATGCTGGCACCCTGATCTTGGACTTTCAGCCTTCAGAACTGTGAGAAATAGATTTATGTGGCTTATAAGCTACTCAGTCTATGGTATTTTTTTTTATAGCAGCCCAAACAGACTGGACCATTACGACAACTTGAGATTCGAGCCATGCTAACCATTTACCAGGCTGGCATTAAGTATAGACTCTACTCAAGCTAATTCCATTCCTTAGGCACATCATGGCATGTCCCTCAAGGTCAGGATTCATTGCAACAAAATAAAACACAATGTGGTATGATTTTATTACATCTAGTGACATGATGATTAGGAGAAAACCCAAGCTTTCTTTGAAAGCTTCTCCATTCCTAGAGTTAATACAAATTTATTACATCTGATCACCAGTACTCCTGGGTTTTCCACTTTCTATAATTTAAAACATCTAAAGTTAAATGTATTTGTTAGCAGAGGTAGACTTACTGTGAACCAAAGGCAGACAAATCATGTCAAAAACTGTGTTTTTGTAAAAGTTCTAAATGTAACTTGTTCTGCCATGTGGTCTCAATTCACAGGAAAAAAGTTATAGAAAGAATATGGTGACTTCACAAGCTGTAATCACTCTAAAAATCTACCCAGTTCTTCTGAATTTCACTGGACTCTGCTTTAGGACTGACTAAGAGGCAGTCTCCTGGGACTCTCTCCACTGATTGAGTGATGTGTTTTTACCTCCCAGCATGGCAAGCTACTGGAAAGGCCTGCCTAGCCCCTGCCAGGTTTTGGAGAGGTGTCCTGGGAGAAAGAAATGTTTTGAATGGGTCGGGTAGTCTTCTGAGGTTGCACCAGCTTGCCAGAATGCTACTCCATTTCATCTTAAAAATAATATTTTGATCCCAGACCAATCCATGTTTCCAGCAAAATGTTACACTTGACAAGCTTTACCCAAATTACCATACACAGTCACATACTGTTTGCAGCTGATTCCATTTTTAGCAACGTCAAAGGGAAAAAGGAATCTCCGAATGGTGAGTGCATTCAATACGCCTGATACTGGTCAGAAGGTCAACCCCACACATGCTTTCCTCACAGGCCAGCATTCCCCAGGACTCTTCAAACAGCTCCCTCTTGCATGAAAACCCATTAGACTCTGCCAAGTTTCCCCTCCTAGTACCCAAGCCCTCCCCTCCTTCAGGTCTAGAAGGAAATCTAGATGGTCCAGCATTTTGGCCGGCTTTGTTCTTCCATCCATGATGGAGGCGTGCTAATTTGCTAGTCTTAGCAGGGGAGCTAGAGAGAGGGAAAGATGGTTGTGACAATTGTGGCCGCACTCTGTGTGTGTACGTGTGTGTCTTTATGGACCCATATAAGTGTGTATATTCCCAGCCACAGGTTTTTTGGAATTACTTTAGCATAAAGCCACAAGATAAGGTGACTTCCAGGCTTGGGGAAGAAACAGAGCCTGAAAATCAACTGTCATAGCTTATATTGGAAACCTTTCCTGTGCTAACTGGAACCTTAACTTTTTTCTTTCTTTCTTTGTGGTTTTACTGTGAAATGGAACATTCATATTAACAGTGAATATAATGGGTATAAATATGAATAAATAGTGAATATAATGGATATAATATGAACATAATGTATATTTATATATATATATACATATATATATATTCCATGTGTCTATCTGTGTATATAATACATAGCCAAAAAGTCAATACCCATGTACTAGCATGCAGCTTAAGAAATAAAAGAATAGAAATTTCTCTGTACTTTCAATAACAAAAATAGAAATCTCTCTATACTCTTGACATGTCTCAGTTGAATTCTTATGCATTCTTTCTGTTTCTAATTCTCTCTCATTTTGTTGTACCTTTGCTAAATATACACGTATCCCTGAACAAGCACTGTTACATTTATATGTTTTAAGAATTTACATCAATAATGTGGTTATCTGCACCTTGTTTTTTCCACTCTAAAATTTTTGGGGTGCCTGGGTGGCTCAGTCAGTTAAGCATCCACCTTCAGCTCAGGTCATTGATCCCAGGGTCCTGGGATTGAGTCTTATATTGGACTCCTTGCTCAGTGGGGAGCCTGCTTCTCCCTCTCTCTCTCTTGCTCCTTCTGCTTCTGCTCTCTAATTTAAGCTCTCTCAAATAAATACACAAAATATTTAAAGAAAATAATCTTTGAGATTCATTCATGCCAATCTGTGTAGCATATATTATGAATGTGGTTGAACATGTAGAGCATTTTATGTTATGACTACTTCCCAATAGATTACCCATTCTACCATTTACAAACATTGTGCTCTGTTTGGTTTCTTTGCTGACATGAGCAGTGCTTCTGGGAACATTCTCTTACCTGACTCCTGGTGTACACGAAGGTTTCTCTAGGACACACAATATGTGTGAAGGGGCAGTGTCATGGGGTAGGCCCACTCTCAATTTGACTGCCTAATACCAAATTGGGCAACCAAAGGGGTTGCCCAAATGTACATTCCCACCAGCAATGTATGAAAGATCAGGTTGTCCCACATCCTCACCAACATTTGATGCTGCCAGACTTTAGAATATGTGCCAATCTGATGTATATGAAATAGTACATTGTTAGGATTTTAATTTGTGCTTCTTTGAATACTAATGAGCCCAAATACTTTTTCATATGTTTATTAGACATTTATACTCCCTTTCTTGAAATTATGTCTTTTGGCTAATTTTCCCCTGGGATTTTTTGTTCTTATTGATACACAAAACTTAAAACAAACAAACAAAAAAACTATGCTCCAGGCACTAACACTTTGTTGGTTTTACATGTGATAAATGTTTTTTTTTTAAATTTCTTTATAAAGCCTTTGAAAAACAGATGTGTTTAACTCTAATGCAGTCAAAATTACCAATATATTTTTTACCTTGTTTGAGGAATCATGCCTCACATCAAAATCATAAAGATACTCTATCTAGTCTCCTAAAATTTTTCAAGTTTTGTTTTCCAACTTAAGCCTCTACATTTGTAATTGGTTTTTATATGGAAACCAACCATATAGAGGAATCCATTTTTTAAAACATTGATAACTAAAAGAATCACCACTTTACTAATTACTTTACTAATTGGTTTTTATATGGAAACCAACCATAGGAAGGAATCCATTTTTTAAAACATTGATAACTAAGAGAATCACCACTTTACTAACTACTAGATAAATAGTCTATGTAGCCTCCCTCCCAATTCTGTCATAGTTCAGGTTTCTGTATCCATGGGGTTCTAGATTATATTCTGCTCTAGTTCTCTATTATAGTCCATGGCTCTGTATGTTTTATGTGCCAGGACCATGTTCTTACTATTAAAGCTTTGCAGTAAGTCTTGATTTTTGGCATCTCTTTGCCTTATTATTCTAACCTAGGAATAGAGTGACTATTCTTAACCTTTTGTTCTTCAACATAAATTTTAGAATCAACTTGTTATGTTTCACTAGAAACCCTGTAGGAGCGTCTATTAGAATGTTATTGAATCTATAACTCAATTCAGAGAGAGTGTATGTATTACAATATTGAATGTTTGAATCCTTGAACATGCTTCCTTCATTCCACCATCCCTCCCTGGCTTCCTCCCTCCCTTCCTTTCTCCTTTTCTCTCTCCCTCACTTGCCCATTTTCCCCATCAAAAGCAAACATTCCAATTTGTTTGTTGTGGAATTTTTGTATGTACATGTTTTTAGAGCATATGCTTTTGCATGTATTCTAATCTCTGTAAATGTGATTGCTTAATAGCATTTATTACCTTTTTCTTCTTAGCACTGTTTTTCAGCTGCATTAAAGTGCTTATAGGCATATCTGGACAATTCTTGCAAACTGCTGCATTGAACTCCAATGCATGAAGCTACCTTATTTTGCCTATTTACTCCCCAAGTTATGGGTACCCAGATTAGCTTCAACTCCTTCTGCCCTTCTTATGTACACACAAATAATAGTTTCATGAACAACCTCATGCAGGTGTGTGTAGGTGAATTCCTTTTGGGGTACTATTTACTCATAGGCAAAAATGTTGTGTTGCAGAGTATGGATATCCTTAACATGACTATTTAGGGGTCTTTTGTGGTTCCATAAAAGTTTTAGGATTGTTTATTCTATTTTTATGAAAAATGCCATTGGAATTTTGATAGGGATTGCACTGAATCTGTAGATCACTGTGGGTGGTATGAACATTTTAACAATATTAATTCTTCCAATCCATGAGCATAGAATATGTTTCCATTTCTTAGTGTCTTCTTCAGTTTTTTCCAGAAGTTCTTTATTTTGATGCAATCAAGTCAATCCTCTTTTTCCTTATGCTTTGACTGTTTGAAATATTGCCATGAAGTCTTTTCCCATTCTTAAGTGTGATAGACAGAATAATGGTCCCAGTTCATATGTTGAAGCCTTAATTCTCAGTGTGATGTTTTTTGCAGATGGGGTCTGTGGGAGATAACTGGGTTTAGATGAGGTCATGAGGGCGGGGTACCTCATGGTACCATTAGTACCATTAGAAGGAGAAACCAGAGAGCTTGCTCTCTCTCTCTCTCTGTCTGCCATGTGAGGACACAGCAGGCAAGGAAGTGTTGGCAAGGAAGTGAGACCTCACCAGGAACTGAAATTGGCCACTGTCGTCTATTGTTCACCCAGTTCATGATATTTTGTTACAGCTGCCTGAGCAGGCTAATATACTTCCTTTCTGTGCAATTACATCTTCTTTTCTCTTGCCTACCATTCCAGCTAGATCTCTAGTACATTCTTGATTAAAAGTAGTAATAGTAGGTAACTTCACTTTATTCCTGAACTTACATGAAATATTTTACCATTTTTTGCCATTACCACAATGCTTGCTATATGTTTCTATTAGACACACTGTGTCAAGTTAAGGAGCATTCCTTTAATTCTTGTTTTGTGAAGGTTGTCAAATTTTATCCACTGCTTTATCTATATCTAAAGATGAGCACATGATTTTTCTTCTTTAAATATATTAATTTGTTAAATTATTATATATAGACATACTGTTTCAATCCTTTACCTATGCATAAACATATATTTTGTACACATATTTCTGCTTTGATAGGCCTGGTTTTCTACTTTCAGTTCAAGTAAGGTTACTGATTCTGTGTTTATTAATGAGATTATTCTGCAATTTTATGTTCTCATCCTCCTTTTGTTGGTTTTGATGTCAAAGTTATAGTTATCTTGCAAAATGAGTTGGGGGAGTATTACCTCTTTCTCTATTCTCTAGGTGGAATAAGACAGGTATTATCTATTCCCCAAAACTTTGATATAACTTATTTATAAAATTATCTGGACTTGTTTTGAGAAGATTTTAAATAACTAATTCAATTTCTTTAATAGTTAAAGGAATATCCTAACTTTCTGTTTCTTCTCAAGTTTGGTAATTTACAATTTTTTCCTAGAAATGTATCTATTTTGTCTAAGTTTTCAAATTTATTGGCATTAAGTATTAACAATATTCTCTTATTAAATTTTAATCTATGTTGTATCTGCAGTTATATCCCTCTTTAATTTCTAGCATTTATTGTGTGTTCTTCTTCTATTTTTTCTTGATCAATTTCCCCATAGGTTTGGTTATTTTATTAATCCTTTTCCAAGAAAAATCTTTGGATTTGTTGATTCTCTGTACTACATCTTTGTTTTTTATTTCATCTATCATCATTACTATGTTATTAGAGATTTTATGAGAACTTAAAAAATACCTAAAATTTATTGACAAATTGGTATTGGCCAGATATCGTACTGAAATGCTTGCATACATATTTATACATAATTTTATTTTGTCCTTGTGATGACTTTAGGAGGAAGATATTATCATTATATATATTTTATAAATTAAGAAAGTCTGTAAAAGTTATAGAGCCACTAAACTGCAAAACTGGGATTCAAATCTAAGCCATATGTACTGTATTATTCCTCTGTGTTCTTCAAAACAGAATTCAAAGAATAAAGACAATGTTTAACCCCAGGGAATAAATTAGTAACTGTTGGGATTGCAGGTATGGTATAAAGCCACAGAAAATTTTTGTTGTGTTTGGAGTTGAAAGCTACAGTCCATTCATGGATGTTTCCTTCAGTAGTACTTCTATGCTAACAGTAGCGGAATTAGAAAGCCTAATTATTGTCTGAGCTAAAAAATAGACATATAATGGAGTCCTTCCTGCAAATTATCAAATTGTCTTATAATGAATGATAATATATTTTTAAATGTCAGTTTTGAAATAGCTTGTTTAGAATCAGTTCTCAAAGCATTTTCCCAAATACTGCATCTAGTTCTCACACTTCTTACATCCTAGGGAGCCTGTAGGTAAATTGGAGCATTATTATTCCCACACTACAGATGCAAATTTGGGAAGTTAATAACTTGCTCAAGATTATATACACAGTGAGAGGCAGAATGATTCTCTAATGTAGGCTTTTTGATTCCCAGCTTGTTCATTCCTTTTTTAAACTTTTTTTTAAAAAAGATCTATGCATTTATTAGAGAGAGAGACAGAGAGAGAGAGAGAGTGTATGCATGCATGTATAAGCTGGGGGGGGGGCAGAGGGAGAGGGAGAGGGAGAAGATCTTAAACAGACTGCCCACTAAGTGCAGAGCCCACGTGAGGCTCAACCCAGGACCCTGAGATCATGACCTGAGACAAAATCAAGAGCTGGACACATAACCAACTGAGCCACCCAGGTGCCTTTGTTCATTGCTTTTTTAAATTTATGTGCCCACATATATACCTACTATATGCAAGGTACAGTGTTAGGCATCATAGTATAATAGAATTATAATAAAACATCATATAAATGAGAAATATGAGACATTCATAAAAATAATTATGATAAAATGTTATAAGACAGATTAAAGTAAAGGGTTCTGAGAAATTCAGAAGAGGGAGAGAATTAATTTTTGGTGGAAGGAAGAGGAGGATTCTGATATTTTTCTACTAAGCTCTAAATCAATCTTAAGAATTAACACCAAAAAAACCAAATGGATTTTGGGGAAAATTTGCAATATAATATCACATTACATGCAATAGAATAAACATACCAGAATATCAAAGAAAATTCTGGAAAGAAATGAATAAAGTGGGTAGCTCAACATACTGTAATATTATTCTCAGCTAGAGATAAGGAACTTTCCAGATTTGTATGGGTCCATGGTGAGACCACACTCTCATCATCAGACACTGCCCATTTCTCTCCTATCATAACCAAGAAAAACCTATAAATGGAATAGGTGACCCACACTTCCCTAAGAAACCATTGGGACTAATGCCAGTGTGATTCATTTACCTCAATCTCTTCCAGAAGTCCAAGAACCTAGGTCATCAAAGAACACACAGAAATACCTCCATATATAAGGATCTGCCTCTCCTAAAGATCTAAATCTTTCCACTCTGCTCTCTGCCATTTATGTTCTGTCTTTGGCATAACCTTTCACATCCTCAGTCTGTCTACCAAACACTCACAATTAATGATCTATCTAAAACCTGATTCTGGGGGCACCTGGGTGGCTCAGTGGGTTAAGCTTCTGCCTTCGGCTCAGGTCATGATCTCAGGGTCCTGGGATCGAGCCCCATGTCAGGCTCTCTGCTCAGTAGGGAGCATGCTTCCTCCTCTCTCTCTCTCTGCCTGCCTCTCTGCCTACTTGTGATCTCTGTCTGTCAAAAATTAATAAATGCTTTAAAAATAATAATAATAAAAAAAAACCTGATTCTGCCTTTTATCTTGGGGTCTTTAGAAAAGTCAAGGACAGTAGATTCCACCTATTTTCCTTGAAGCCCTCTCAAGTTGTACATACTTTTATTTTACAGTGCCCATACTATGGACCTGAGAAATGATTGGTATCCTCCTTATAACCATGGTTTTCCCAGATGTTTTCTGTTCAATCTTCTCTCAAACCCCAAATGTTTTGAAGCATATGCCATGAGACAAAACTATCTTCTCTTCCTTCTTGCAATCTCTTCCATGATCCTCCAGTCATACAGTTCACTGAAGATATTAGAACTTGGCTTACAGTCTATCTCTGTCACTATTGCTATTATCTTTTTTGGTGACTTCAATAATTGGGTAGATGATCCATTCAACAACCAATCTCTTCACTTGAAATGATACCTTCCACCAATTTACCTCAGCTACTTACTCTAGTAGCTAAACTCTAGACCTCATCATTACCTTTAATGTCTCCAAATCTTCATTTCAATCATTTAACTCCTTAACAATAACTCCAAGCTTCCCAATGTATTTAATCCTGGTGCTCTAATTACATTTCTTTGATCCTATTGCATACTTTAATTCATTGCCCATACCTCTCTTTCCTTTATGTCATACTTCTTTTCTTATTTCTATCCTCTTTAAGCAGACCAACTTCCATTCTCCATCACTCCCTTGCATACGACCTAATCACACTGTCCCTTTCTCTGTATGAGGCACCTGGCAAAACCACAGCTCTGGTTAAATGAAACTTTCTGTGTCCTCTTTTCCTGCATCAGAGTATGGCCAGGGGGGGAAAATCTATTACCGTGCTGCATAAAGTCACTCTAAATTTACAATCTGAAATTTACAATCTGAATTTACAAAGCTGAAGCAAATCTGCACTGTTCAGCCAATCTTCTTCCTGTCTCTAGTCAATTTCCTTTCCCACTCTTTGAGAAGATTATTTCTCACCTCCTGTCTCTTCAGTTTTATTTTCCCCTTCTCACTCATAACTGATGATCTCACTCTTTATTTCATTGAGGAATAAGAGCAATCAGAAGAGAAAAATGTATCTTCCAACACCAATGTATCATCTGCCTTCTTTCTCTGTAAATGGGATAAACTTCCTCATTCCTATCAGATGCTTGTGTACTGGATCTTATCTCCTGTAACCTATTCAAGAAGGCGGGTCTTCCTCTTCTCTCTTGAATCATCAGTTTGCCCCTTTCTACTGGGTCATTTCTATCAACAAGTAGACAAGTTAGAGTACCTCTGGTTAGGGAAAGAACATCATTCATCTACCAGGGAATGAAGAGAATGGATCTGATTGGTGAACAGAGGAGCTGGGCCCAGTTCCTTCTTCCTCTCTTCTGTCTCTGGGCTCCACCTGCCTAAAGAAAGCCTGCAGTTTTTTCCTTTCTATAAAATTATAAGTTCCCCAGTAGAGAAGTTTGACAATTGTTTAGGGTTGTCAGGATCTGGGCAGGTAAGTCTGCTTAATTCTCTGTAAAATATTATCAGTCATACTTGGCTAATTGACTTAAATCCACCTAGTTCAACAGTTTTGTAAGTGATGAAGTAATATTTTGATTTTTGCCTGTTTCCTATCTCTCATAGATTCAGAATTTGGGCAAAAATGAAGGGGATGCTTTTATTGGGTTCTTTTAAATCCCAACATCTCCAATCTTAAAAGATATTCTTGCTGTTCCCTGGAATTTGTCTTTCTCCATCTCCCCCTGATCATTAGAAATGCCCTCCATTAAAGCTAAATACCTAAAGGAACTTGTTCTCTCTGTCATCTTGTCCTTTACCTCCTCTTACCTTTTCAGACTTATAATCCTAACATACCACTAAAACAATTTTGTCAAGACTACTAGCAACTTATATCTTGCCAAGTCCAATGGACAGTTCTCAGTATTTGAATTACTCAGCCTCTCAACCTCATTTGCCACAGCTGATCACTCTTTCATAAAACGCTGTTTAAAATTTTCCTCTTGGCTTTTTTTTCCCCCTCAAAAACCACTGAAGTAGGTTTTTATCCTACTTAATTGGCCAGCTCACTGCCGAGTTCTCTTTCATTCTTCATTTCCCTTCTCCCACCATACCATGATGACTTTCAAACTACCATTCCCTCATTATTCTTAACCTTCCTGCACCCCATTTTTTCCCACCATCAGCAAACAAGCTAGCATATGTACTCAGTGACATCAGTAATGACCCTTCCTTCCTTCCTTTCTTTTCTTTCTTTTTTTTCGGAAACTTTTTTTCATTCTCAATGTTGTCACAGAAGACTCTTTTATCTTTCATCCCTAAGTGAAATCTGATTTTCCTCTGAAGATGCTACTGTATTTTTAGCTTCTTTGCACACCCTGTGAACTTCAGTGTGGAGAGGGAATCATAGCATTCTTTCACTTTGTCGTGGCTGCTTTCAGATCATTACTTTCCCATTTTATGTAAAAATCCTCCTTTTGAGGCTTACTCCTTCTGGCCTCACCCACTCTCATTATTACTCTCTCTTATCCTCCAAGTGTTTCACCCTCCTTCACTGGTACCAAACTCTCTTTGACTGGTCTTCTTGCTACTTTTCCAACTCACCAGATAAACTGCCTCAGGGCCTTTGCTAACACTGTTCCCTTTTCCTGAATCACCTTTCACCCAGATTTCTACTCGGCTTTCAGTTACTTTCCATCTTCTCAGTGAGACCTTCTCTGACATCCATTTTTAAATTATAAGCCTCCCAATTGAGCATTCTCTATCTCTTTTTTGTGCTTTATTTTTTCCAAAGCTGTTCTTCCATCTAACATGATAAATCTTTTACCTTATTTATTTGCTTATTGTCTTTTTCTCCCATTAGAATAAAAATATAAGCTCCATGGAGACAGTAACTTTTGTACGTATTATTTCTTTTAAATAGTCCTACTTCATGGTGAGCCCTTCTATATTTACATAAATGAGTAAATGATCAAATCCTCTTGGGTGAATTCAACATACATCTAGCTGGCCCATTCACTGCTTTGCCTGGGTTTCTTGAACTCCATGACTGTCACCTGACTCAACTTCAGCCACCACCTGCCATCTTGCTCCACCTTAGAATCCATGACCTCATATTCTCACAGTTCTATCTTTAAATCTTTGCCTCTTACCAAAAAAATTTTTGACCTCCAAATTATATTTACAAAAGTGTATTTTAAGAAAATAATCTGAGAAAAGGGAAAAGACATTTGCAAAAATGTCTATCTTAACCTTAACTTCAATTTGAAATATATATATGTATATATATACATATATATATATGTATATATATACACACACACATTAATTGAAGGGTATTATATATAGTCAACAACATGATTAGCTCTGTAGTTATTGACATGAAAATTATTATTTTAAGAAAGATTAAAAAATCCCAGGTTATAAGATAATAGGTATGTTATTATCCCATTTTTATTGTCTATGAATTTATACATATTAAGTAGCATATACATATAAATCAGTTTACATAGAGGCAGTGTCTTAAAACTTAAAACTTAAAACTTAAATCTTTCCCTTCCTTCTTCCCTATTGGATTCAGATCGGTAGAGGAAGCCAAAGTAGAAGTGGTGGGTGAGAACTTTCTAGGTTTGGAAATAAGAACACAGATCAGAAAGGAAAAGATTGATAGGGCTGATTATATATTAACTTCCCTATGTTCATCTAGATAGTAGCTTCATATATATGTATACGAAGCTGAGAAAAATTTTCAGTAAATATGACATGATTATATAAATATATCATTCAAATTAGATAAGAAAAGCACTAAGCCAAAAGTAAGTAACACATATGAATAGCCAATTTTTAAAGAGGAAACATAACTGGCAAAAATCATGGAAGAATATTCAAGCTCACTAGAAATCAAATGTCAACTGAAATTATAATAATGGTATCTCCCCATGAGAAAATTGGTAGACTATACGTGTGATTATGTAACACATATATATGTATTTACGTGTGTAAGTATAAGCATGTATAGACATATATACCTGAATACACACACACACATGCACCCTCCCATACACATACTCCCCACCTATTAGGTTATAAAAGTTTCATGAGGGATGAAACTACTTTCTGTGTGATTGATTGCTTTTATCCTGAGCACTCAGCTCAGTGATTGTAACTTACTAAGTGTTTAATAAATATCTATTGAATGTATAAATGCCAATGAAGTTATGGTGAAACAGAGGTACATTTTTGAAGTACATTTTCTACTATTATGTCTTGCTAGTTTATAAGGCTATTTCAGAATTATTAGTATTTTACATCTTTTTAACTTTGCCAGTTTCTAAATGTAATCAAATGTGTATACTGAGACAGTCTTTAAAAAAATTTTAATTGTTCTGATTATAGTTCATTTTTAATGTTTTTTTCTGTTCTTTAGCAATGTAGTCTACTTATTTTACATCATGTTTTAGTGCAACTTACAAGAAAAATAACATGCCAGAGAAAATTGCATTGTAAATGTAAAAATGTAAATCAAATAAAAATCCCATTGCGAGTGTCTGGTGATGCTATCTCCAACATCGATTACAGGACAAAATATAGCCGAAACAACCACTGCCTTATTATGCAGACTATAAAATACACTTTTAAAAAACTGCAAAAGGTCAAGGTCTTTCTCTTTCTCTTTTTCAAATCAAGTTGGGTAAATAAGAGCACATTAGAATGAAAAACTATTAAGATTAGTCTCCTTACCCTGGGATTGAAAACCATGGAATATTTACAACACACATATCTCTAAAAGTACTAGTTTTTGTTTTAGCATTGATATATGAATGATTTTGGTTGAAATATACATAAAGGCATTGTGGTGCATTTGGGAATTGAAAGGCAGAGCAGATCTGGGAAAGAAAGCCACAGAATGGGCATTTGTGTATTGTAACCTACAGAGCCCACTGGTGTCACAACCCAACAATAGAAATGTATACCTTTGGGCAAAAAAGTATCCACCTTTGAAATTCTACGAGAAAGAAAATTTAGATAAATACTCCCAAAATGTGGTTTCTTGGGCATTTTTGCCATCACAAACTTTCCACTGACCTCCCTTTTCCTCCACAATAAGAAAGGTGCTTCCTAATTCCCAACAGCATTCAAGAACACTGGCCTTTCTACCTATTGTTTTTGAAAAGCAGGCTAGCATAAAGGGGAAAACCACAGGACTAGGATTTAGGAAAAAGGAATTCAGATACCAATTCTGCCATATGTAACCTCAGACCAATCATTAAATTATTCTATAGATTAGACTGTCATTGAAATATGGAATCTCAGATTACTCATCTCTGTAATACAACTAATAGGATCAGTTCCAGCTGCCTCCCAGGGGCATTATAAAACTACACAGTGATGATTTTAGTTCAAGTAGTATGCACATTATATTTTCCTTCTTTCTATACCCTTCTTCACTCTCATCCATGACATTTTAGATTAGACCTCAAAGGCAAGTTCTCCTCAACAAACTAGCAATCAGTCATTTACCCTTTAGTTAAAAGTAACACGGACATCCACTTTCTTCTTAAGAGTGTGTTGAGATCATAGGATGGAAGGACTGGAAGTTTTAATTCATAAGAAAGATAGAGAGAAGTAATTTTGAAATAGAAGGCATTGCCCGAAGTAAACTTAAAGGCCTTCCCTGGTTGATTTTCTCTGTTCTCTTCACGTATCACTTACCAACATGCTCAATGATTCTCTAACTGATGTCTACGCCCTTGGCCCTCTCCTCAGCTTTGGAGAGGGACCATCTTGTAGGCACCTGCAGCTCAACAGCTCTTCATCTGAGCTCATCATGTCTATGTGCATTTCCCTCAAGCCCCAGTCTCAGTTCCTGTATGAACCATTTTAGCTACTGCCAGTGCTGGAAACCACTATTACCTTACCTTTCATTCCCTCTCAACACTCATATTTCATGATTGTCCCCTGCTGTTAATCCTTTCTGAACTGTCTTCCTAAACGGCTCCTCCTCCTTCTTCTCATCATCGCCACTTCCCTATTTGAGATTCTCATCATTCCTGCCTGTTGAATTAACCGCTTAACCAGATTTCTCCTCCTACCACTCATTTTCCATCCTACTATCACAGTGCTCTTTCTAAAAACAAAAACAAAAACAGAAAAACCCTTCTTCTGCACTAGGCATTCAGGAATGCCCCACTATCTAGGAAGCCCAAACTTCTTCATATCGCCTTCAGAACACTCAGACCTTCCAGTTAGGCTTCCTCCTGGCTACTCTGCCCTGCCTCCTGGCCTCAGATGCACAGTGCTTGAACCTCCCTGGCTGCCTTCTGCCTTCCTAGAGTGCCTTGTGCACTACTAACCCCAGACTTTTGCTCATGCTATCTCTCAGGTCCATTTCTTTCCTGACTGCAATGTCATTTCTTTTGAAAAGACCCTCCTGGACTCTTTACTGCCCAACCTTAGGCTCCGTTTCTTGGATGTGCAAACTTTGGTTCCCCTTACTTGTCCCATAGCATGTCTATTGCCTTTATTCTAGGATTTACAGCCCAATACACTTGTTTATCTCTACAGAAGACTCTGGGCTCCCAATGGCATGCGTTACTTCTTATTTAGCTCCACATATCTAGTGATCGGCTAAAATGCTTGGATTATATTAGTAGCTCAATACATGTCTGAATGACAAGTGAGGAGACAATGCATGAAGAGGTTACTGGCAGCCAAGCCAGCCTAGGAGTCCTGGGTGGCATGGCTGGAATGCAGTAAGGGGACAGGAAGGAGAAGAGGAAGATACTGACAGTGAACGTTTGCTTTGAAATTTGTAGAAGAAGCCAAGCCTAGATCCTGAGAGAAGGTATCAGTACAACCCTCTCCCTTCCTTGACTCCCATGCAAAGTCCCCATGCTCACTGATCTCGGCAAGACACCCCCAGTGTTTGCCCCTCTAGTAGATAATCATACCAGGAAGCTACAAACTGGAGTCCTGGGTAAAAAATAGAGGAATCTCGACTTCTGTGTTTTCCCACTCTACCCACCCATCTCCTAGGTAGGACCTAGATCTTTTCAACTCCCCGCAGCTCCACACCCCCGTGTAGCACACCGGCCACCCAAGAGAGCACTCAGCCTCAAGCTTCAAGGAGTCACCCTTTAGTTGCTAGGGCTTGCGTGAACTTCTGCCCAAGCGCTATCCCTAGGACAAATGTTCTTTGTTCCTTTGATTGATGCGGGGGGATTATTGAGGTACTTGGTCGAGGAAGGAGAGCACCAACAGGAAGTTCTCCTTTAAATATGCTGGCAGGGAAGCCAGGTTCGAGCTGCAGGTGGGTATATTTCTGCCCACAGCTCTAGCTGCCCTGCTGCCCTCCTACTGGGGTGGAGGACTCTGAAGGGAGGGCCGATAAGGTGCTCTCCAATAGGAATCACTTAAGGCAGAGAACCGTTTTCTTTTCTCATTATAACCAAAAGAATCAAAATCTTGGCTTCAGTGTTTTCATCACGTAAAAAGGGCTTCCGTTAGATAAGGCCCCAGGAACTGCCTGGGAAAAGTGGCGGATACCATGTGGAGAATCATCACACACCTGGTTTGCTTGGGGCCCCTTGTCCCCACTCACACACTTTGGGCTGTGAGGGTAATTTGTACGACTTCTGGGCCTTCCCCTGGTGTTGCGCAAAAAAGCCGCTCACTTTCTCTGTGATGCTGGGCTTCAGAATTCTGGAAAACTTCATAATCGCTTCTCCCGTTCATTGTGCCTCTCCTATTGTTCAAAGATGCCCCCAAACCAAAGGAGGCCAAAGAAATATTGGCCACCAAAGGCTCCTGGAGAAAAGGCAGAGCACATGGACCCAGCCTGCTCACTTGGACTGATGGAGATTAGATTCTCAAGGAACCACTCTGTCTCTGTCTTTCTCTCTCCTCTCTTCTCTCTCTCTCTCTCTCTTCTCTCTCCCCTCTGGATCAGACAATTGAGTCTTAGCACTGGCCTTTATTGGGATTATTTGTTCTTTTCTATAGGGTTTCAAGCCCAACCCTCAACTTCGGGCCAAATCCTCGCTCTTAGCAACCACCGGGGCCTTGTTCAACTGGTGCAGGGTTCCTTGGATTACTTCCCAGGACCTTTTGAACACACTTCTCTCCCTGGGCCCCCTCAATCTCTCAAGTCCCTCTTCAGTACTTTCTCTCCTCTTCTCTCTCTTGGCCACTTTAAAACGCCAGCTGCTGACTTCCTGGCCACCCACTACAGCTCATTTTCCTGGGTTTATCTCATCCTTTTCCTTGATTCGCTTTCTTTTAAGCATCTCTCCCCCTTCAGGGACTCACTAGCTGAGTATATCCGATTGCCATTTCCTCACTGTTTGTCCTCTGGCTTCAACTGTTGATGACACATCTATTATCATGTCTAAAGACTTTAAGATCAGTTGTGTTTGTCTACCAAGAGAACATTTACAATGGATATAGAATTGGAAAAGATGACAATTTTTATTACAATCTTTTTTTTTTTTTTTTAAGTTTGCCTTATACTATTTGACATTTCTCTGAGGTGGTTTAGTAGGGCATGGGAATTATAATCCAGAAAAGTCTGTTTTCTATTATATACAGATACAATTTAATTAATGATTAGTAACTGTTAAATAAGAAAAGCCATAGATTTTCTTACAATGCTTATAGTCCATAAGAAAATTTGATAAACTCCATAAAGGAATACAGTTCTGATTTTATCTTGCATATATTATTTTTATTTTATTATTCATGTTTGCTGTTTTATTACCATCTTTTTAAAACTCAAGTTTTGTGTTTCCTGGCTCCTTGTCTTGTCTCTGTCATTTCCTTCTTGGCAGATATGAAGGCTGAGAAGCCATTATCAAGGGATTGCATGACTTATGTAATATGTCCTATGATTCTTGTGGTGGGATAGGCACTAAAAATGGAAGAATAGTCTTAAAATTCCACAAGCTTTCTTTCCATATAAATTTATAATGAAGAAAGAGCAAAAGAGAGCCTCTTCTACAAAGAGAGCTGTGTACCCAGAGTTGCATCTAAGATGTTTCCTTAGAACTTAATATAGAGTATCACCTGCCTTTCAGTGGACTGTTTACAAAAAGCTTCCTCTTGAAGTAAACCTTAAAAGTAGTATTATGAAGATAAAGAAAAAATAGAAAACCAAGCATAGTTCAAGAGTGTGTGTCCTGGAGACATTCAGAGGGTGAGATGCTTGTGATGATTTAAAGCATCCCTTTCTTAAGAAGAAAACTAATTCACGCTGATTACAGAAAATATTGAGAGGAAAGAAAGAAAGAAAACAGGGAGCCTGGGTGGCTCAGTCAGTTAAGCGGCAGACTCTTGATTTGGGCTCAGGTCATGATGTCAGGGTCATGACATGGAGCCCCTGGTTGGGCTCCATGCTCAGTGGGGAGTCTGAATCTCTCATTCTCCCTCTCCCTCTCCATCCACCACCCCCAGCTCTCCTGCATTTTCTGTCTAAAATAAATAAATAAATAAATCTTCAAAGAAGAGAAAAGAAAAATAATCATCCAGAACCTGCATTTCCCTAAAAGCAGACAGAAATATGTCCTATTTTCATTTTAGATTTTGCTGTATTTCCTTCCTATCTTTTTTTCCCGAGGATAGGTTTTTGCATCATTGAAATACTATTTCTAGATAGTTTATACAGCTTACTAATCTGTTTTTAAAAACCTATTATATTATTAAACATTCCCCATACCTATAACAGCTGCATAAAATTCCTTCATCAAATTACTCCTTCATTTATTCAATCACAGCATTCTCTGGAACACTTAACTTATTTCCAATGCAGGATGATAAGCATCTTTGTGCATAAATCTTCACAGAAAATTTCAAGTTATTTTTCTTTAGGATGGATTCCTAAAGGTGTGTAAACTGAGCCAAAGGGCTGGAACATTTGTAAGACTCTTGACATATTTTGACAAATTGCTTTTCCAGAGGGTGGTACCAATTTACACTCCCACCAGCGGTGTCTGAACATATCTCACCTCACCAAGATTGAAGATAATTTCAAAATCTTTGCTAATTGGATTAGTAAGAAATGGCATTCCTTTTTGACTTTACTTTGTATCACTTTATTTCTAGATAAGTTAAAGGTTTTTTTCATCCTTATCATCTAGATAGAAAACAAGATTCCTTTTTTCTCTTTTTTTAATAAAATCATATGCAAATTGAGAATCTTATTAGCCGTTCTTATTGTTTTGCAAGTGTTGATAACAGTTTCAATGGATGAGGAAAAGTCCTCCAAGTAGAAATGGTAGCTGTTCAGTAAGCCTATGCTGATAGAAGTAGAGGCATTAGCAGGAGTATTGATGCTTAAGAAATGCCCTGTTTGGGATGGAACTGAAGAACAGATTCAATTTTTCCATGTGTCTTAAGTCGGGTTCCCTGGAATCAGCCCCAGAGGATTCATGTGAAAGTGATTTATTAGGAAATGTTTCCAAGAAAATACAGCCAGGGCAGCAGAAAAGTGGGCTTGGGACAGGAAAGAGGTGAAGCTAAGGAGAGATACCAAGCAAAGTCAGATGGAAGGTAGCTGTGTCAAGCGCTCTCAGGATTGCCCTGGCGTCATACCTCAGAGTCAGGGATCGAGGGAGCTGGAGCATTTATTTATTCCTCCCCAACCTCCATCCATGTTTAAGGTGTTCGTGAGGAGAACTTGGGTTTTTCCAGGCACTGCTTATTTTCCACGCTCCATGCCTGTAAGCCAAGTGGGTTCCTGTGGCCCGAGGGCAGCCCTCTGACAAAGAGATTCCAGGCGCTGCCTACTGGAAGTGGAAACACCCTGAAGGCAGTTGTGCACAGAATGTTAGAGGGTCTTGGGGGAGAGAGGGAGCACTGGTGGCATCCCCACCCCAGGCATCCTGGGACTAAATGTTCTGGATAACAACTCCTGTGACCACCTTAGGCAAAGTTGTTCACTGCCAGTTCAATGCAAATGGACTCATGGTTTCACGGAACAGTGACTCATAAAAGGTGGAGAAGAACCAATAAAGTAAAATCTTGTTCATGTGTGTGTGTGTGTGTGTGTGTGTGTGTGTGTGTATGTGTTGGGGGAAGGGTAAGTTGAAAATGTTAAAAAAAAAAAAAGAAGAAGACTCTAAGGGAGGTAGAGGGAAAACTGATCTTAAATAAAGAAGCTGATCTGAAGGCAGTTGATTGAGTGATGGCTGGATCAGGACGTCAGGTGGAGGAACAGCATAGGAATGGGCACAGGCTACACCATGGTGGCCAGGTCAGGATTTGGAGTTCCTCCGTAGGTGATATTTCTGTTGGGCTTTGAAACAAAAGCATAGATGTTGACTTAAGAAAGCAAATAATGTGTATATTCAGAGCATCTATGAAAAGATTTAAATATTTTGAGCATTTGAATGCGAGTATTTTGCTAAGTTTACTGTAAAACATAGATGCCGTTGTGTGACTTAGAGAACAGAAGTGAGAACGAACCATGGAACTGGCTTCAGGTTGTTGCCACTGGTTAGAAGATTGTAGTTTTTCTGCAGCAATTTCTGGAATTTGCTTTCCAGCTTCCTGGGTGTCAAGAAACAGTGATGGTAGCAGCAGCTCTCTTTCTTCAACTCTCAGACATGTGGGGGTGTCCTTTCTTGGTGTCAAGGTATCTAGAAGCTGCTGCAGAAGGGGTTGCAGCCCTGGGCTCCAGCCAGCATGGTTCTAACAGCAGCCTCAGTCCTGCATTTTTTTCAGAAATCATTCCCAAAGGCTCAGCCTGGAACCTGCCTCTTCTTCCTCTAGTGAACGTGTAAGCATCCAATTACCTTAAGTAAATATCTCCTGATAAAACCCCTGGTGTGTTTTGCTTTTTACATTGAACATTGGCTGACCCAGGAATGTACACAAAATCTTTTTTTTTTTTAATAATAAAAAGAGCAGTCAGTGGTTCCTTTCTTCTTTCCCTACATTTTCTCTTTCTTTTCTGCCCTTTCCCTTCAAATCCCTTCTCTACCCTTCCCTTCCCAAACAATTCAGTCCAAAAGCCATTATGTGGACAGAGCAAGATAAGCATCCGTGGGGGTGGGAGGAATCTTGGAGTGGCATGAGAGCCCATGTGGAGTGAGGAGGGCATCTGAAGGGAAGGTGATGGCATCTGAAGGGAAGGTGATGGCATTTATGGCATTGGGTATAGGCCATCAAAGCCACCACAAAATGAGGAGTGTGTCCAAGCTGGGATATGCCACTAGAGCTTCCATGAGGTGAGGAAGGTATGTGTGTGGGAGATGGGTGGTGCAGAATGTCAGAGCCTGAGAAGGGTGAGGATATTGTCTCTGTGTGGCATGGCTGGGGTGGGTGGAGCCAGTGCAGGGTGTTGGAGCCCAGACTGAGCAGAGCATCCACAAAGGCCAGCAGCATTGAGAGTATCCTGATGTGGGGTGATTGGAGCATGGGACGGATGAGGAGGACATCTGTGTGAGTGTAGGTGGAGTGTGTATGTGTGTTCATGTGGGGAGGGGGAGATGGGCAGCCATGTATGCAGTTTCAGAGCCTGAATGGGATAAAGAGGGCATCTGTGCAGCAGGAGGGAATAAATCTAGCAGCAAAAGGATGCTGGATACATACAGGGATATGGAACAAAGAAGAAAATATTTTAAAGATGCTGGAAGCAAGATTTCTCACTGTCAGAGAAGGTAGTTACAAATCTGAAAAGGGACAAAACCAGAATGAATCTTACGACGATAGGTTGGCATTGGAGATATTGATGTGAAGTCATAGCTTTTGATAGATATGGATGTAAATGTCTGTTTGGCAAGCATATATTCTCTAGCTCTATCCACGAGAAAGTCTGGGAGCAGTGACACCCCAGTACCAATAAACACATCAAACATCCAGATCTTGGTAACTAAATACCTTCTCCACTCAAAAGGATCCTGGCAGAAGCCCCAGAGATGGGGCAGAGAAAATGCAAGTAATCCTGGAATATTGTATAGTGCCAGAAAGTAATGATGTGGTTGTTGAATGCTGGGGGCATGTCAAAGGAACAGAAACTAGCTTGGGGAGCTCCCAGTGACCAAATCTGGGACAATATGAACAGCAAAGCAAATCATGATTGTAACGGATTATGAAGCATTGAATAGCATCCATTAGTCTGTGTTGACACCAATAAGCAAATAAATAGGTTGAAAGTTTGAAAAGAAATGGAACTTTTATCAAGTTTTGAAGTACCTCTCTACAAAATAGTTATTAAATAAAAAGAAGAAAAGGATAACTTTACAGCGGAGAAGCTGGCAGATACCATCTTAATCAACTGATCAAAGGTAGAATCATCAGTGATGGGACAAATTGATATCATGTGTCACCTGATAGGACACAGTAAAAAGAACACAGCATCCCTTCAGTGGCATTCCTGCCAAAGATGCATAATTGAAAACTAATCTTGCAGAATCATCTGACAACTCTACAGTGAGGGACAATCTACAAAATCACTGATCTGTAATTAAAAAGTGTCCAGGTTATAAAAGATTGAAAAGCTCTTTCAAATTAAAGGACACAAAAGAGCCATGATAACTAAATGCAACTTGTGATTTCAGACTGGTTTATTTTGCTATAAAGGACATTATTGTCACAGCAGGTGAGACTTGAATGGGTCTGAGAATAAAATGTGCATCAACGTTACTTTCGCTGTTTTGATGGTTGTAGCAAGTAATGTAGGAGAAGGTCCTTGTTTGTCGGAATCATAGACCCAAGCATTCAGGAGTGATAGGGCATCATGTTAACAAGTTACTCGTCAGTGGTTGAGAAAAAAAAATATTCTTGTTTTGTTTTTGCAATTTTTTTGCATGTTTGAGATTGTTTCATGCACAGATACACGGACCAAAAACTCCAGCTGTTTGGAGTATTATGATCTAGACTCTCAAAAAAAGAAAAAAAGTACTGAGGAAAACATAGAAAACATAGTACATAGGAAAACATGGAGAACTAAAGTGAAGAATTTCTTTACTCTTGGGTAAGGGCAGTGAAGTAGCCAGAGCCAATATGGAGCTTCTGTCCGGGGGTGGGGGCTTTTAGTGGGTCTCTGGTATGATGAGAGCGCACAGAACTGGACAGTGGGCAGGGGCTTGGTTACAGTTGGTCAGGCCCACTGAGTCAGACTGGTGGAGTAGTCTGTGACTGTCTTGATCACTAAACCAATGTCTTGTCATTGTCACTCATCATGTCTCAGTCTGTTGGAGAACAGGCTCCCTTATCCTTGTCACTTTGGGCAGTTCCAGGTGCAGTGCAGACCACACAAAATTCACTTACAATCTTGACACACGTCAGACAATACAGGTGTCTGACCCTTGATGAGAATGAGCCTCCATCACTCATAACCTACACTGAGAATTTTTTTTGTCTTGTTCTAGTTCACATTCTCTTCATCCTCAAGGCTGCCTACCTCTTGCCTCCCCACCGATCTGCAACTTGAGTCTCCTCCCTTGGGGTACTTCTGTTCCTGGTTGCTCTAGAAACACACCTGGTCATCAGTCAGGTGCTAGGCAAAGAATGTGGCTGCCCTTGGGTTTTCTAAGATGTGGGTAATGTTAACAGCTATCTTTGAGGGTTGCCATAAAATAATATCTATAAAACACTTATAGCAGGGCTTGGCAAATAGGTAGATGTTTGATGTGTGAGGTGAGAAGAGGGAAGAGCAAGCCTGGACTGACCATGTGGCCTGTGAGGCAAGTCCTGTGGTGGTGTCGGAGGGCTAACCCTCCTCTTGCTCTAAGCAAAACATCTAGACCATTCTAAATGTCTACTGATGAGTGTATTTGGTCTATAAGGATTTGCTAACTGATCGAAAAATTAGAGTTGCAGGCAATTTAGAGTTTTTACGGAAGAGCCGAGATGGGTCTGCTTTTACTAAAACTTCATGTTATGTGGAAATGTATGAATCAAAGGAATGAAATCAAGTCAGATGCCTCATTTTTGTTTCAAATACAAAAATAGTTAGGGGTGTAAATATTTACCTAGAATGAGAAAAGAAATCGCAACCAATGCCTGGAGCTCCAGCAATGCAGGACCCTTTCTTCTGGGATTTTTCAGACCGTGTACTAGAGATGCTTACACAGAAATGGTACCTAGTGCTGTCTGCCTTCCCTTCGCCACCTGCACCACTTTACAATTCCCAGCGTTCTCGGGGGCCTGTGCAAGTGAAGAGCCTTGAAGTGTCAACTTTATTAACCCTGTGCTAAATCCGCCACTAATCACAGGATGAAAATCCCAGATGATCGTGCAGTTATGGGACTACAGCACTCTGTGTCTTTGTTCGTGGGGCTTCTGGAAATATTTTGTGGGAATGAGAAATCCCCTGGTGATAGCCACAGCATGGCCGAGCTCCAGTGGCCTACAACATTCAACTGGGGCTCCTGAAAACACTCCAGCAACGGATCTGTGAACGGGTTTCACTTGGCTGCTGTTTGCTTTTCCCATTTGTATTGTTGCCTGCGCCAGAGGTATGTGCTTATTTTATTTTCCCAGCCTGGAGATTTATGATTCCCCCAACAAGAGGCTTGTTTCCCTCTAGCAGTATTCCTTGAAGTAATAATAGTAATAATCCTCTGCATTTATAATACTATATACCTTTCAATGCACTTCCGTGTCGATTAATTCGCTTGTACTCTTATTTTTGCCTCAGAAATAGCTATCAGCCCCTCTATAGAATTTCTAATTTCATCCTCAAACCCCGTGATCCTTCCAGTTTGCTCTTTTAACAATGTTATATGTTGTTCAGTTCACAAGGTTCAATCTTAATTAAACCAAGTTCAGGATACAAACGGAAATGACTAGCAGCGAGGGGCAGATTACTAACACTCTATGGCACATTCATTCTAAATTTAGACGATATCCTTAGAGTCTTCCGAATTGAATCAGAACCTTATAATTAATATTTCCTGTCCTTCCTCCCTGCGTGAAATTGTCAGTCCCAGGGGCACTTCACAGGATTTGCAAGTATTTATTCTTTACAGATTGTACGTTGCTATATGTGAAGTGAAAATAGCAAGACAATACTTTTTATTTTTACCGAAGAGACAATGAAAAAATAAAATCCAAACAATAAGTGCATGATTGCATATAAATATGCTGATCCTCCCTTCAAAGTACCTAGTTTAAAAAAAATCTTATTTTAGGGTGCCTGAGTGGCTCAGTTGCTTAAATGACTGCCTTCAGCTCAGGTCATGATCCTGGAGTCCCAGGATTGAGTTCCGCATTGGGCTCCTTGATCAGCAGGGAGTCTGCTTCTCCCTCTGACTCTCTCCCCTCTCATGCTCTCTCTCGCTCATTCTTTCTTTCAAATAAATAAGATCTTAAAAAAAAAAGAAAGACATTTATAAAGAAAATCTTATTTTAAATAAAAAATATTTTGATGTGTGTGAATCCAAATTCTATTATAGCAATATGTGTGTATATGAACACACACATATATGTATAGAATTAAGAATTTTTATTTTTTTTATTTTTTTTATTTTTTTATTTTTTTAAAGATTTTATTTATTTTTTTGGCAGACAGAGATCACAAGTAGACAGAGAGGCAGGCAGAGAGAGAGAGAGAGGAGGAAGCAGGCTCCCTGGTAAGCAGAGAGCCCGATGCGGGGCTCGATCCCAGGACCCTGGGATCATGACCTGAGCCGAAGGCAGAGGCTTTAACCCACTGAGCCACCCAGGCGCCCCAGAATTAAGAATTTTTAAAGCACCCTGCTATCTGATAGATAATCAATATGAAAGGTAACATTCCTTTTATTTGGCAGCCATATATATAAATATACATGAGGAAATAATACCAGATTAAACTTTATTAACCATTTGAAAACTTTCCAAGTTTTCTCCAACCGGATTTAAAGATACTGAAGAAAAAAACTCAATTTCAAAAGAATTGAGGTTCAATATCAGATGCCAGGAGCTCCATATTCTGCTATGTGACAAATGTCTAACAGACATGGGTGCAGAGGGAGGTGAAGGGAGGCGAAGGGGGAGGGGAGGAAAAGACACTGACCATCTAGTCTGAAACTGGGCAATGCTGCTTAAAGCGGGTGTGCACATGCTCATGTGTGACCACAATAAAAGTGGGCTGTATAGCTCGTTTCAATGGGATAATGAAGTGCTCAGGTGCACCATCCAAAATTGCCAACTGAAGGTGTCCTCGATAATTGGCTTTATAAAAATGTCACATAATCGTAACCAAGAGGAGAATTTGGCTAACAGTGGTTTCTTTTCTCTGTGAAAACCGTGTTTTGGATGAACTAACAACAGCTGAAATGGTGATGAATCTAGGGCTCAGCAGAAGCCAAAAGCTGACTCAATCCATTTGTAGTTAAATGATCTAATTCCTGGTCGATAGCAGGCAACATGAAGCCATAGTTAAATGAACCACGTACCAGAATATCATACTCGGAGAGGTTTATGGTCATCTGAGATGCGGTTGGCCATCTCTTTGATCAGCATGTCTCCAGCCATCTATGCCCTGAATACCTCGGCATATCTACCCTGGTCATTTGGTATCAGAGAGGGTGGCTGTGCTTTCCAGGAATTATGAACATCTGTAGCTCTCTCCATATGAGGTCGGGACACATCATCTGTTGGTTAGCAACTTCCTAAAGATCTCCTCGATGTCCTTGTAGACCAGCAGTGGAAATGTAGAATCTTGAACCTGGACCTTCTGCCTCAGAACGGGCATTTTAACACAATTGCCAGGTGATTCGAATGCACTTAAACATTCAGGAACTGATGCTTTATATGGGCTGTTGCACCTTCCTTTGGACTCTATCTTATAAATCTGTGTCACTTTAAAAGCATCTGGACTGATCCTCCTGTCAGCACTCTCCACATCATGCAGCTGCCATGTGCATTTCTAAGGCCTGTGCACATCCAATCTCCTAAGGCCTTCCTGTGGCCCTCAACACTAAGTCCCAGCTTCTCCGTCCTTTCTGATCTACTCCTCATCTACAGTTCCAGATGTGCTTCTTAATGTCTCCAAGGGATGTGAGTGTCATGCAGGCAGGGATAAGGACAGCTACTCTAAATCAGAAGGTCAGAGAAGACTTCTAGAGGAAGGGATGGTCAAGCTGAGACCCAAGTGACAAGATCCCACTGGGCCAAAGTCATGCCTCCTTGTTTTTGAACAATCCGTTTCCTGTAACCGAAGGAATGTTATGACCTCACTCTGCTCCCTGCCTTAATTTTATGTTCATTTTTCCAGATTCAACTGAAATATTATTCCTTCACGGAGAGTCTTTTCTGAGCAGCCCTGATTCATGTTTGGGTTAGTTCCCTTGCTCTGGACTTATCTGCCCCTAATACGTCAGGCTAAAATGCCATTGTGCGGGTTTGATTCTCTGGAAGCAGACACTGATACAGAGTTTGGGGTACAGCATATTTATTCAAGGTCAACATTTGTGATTGAAGATGGAGGAAGGAGATGGGTAGAGGAAGACATCAAACTATGACCCAGATCTGATAAGGCCTTGGCCAACCCAGTGGGAACTCTGAAGAGGGCAGGTCCATCAGAGTGTCCAGTATTGGGCCAAAATGGCCAGGATTTTATAACCCTGTCTGATTCAATTACTGGATGCGGGTGCTTCAGGAAGGGTGTGACTTTGGGTAAGGCAGCTCTTTGCAGCCCAGCTGACCTAGGAGCTGACAGCTAGAAGCAGACGGGACCCCATCACCTGAAACTGGGAAGCAAATCTTTCCTGGAAAGGGAATCTAGGTACTGGATCTCTGTGTATCCCTGAGGCACTTATCATATCACTTTGTTTTCTCTCTAAGTGGACTTTGAGCTCCTTGAAGGGAACAAAACCATTACGATTTTCCTTTTTGCTTTAAAACATGGAACATAACACAGAGAATGGTCCATAATAGGTATTAAATATGTAAATGTTTCCTAAATGATTGACTAGCATTTTGAACACTGTCCCCTCTTACTGAAACCTACCCTCACACTCTGTATGCGGGGGGTGGGGCAGGGTGGGTAATACATATATACTTTGTTAAGTTCTCCAAACACCTTCAGAGATTCCATACACTATTTCTTCCACTCATTGACATTTGCTGACTTTCGCACTTTTGTAGAGCTGTAGACATCCTTCCTAGTAATCAGGTCAAAGGAAGCCAAGCTACAGGGAGCACAGTTTTGAAACTGGTGGTGAAGCTATTGATAATTTTGTTTCATCACATTAAATTAAAAATAATGAGAGGGTGAAGTTAATAAAACAGACCATGAATATGGTTATAGACTTGACCTCTACACAGATACAGCCTCTGGAAAGGGTAGCCCTGTGTGAATTTGACAGCCACTGCCTGCCCCATGTCACCACAACTTTTTGTCCAAAGTTAGTTAACAGGTTCCCTCTTCAGGATCTTTAATTGGTGTCCTGAGAAACTGAGTTTCAGCAATGCCCTTCAGCCTACTTAGGAGGAAGGATCACATTGTTTCCCTTAATTTTCAAAGCATTATAGGCCAATAATGTTACAAAATACAGTAAAAATGAATTACCAAAAAATCGAGTTGAAAAAAAGATATACCATGAGACCATAAGACCCCAATTTTTATTATTAGATTCAGCTGACATAAAATTACTTTTTAATAAATATAAATAGGACAAACATAACCTATGGGGGAAAAGAATTTTAAAAATTGTTCACATTATTCATTAGAAATACAAATGTATGCAATTAATATAGAGTCATTATTATACTTGTAACTTCTAGGTGTTTCATAATCACAGCTAAACAAAAAGTTATAATTTTAATAGTAATTCTCCACTATGCATACCTGTTTTAATAAACACCACGTATATCAATATTTAAAGTTTTTAATGTAACCAATGAACCTACTTCTTGCTTGTTGACTAATCTAATCTAGGTTGCATTGATGACAGTATTTTCAAAGTCTTACATGTATCTAAACTGCTTCTGTGTTTTATTTTAATAGCATTCTTTAGAAAGAAATCAACCTTACAGAAGTAGGCTGATGGAAAAGGAAGAAGATATATTTTTTTTTTTAAAGATTTTATTTATTTATTTGACAGAGAGATCACAAGCAGGCAGAGAGGCAGGCAGAGAGAGGAGGAAGCAGGCTCCCCTAGAGAGCAGAGAGCCCGATGCGGGGCTCGATCCCAGGACTCTGAGACCATGACCTGAGCCGAAGGCAGCAGCTTAACCCACTGAGCCACCCAGGCGCCCCAGGAAGAAGATATTTTAAAGCAATTTCCACAAGCTCAAGATATTAACTTTTATCCAAAACAAAGGGGATGATAATGTAGTTTCAGATTTTACCTTCAATTTGGTTCAGTATCCAGTTCCCAAAACTTGAAACTATAAAGTTACAATTAAATATAAATTTGCTTTCAATGAGTGAAATGAATTTTGGATTTTATACATTTTGGGGGGTTATAGTTGACAAAATAACCTTAAACTATCATGTGTCGTAACATGGTCCTGCTGCTTACAATGTGTGTCGCAGGCAGCACACAACCTCATTTAGTAACACCCACACTAGTCTCTATCTCACTCAAAAAGGCAGATCCACTCCACATGCCCCAGATTGGAATGTGGGGCAAGATTGAATTGCTATGAAGGTTTCTAAGCATTTATTTTCAATTTCTATACTTTTCCTTTTCTTTTATAGAATGGTAAAAATCTTTCCACAGATGGCCTGTGGACCCAATTTGAGGGGTCAAGAATTAAGTAATGGAGGAAATAGGGATTGAAGTCATGTAGATTTGGGGCCAAGCAAAATCTTATGCAAGCTGAAGCTTTGGGAGAAGCAGAGAAGCTTCTCAGTCTGCAAAGAGAAGAGCAGAGAAGAGGTCAAAATCTGTGGAGTTAATTTAGAGACAGACAAGCAGCCTCAGTTCTTTTTTTTTTTTTTTAATTTTATTTTATTCTTTTCAGTGATCCAAAATTCATTGTTTATGCACCACACCTGGTGCTCCCTGCAATATGTGCCCTCCTTAATACCACCACCAGGCTCACCCCCAATCCCCCACCCCCCCCAAAAAAATCCTCAGTTTGTTTCTCAGAGCCCACAGTCTCTCATGGTTTGTCTCCCCCTCCAATTTCCCTCAACTCACTTCTCCTCTCCATCTCCCAATGTCTTTCATGTTATTCCTTATGCTCCACAAGTAAGTGAAACCATATGATAATTGACTCTCTCTGCTTGGCTTATTTCACTCAGCATAATCTCTTCCAGTCCCGTCCATGTTGCTACAAAAGTTGGGTATTCATTCTTTCTGATGGAGGCATAATACTCCATAGTGTATATGGACCACATCTTCCTTATCCGTTCATCCGTTGAAGGGCATCTTGGCTCTTTCCACAGTTTGGTGACTGTAGCCATTGCTGCTATGAACATTGGGGTACAGGTCACCCTTCTTTTCACTACATCTGTATCTTTGGGGTAAAAACCCAGTAGTGCAATTGCAGGGTCATAGGGTAGCTCTATTTTTAATTTCTTAAGGAATCTCCACACTGTTCTCCAAGTGCAGCCTCAGTCCTTGACCCTCACTGTTTCATCCTGGGAGAGGCTGTGTCAAGGAAATCAGCTGCTTGGCCTAACCTCTTTAGCATGGAGTTCTGTTTTGTGCAACAAAGGATCCTAGGCTGAGATATTAGATGACAATACCTCCCCTCACGAAAGCAATGTTAAAGTGAATTTCTCAGCCTCTTCTATCCACAGGTGGCTGCCCAGGTCCATCTACAAGTGATCCAAATGTAGACATCCTCTAAAAGACAAGGGTCCCGTTAGCCTAGAAATTTACTTTGGTCTCTTTCTTTTTTGTAACACGACCAGGGGATCGTGATCTCTAAGCCTTAGTGTACCCTTGCCTTTAGGGATGTCCTGATCCATTCTCAATGTTTTGGAGAGAGAGCAAGAAGCTGTAAGGTTGATGGGTAGCTAGAGAATGGGAGACCAATGGTCTTCTTCAGAATATGTTACAAGGCTTGTGAGTATTTGCTGTGTGTTGTATAAGAGAGGGATTTCCATGCCAGTAGCTCTGGCCAAGCCTGATGTCATTGACTAACAAGCATGACCAATGGCTGCTGGAAAAAAAAGATGATGAAAATGGTATTAGCTGGAATTTTCCCAGTGAAGGTCAAGCAAGATGAATCCACCTGGAATTGCCTGGATCAGGGAGATTGGGCTATTCTTCATCTACAAACAGTTTCTATAGACTTTTTGTTGTTGCTGTTTGTGCTCACAGTTATAATTCTATTCACCTTGCTTTCATATGTGTGTGTTTGGTTTTGCTGATGAGCATTAAAGATGATGTTTATATATTCTGGTTTTGCACAGATATGTCTAGGGATTTAAAGCATGGGGATTTCATTATGCTTCTCTTAATGACTAGATATTTATTGACTAGATTAATTAACACATTATATATTCTTAGGCACAAATATCTCCATTGTCAATGATTTAGAAATTTCATGGGACACATCGGAGTCATTCATTAGGGTACATCATTACCTTTCTGGAACACAAAAATGATTCTAAACTGTTGTCGCTAGAAAACCACACTAAATTAGAGACTTTGGGAGAAATCATGAATATCTTATTTCTGTGTAACTCCTAAAATCTCAGCAGCACACATGGAGGGCAATAATATTGGCTACCTCAAAAGTCTTCCCTTCTGAACGTAATAGAACATGCCATTGTATCTGTGTTTTAGGAAGTGAAAAGAAAACAGAAGCCATTAGGACCATAATTATGGGAATCCGCAAAAGAGAGTCCAGCTGAACTTAAACAGCTGATTTAAACTCATAGCCTCATTTAATTCCCGTCTGAATTCGTTACACATCAGACAGAGTCTCGGCATTTCATAAAGATCTCAAATCCTCCCCTCAGAGAGCGGGAGCCAATATCATTGCTGACATATTGACTGACAGATACGCACCCCAGGCTGACCATACTTCATTAAAAATAGTGTGCATGTTTTTCTTTATGTCATCATTTTATTGGACCCCAAATGTTCATTGCGAGTTCCGAGGCTAGAAGGTTAAATTGCTGATATTGCAGAAGTCCCCTAACTTCTCTGGAAGTTATTCTCCATGACCTCAGGTTTGGCTCTTTGAGGTAAACCTCAGGCATGGGCATTTTTAGCACATTCTGCCTTTGAGAAGCAGCCTGCTAAAACTGTTGCTCACAAAACATCACACTCCCGATTGCTTACTGCCGCCCCCCACCTCAGTTGTTGCCCATAGACAGGTTTTAATGTGTCCGTTCACAAAGCTCTCAGGAAGCTGCTGTCACTTTTCATTTTTGTCACTGTGAAGTTAGTGGATGTGCTCAGCATCAGCTGCCCTTTATGGTGTGGGGCGTGGGCTTTACATAAGCTGGCGTGAGACATGTGGGTACACTGTCTCTGCAATTTGGGAAATTAAAAATGTACATTTATAGATATGTCGGTTGTGCCTAACCCAAGGACTCCCATTTTCCTGATTCCATCCTAGATCGGGGACTTGAATCTTTCTCCCAGCCGCCCCCCTGTCCCCCCGCCACCTGTCCCTTTAGACTCAGCTGAAGCATGGGCACGGTGACACAGTATCGAAGAAAAAGGTGCTTTCTGCTCGAAGATGTACTAAGCATTTTTTAAACCTCATTATGTAAATGCATTATTACCCTAATACACTGATTCTTCTCTTGTTCAACAGAGCCCTTAGACATGAGACAATCTACTACAAACTCAGAATATTAATCAGAATTCTTTTATCTATCTACTTATTAGGAAGCATTTTGGAGTTCCTACTATGTGCCCGAGGTACAAAGATCTAGCTTAGGCCATTTCAGAGATTCAGATCCAAGGCAAATTACATTGTTTTCTTACGATGTATCCTCTCCCCGATATTATTTATTTAGGCAACATTAGGCTAAAGTTAACTTTCAATGTGAGATGAAAAAAGAGTAGCATAAAGACAACTTATAGACTGCAAAGCAAATACAAAGATGGGAAGGACTGACTCATGTCCCATTACCCAACGTGTGCTTTGGGTTTTATGGGGAGCAAAGGAAAGGATGTCCCACGATGACCGATATAACTCGGGAGTGTTTGGCATCCACTGTGAGGCCTCCATCTTTTTCCCCACCTGCACCATTTCCAAGTCACTCCCAGGTATTCAGCAGAGCTCCCCTAAATAAAGGCAAGGCAAGCAAGGTCAGCACATAATGTGTGTGGAGTCCCAGGTTGGTCTTGAAAGCAAGTACAGTTCTTCTTAGAGGATAAGAATAGAGAGGTTGTTCTTGTCCAGAAGGATCACAGCACACAGGGCTCGCAGAGTCACCAGGGTCTGAGATGAGACCGGAAGTCAGATGGGCACAGGTGACAAGAAAGGCCAGGTTGGGAGTGCTGCCTTCATCTTATTTCTTTTGCCTCTGGGTCCCCATGTTCTCATAGCTAGACCACTGATTCCCCCTCTTGTAGTCTCCATCTTCATCCTGTTCTCTGCCAGTCCTGATAGGGACTGAAGGTACGTCCACAACCACACCTTCCTTCTCCACCAGGAGTTGCCCACCTAGATTTATGTCACCGTTAGAGACCTGGCCCAGATACTAACATTCTACTCATGTTATCCACTCATCAGATCTGGCCAGTTGGTGCCCCTGGAGCAATGCGCAGGATCACAGCCTCCAAGTCATAGCCTACTTTCTGCTTGGATCCTTGCTCTTCCTGCTATTTTGGGGACTCAGGGCTCACGTCTCTGCCTCACTCTTGATGATCTCTCCCCCTCCATGGGATGCGAGTTTTTACCTCTGACCCCTGTCCAGTTGCTGGGATTTTAATTACCATAGGGATGGTAATTAACGATCTTTGCAAGATGGTTATCTGTTTCTCCAGTGCTCTAGAGTTGGGGTCACTGTCCCTTGCCATTCTGATTGGGAACCCCAGTTGGTAACCAACTGTCATTTGAACCATGACTGAGATTGATGCTGGTTTAAACACATTTTAAAAGACTTCATACTGTTCTTTACTTGTTCTTCCCAGTCCATCACTCAGCCCCTGGAGCTCCATTATTTCCCACCACTCATTTTGCCCTGGTGGTTGGTTATCTTGCTTCTTGGAGAATCTGCATACATTATACTAATCAATTATCAGGCATATTTTGTACATAAGAACAATGCTGGTGGACAATCTCAGCTAATAACCTGTTATTAACATAACAGATCTGATTTTCTATGTAACAATAATTATTACAGTAACAGTAAATGCTGGGGTAATACAATACCTTAGATATGCACTCATTTGGTTCTCACAACAACCCTATGGTGAGTACCATTGCAATCTCCATCTTATAAGGAGGAAAAGCAAGTCACAGAGATGGTAACTGGTGTGTTCAAGGTTACACAGCTAGTGAGCCTGTGGTTGAGTTTAAAGCCCAGACATTCTGACCCGAGCCCATATTCACCATGCTATGCCGCGTCTCTGAAGCAGGAGGCCACTTTACGTCCACAATATAATCAGTGGTCGACTTTTAGGATATTTTTGGAATTGTTCACATAAAATATTTCTGTTAGAATTACTACTAACTGAAGCTAAATTAGGCTTGCACTCTGCAAAGACACATATAATACACAATAGTGTACTTGCAAACCCACATACATTGTGACACAGATGAGTACTTAACCTTTCAGTTCACAAATGATCAATTTGGGCAAGAGTTTTGGAGTGGAAAACAAACACTATAAAAATACATATGAAGGGATTGTTACAGAGCATGGTGCATTGTAAACATTTGAAAATATTATTATCAATGCATCATACATCTGTATTGTGAATTAATGTGCAGTATCCCCACACTATATCATAGACAGAAGAGCTTATAAAAAGATAATGGGAGAAATGTTAGTGCTCTCTTGCCTTTGGATATCCCCCTAAAATGCTTTACATGACAATTTCTCTATATGTAAAATGGATGCTGAAATTTTGTCTCTTTCAACATTACAAAAATGTTGGGAGGTAAAATAAAATAATCTGCAAATTAAAGCCCTTGTAATAGACTATGTTAATAAAATACTGGAAGAGTTCCTTTAAAAGCAGATTATATTTCATACTATTACCTCTAGGTACTCACTAGAAATATGCCATTTTGAGGTAGCTTTTATCAATGAGAACTAGCATGTCCAATAAAGGGCATGGGATTATTCTCAAGTACATAAAAATGGGAACTTCCCTCTCTCTCTCTCTCATCTGTATATCTGTCCAGGACCCACTTCATGGTAGATTTGTACAATCATACAGGGCCTCCCACTCGAAAATCTCTCTGCTTGCTCTGCTGTCACTGTTCTGTTTTGAAATGATTGATTTATGAACAAGGGACACTGCATCTTCATTTTTCATGATGACCTACACATGAGGTAGCCCTTATCTTCAGTCTTTGATGGACGTACCTCACAACATAGAGTTGATTCACTTGGGGAGCAACTTCTCTGCAGGCCGACTAAACCCCCGACAGTGGGGCTCAAGCTAAACTCAGAACAGAGAAGTCATAGCACATCTCTAGTAGAGATGATCTTCTTCATTATTACCAATTGGACACCTACATCCTGGCAAAGCAGCTTAGTGAAAAACAAAGTGAAGTTCAATTCTGTGGAGAGGAGAGGGATCAGTGTCAGAAATACCTGCCTCCATCAGGGAGGATGCCCATGTCTGGGATCTAGGGTGCTAAGGAGTGTCTCCTATGTTCAGCGGGCCCTGTGCTGGGACCTGTCGGATGAGAGCTGACAGCCTTGCAGGCTGCCCCTCTCCAAGTCCCTTGTCGTGGGCGGGGCCCGTACACCCTCCTCCAGCCCACGTCCCCTCAAATGTGGGGCTGCTCTTGTTTCAGTGTTAGTCATTTCTTTTTTTTCTCTTTTCTTTTTTTTAATTTTATAATCTCATTTCTAAGTGCTAGTCATTTCTTAAAACAACTATACTGTGTAAAACAAACGAAAACAAAAACAAAAACACAACGTTCTTGTAATATAATTTGCACAGTATAAAATTCGAAGTGTACAAGTTGGAGCCTCTTTAATAAATTCACAGAGTTGCGCAATCATCACTATAGTCAATTTTTCAACGCCCCTGAAAGAAATCCCATACCCATTAGCAGCCGTTCTGCAGTTCACCCCCACCCCCACGCAGCCCTTGGCAACCACTAATCTACTTTCTGTCTCTATGGATTTGTCTGTGCTAGAGATTTCATACAAATGGAATCATGCAATATTTGTCCTTTAGTGTCTGGCCTATTTTACTTAGCATAATGTATTTAAGGTTCATCCATTTCGTATCATCCATCAGTACTTCATTCCTTTTTATGGCTAAATAACCTTCTGTTGTATAGATATACTGCATTTAATTTATCCATTCATCAGTTGATGGACATTTCAATGGTTTCCATTTGGGGGCCATTATGAATAATGCCGCTGAGAACATTCATGCCTAAAGTTTTGTGTGGTCCTGTGTTTTCATTTTTCTTGGGTATATACTTAGAAGTGGAATTGCTGGTTCATAGGGTAAGGCCAGTCACTTTTCTCCATGTCTACAAAAAGAAGACCCTGCTATCAATATCACTCAAACCAAACCAGACATTGGTTATGAAAATCCCTAAGGCTCCAAATTAGATAGCAGTGAAATCTTTTATATTTAGATTGAAGCTTGGAGTCAGATTTGCTGGAATAGCCATGGCATAAATGGCTTTATAATTAAGTAAACAAACCCAGGAACAGTAACATCTCTTCACCCTCCGGCACAGAGTAGATAATCCAGGACTTTTTGCTCTACCTCTGCCAAAAATTGCATTTGGCATCAGCTCAGAATCATACTCTCTCGAGACACTTTGAAAGATCTGGGTTGGGAGATATTTGTAGAAAATTTGTAGAAATAGCTGTAGAAAAAAAAAAATTAACTGTGTCCCTGAATATGTGACTAGGACAATTTTGGGAGAGAAAGCTTTGGGAGGTTCTATTGCCCTTATGGACCTCCCCACCCAATCCAGTATTGAAACCTACAGCTAGGAGATGGTACCAGGAAGTGGGGGTGTGAGAGGTGATTAATTCATGAAGGTGGAACCCTTCTCAGTGGGATTAGTGTTCTCATAAAAGTTTCTCCAGAGAGCTAGCTTGCTCCTCTTCTGCAGGTGAGGATACAAGATGTTTGAGACAGAGGAAGGCCCTCACCCCATTACGTTGCTCCCTTATCCTGGACATACAGCCTCTAGCACCGTGAGAAATAAATATCTGTTGTTTATAAGCCTCCCAGGCTATAGCATTTTGTTACAGCAGAGAGGACTAATATGGGAGGGTGGTTTCATTTAAGGGAAGAAGTTATGAAAAATAATCCGAAACCTGCTAAGGTGGTTTGTCATACTGATGTGGACACAGATTACCTGAGCATATTGGTAAAATGGGTATTCTGATCCAGTAGGCTTAAGGAAGAGACTTCAGTGCTGCATTCCTAGCACAGTCCTAGGGGATGTCAGTGCTGTTTGTCTGTTGACTCACACGTTGAGTAACAAGGCTCCTGGGGACCCTGTAGCAGCAGGAGGACATGCTAAGTGACACGGCTCTCTTGGCGCTGCGTGGTTCACGGATGCCAATTTGCTGCCCCAAATTTGACTCCTGTGTCGTTTTCTACGTAAAATCAAGCATAGTGGGGCCAAATATGCCACATCTAATCCACTGACGGAAGAGAGGGAAGACACAGGCACCAGAAACCCGGTCCTCCTCTTGCTGCAGAATCAGCAAATCTCATGGAGTCTTTCAGTACCAGTAAGCTCAACAAGCTTGATTAAGTGGCAACATATTTGAAAGTTGGTCGGCTTCCTGGTGCAGTGAAAGACCAGGGTCAGACCAGGAATGAAGGATAATTGAAAATAAAATTCAAAATTGTACTATTGTCTCCTGAAAAACATGAAAAGGGAATTTAATTTAAAAGCTACAGAGAAAAAAAAACCAAAACCCAAAACATTAAAATGCTACTTTCCCAACCATCCTCTCAGTGTTCTAGATGCAACACAAAAGCCTTCAAGATCTTTGTTTTCACATTTCTCATGACTCCAGGTCTCTCCCAGTCTTTTCTGCAGAGATTCTCTTTTTCCTTTCTCCACCCTTCCCTCTGGGTCAAGTTTTGGTTGGGTAGACCCCACTTCTCGACTTTAAAGAGCATGTGGATCACCTGGGGTCTTGTTAAAACAGATTCTTACACAGTAGGTCGGGAGTGGCCCAAGTAGCTACATTTCTAACAAACATCTAGGTGAGCTAACATTTGCTACATTCTAAGGAGCAAGAGAGCAAGAATGTGGATTATATTGGGCCCTCTGCTCCTTTAACTCCCCTTATTATTTCTCCTCCTCCCTCAAATCAGTAGGTAACAAATGCTGATTGAACAAACTGATTGCTAGTTTTATCTTTTATAGTAGTGGTGACAATGAGAGTTCCTTTACCAAGGTTGGATTGAAGATTAAATTTAATAGTGTTACAGGGAAGACCTAGCCCATGTGCCTGACACTCAGTAGATGCTAAATAAATATGCCTTTATTTTATCCCACCTTCCTAGGTTCCTTATGGAACTCTAGGCCAGCAAGTTAAGTGCAAGGGGGTAAATAAACATTAATAATTGATATGAGCAGATATTCACAAACCAGACTTCTCCCCACTAAAAAGTGCACTTTTTATTAAAACAGAAGCGTGAACTATACAACTAATCATTGTGGGGAAAATGTAATCAACCTGACATAGAAACTGCATGAATTGGAGGGACATTCCTGAATCCAGGCCATCAAAAATGAGATCAAGATTTCAGAGAAACCCAAAGGCAAAGGGGCCTCACCAGTCTTTATTCCCCATCAAAGATTACGCTATCAAAGACTAAGTAAGGTAAGAATAGTCAGATGTTACCCATACAACGTCTAGCCCTCTCTAGATGTTGAAGGTGGGTTCTTCAATTATCTGAGTGATTCTGAGCCCTGGGCTGACAGAATGAAAAACACCATCTGTCTATGGAGTGGGGGTGGTCTGCAGGCCTGAAGAACTTCCTTGCCAGGGAGTTGTTCTGCCCCCTGTCTTATGCTTCCTCAAAGCAGAAAAACCGGAGACCTTGGTGACACCCAGTTGTGAGTCTAATGTCATCAGGGACACTGAGGATCGCAATTCTTATATTATCTGATAGAACACAAAATGTCAAACTAGTGTTATGTCCAAACAAAGAGGGACTTTGAACAACAAAGTTGCAGACATTACACATTCTCTTTCCTCGTTGCATTCCGCCGTCCATCTTCTGGGAAAGAGGCATACAGATCATGGTGTAACTTGCTTAGAACAATAGACAATTGTCACAGTCTATTAATTCCATCTGCTACTGACGGGAAGGAAAAATGGTTACATGGTGAAGTCAGAGGGTCTCAGGAACAGAAGGGGACTTTCCTGAGGGTCTCCCCCAATACCGATGTATAAATGGAAGCATGATGTAAAGAGGAGAACCAGAGCCATTCTTGGCCTCTGGGTTATCAAGGTCTCAGTTGATAACCATCATTCTTTTTGTGATTTGAGGCCACTCTTCTATTTAAGAAAAAAATTTTTTTTCTTTTGAGAGCTGTGCTTGGATCTGCAGTATTAATATGGATGATGAAAAAATAGAGGAAAGCAGGGAGGGACTTAGCTTGAGAGTGAGATGGTATTATTGAGTTAGTCCTAAACCAGAGAGAAGGACAATACCTAAATATCCTTAGGTTTCTTGATAACTCCTAAACCACTCTAATTTTTGTTGTAGAAAAAGTTCATATAATTTAGGAGTATTATTTAGATGATCTTACCTTACCTGGTTCATCCCACAAAGTAGCCCTGATTGGGAGTCAGGACTCTTGACTCAACTCAGTGCTCATGTGGTCTTTGGTAAGTAGGTTGAACTCGCTAGGCCTTTATCCCTAAGGGAAAGATTAGCTTATATCAATATTTTCCAGTGTGTACTGTGTGAAATAAGTGTTAGGCAAGAATAGGATTCATACAAAACAGGTAAACATAGGGGAAGGAAAGGAAAAATAAAATAAGATAAAAACAGAGAAGAATGGGGCACCTGGGTGGCTCAGTTGTTGAGTGTCTGCCTTCAGCTCAGGTCATGATCCCAGGGTCCTGGGATCGAACCCTGCATTGCGTCCCCTGTCCAGCAGGAAGCCTGCATCTTCCTCTCCCACTCCTCCCGCTTGTATTATCTCTCTCTCTCTCTCTATGTCAAATAAATAAATAAAATCTTAAAAAAAAAACAAACAGAGAAGGAGGCAAACCATAAGAGACTCTTAACTCTAGGAAATAAACTGAGGGTTGCTGGAGGGGAGGTGCGGGGGTAGATATGGGGTGATGAACATTAAGGAGGGCACTTGTACTGAGCACTGGGTGTTTATGCAAGTGATGAATCACTAAATTCTACTCCTGCCACTAATAACAGGGGGTATGCAACACAATACCCCTATGTTCATCACTGTATGTTACCTAACTTGAATTTAAATTAAAAAAAATAAAGAAGTAAGATTCATTGATCAAATAAATATAGATAGGGTTAGTTTTCTTTCTTACAGGACTTCTGAGTCCTTGATAAGCTAATATATACTGGAAGTCTCCAAAAAGAGGTCAGAATATGCTGTTTCCTAAAAAAAAAGTTAATCACAGATCCCCTCTCCTTCGGCCCTCCCCCATGTTAGTAACGTTTTCTAGGAATTGCTTAAGAAATTAACACGTTTTGGGAAATGAAGATCCAAATAATTTCTGAATTTTAACTAACTCATACTTATTTTGAAAGGATACTGGATTTTACTTCTCATGTTGCCAATCTAGAGAACATTTTCAGAAACATCCCACATGCATTAAAAAATTGTATTCCTTTTTACTTTTTTATTGACATAATATGAATTTGACATCAATCATGAATGAATGAACCCAATACCTTCATGTAGTACATCTGAAGTGAACTATTCACACTCTATTGCTCTATTAGTTCGTTGGTCAGGGGAATGTTTATGTGATTTAAAATTAGCTCCAAATGTACTTGGTCCAATGTTTGAGGCTACCTTCAGAACACATCATATTGATCTTAAGCTGATTGCTCAAAAACTTCCTTTGAACAGGGTCCAGGAAAAAAGAATAGACTTTGTACTGGTTCATTCAAGGGGCATATACAGAGTACAAAGGACAACGAAGTTCTTCATAAACCAACATCTTAGTGGATTATGGAGGTGCAGAAGGGTCTACCAAGGGAAATTTCCAGAAAGGAATTATGAGATATCAATGATCTTCAGGACTTGGGTATTTGTCCTTAGAGGCGATATCATTGTCTATGCAGAAAGAAGTCCTAGTCACAAACAGGCTATTATAGTAATTCAAGCAGTGATGACTAACCATCTATTCATTTTAATTTCTTGGGTAATTGGTTCCATCTATTAGCAGCCAGCCACATATTTAAAAGACTTTTCTCCATAAAAATCTTTCCTCTTGGGTGTGATGGCCAGCTAAGCCAGTAAGCATAGTGGATTTTGCCAGCAACTTATACCAGTTATTTCAGACAGTCCAGGGACTGGCCATAAATACTTGCCCCAACAAGATAAACCCAGTGACTCCTACTATTTTCTGACAAAAATAATTCCAGAACGGGTACATTTTGCAATTAGGTTTCTTTTATTGTACTGCCCAGATTTATATCATTTTCTCTGCTGTATTCATGATATTCTGAGAACATTGCAGATATCAGTGTAAGATGCCATTTCAGAAGGAATAGAGTAGCTGAATCTGTTTTACAGTTTGCAGTAAAAGAAGTCCTTTCTGAGAAGAGAGCACAAAACTGATTTTTATGTGCCTTTCACATTTCAAACTTGGATTTAGTTGGACTACAAAATATTTACATTTTTCACAACTAGCAAGTTCCTGTTTTGACAGATTGAATGTAGAGAGACTCCCAACTTTTATTCCATTTTCAAAAATGTCCATTCTTCTGTATATAGCTGTCCAGTTTCCCCAGCACCATTTATTAAAGAGATGCCCTTCAACAGATAATTGGATAAAGGAGATGTGGTCCATATACGCAATGGAATATTACTCAGCCATCAGAAAGGATAAAACCCAACTTTTTTGCATCAACGTGGATGGGCCTGAGGAGATTACGCTGAGTGAAATAAGTCAAGCAGATAAGGTCAATTATCATATGGTTTCACTTATTTGTGGACCATAAGGAATAGCATGGAGGACATTAGGAGAAGGAAGGGATAAATGAAGGGGGGGGAAAGAAGGGGAGACGAATCATGAGAGACTATGGACTCCAAGGAACAAAATGAGGGTTTTAGAAGGGTGGGGGTTGGGGAGTATTAAGGAGGACACGGATTCCGGGGGCACTGGGTGTTATATGTAAACAATGACTCTTGGAACACTATATCAAAAACTAATGATGTACTGTATGGTGACTAACATAACAACAACAAAAAAAATGTCCACATGCCTCACCCTCTTCTTCCCACCACCATCTAATAATCTACATTTTGGAAAAACAATCCAAGCTGAGGCTAAAATGTGCTATCATGTTATCATGGGAAAGAATGATTTAATTGATATCATTCCTAAAGGGATAACAAAAATCTGTTTCAAACTGACAAAAAGCATCAGGTTGTAGTCCTCTGTTGCTAGAATTATATCATATTCACCTGAAAGGTGTGGGATTCATGTAAAACTCACTTTATGGACTTAAACTGGAGACCACCCTCTAAGATCGTAAAACATAGTCAAAGGGAGAAAAAGAGGATGGATTTATTATCTACAAGAATAGAGCAAAGGAATAAAATGCTTTGTTTCATTCTTAAATGTTCAAGTTTCATTTCAGTGAGCTTAAGAGGTTGTAAGAAATTATTTTTTGTTTTGAATTTTAAAAAGTTAATTATGAATGATTTCAACTCCCCCCAAATAATACAATAGCATTTACATATGAATAGTCAAGAGTAAACTTATGTTACATTTTTCTATATTTTTTCTGGTCTGCCTTTTAAAAAGAAATACTGTGTTATAGATACCTTCAAGTGTCCTCCCATTCTCCCCATCCTGCCCTCCACAATAGTAGCCTCTGTCTTGAATCTGATATACACCACTGCAATGTGTATTGTGAAGATTTATAATATCTACCTTACTTTCTTACCTAAATGTTGTATTACTCTACATCCTTTATATAAAACAACTTTATTGAGATGTAATTCACATAACATGTGTAATTCATCCATTCAGAGTGTACATTGTAGTGGCTGTTAGTATATTTACAGATATTTGCAACTGTCACCACAATTTTATATTTTAGTCACCTCAGGAAGGAATCCTGTGCTAGTTAGCTATCAGCCCTATTGTTCCATCAATCTCCCCTGCCCTCAGCTGCAAGCAATCACAAATCTAGTTTGTGTCTCTATAGATTTGCCTATTCTAGACATTTCCTATCAATGGAACCATATAATACATGGTTTTTTGTGACTGGCTACTTTTACTTAGCATAACATTTTCAAGATTTGTCTGTGTTGTAATATTCCATTGTATGGACGTACTACAATTACCCATTTATCAGCTGACGGACATATGGGATGTTTCCATCTTTTGGCTATTATGGACGACACTCACACACATTTTGTTCTGTGGACAGCTGTTCTCATTTTTCTCAGGTATATTTCTAGGACACAGCATTGGGTTTTGACACATGGAGATTGAGCTGACTGTGAATGCCATACAGTGCTACGTTGCATAAGTAAACCTTGTTTTACTTCCCTCTTCTCCTGCTAATGGACAATTTGGTGGTTTTTTTTCTCTTTGTCTTCTGCTCACAGTGCTGCAGTGGTGTCCTGGTATGTGCTCCCTTGTGCAGACACAGGAACTCTCAAGGGAAGACCTCTATAGGTGGAGTATGAACTCTCTGTAAACTTTCTAGACTCTGTAAACTTTCTAGATGTTGGCAAACCGCTCATCAATGTTGAGGCAAGCCTGTTCACATTTACTGGCAAGATAAACATTTTTTTTTTTTTTTTGAGAGAGAGAGAGACAGAGAAAGAGAGAGAGGGAACAAGTGCAGGGAGGAGGGGAGGAGAGAATCTTAAGCAGGCTCTACACCCAGTGCAGAGTCTGACATGGGGCTCAGACACCAGCAGGCTCCACAACCAGTGCAGAGATCATGACCTGAGCTGATATCAAGAGTCGGACGACACTCAGCTGACTGAGCCACCCGGGAACCCCAAGATAAACACTCTTATTTCTTCACATTTTCCCAAAATGCAATGTTTTCTGACAACTCTTTTTTTTGCCATTGTGATAAGGATAAATTTCATCAGTTTGCTTCAATGTGCATTTTTCCATTATTAGCGAAGTTGAGCTAATATGTGTTTACTGGTTCTTCCCATTTGCTCTGCAGTGAATCACCTTTTTAAGCTTTTGTTTTCTACTGGGTTATAGTTTCTCTCTTATTAATTTGTAAGATCCTTTTTAGATATTATTTTTATATCTGTTAAAAAATATCTGTTACAGATATCTTCTGGTCTAAAGTGTTTATCCAGCTTTTTAAAAATTTTTAAAAATTTTTATTTTTTCTCCAGTTTTATTCAGATACAATTGACAAATCATTGTTTAAGTGTAGAATGTGATGATTTGGCACACTTACATAGTGTAAATAATCACCACAATAGGATTAGTTAGCATATCCATCACCTCACATCATTTCCATTTATTTTTGTGGTGAGAACATTTAAGATCTACTCTCTTGGCAACTTGTTAACTACAGTCACCACGCTGTGCATTAGATCCCCAGAACCTAGTCATCTGATAACTGACAGGTTGTACCCTTTGACTGACATTCCCTATTTCCCTCACCTCGCAGCCCCTGACAACCGTCATTCTGTTCTGTTTCTGAGTTCAGCTTTTCTAGGTTTCACATATGAGTGAGATCATACGAATTTGTCTTTCACTGTCTGACAAATTTCACTCAGCCTAATGCCCTCAAAGGCCATCCATGCTGTCACAGTGTTTCCCAACTTTTTTTTAATTAATTAATTTATCTATTTTTTCCCTTTTTTTTTTTTTTTAAGAGAGGGAACACAAGCAGGGAGAGTGGGAGAGGGAGAAGCAGGCTTCCCACTGAGCAAGGAGCCTGATGTGAGACTCAATCCCAGAACCCTGGGATCATGACCTGAGCCGAAGGCAGAGGCTTTAACCCACTGAGCCAACCAGGCACCCCTATTTATTTATTTTAGAGAGAGAGAGAGCAGGGAGAGGGGCAGAGGGGAGACAGTCTTAAGCTGACTTCCGGCTGAGTGCAGACAGAGCTCAATGAGATCACAACATGAGTTGAAACCAAGAGTCGTAAACCAAGAGTCGTAAAATGCTTTTCATTACACAATGATTTTAATTTTTAAGATCAAGTTTATCAGTTTTTCTTCATAACATATATTTTATATCTTAGTTTAAAATTATTTCCTCTCACAATCTTATGTTAGTCTCCTATTCTTTTTTCTGAAATGCTAGGTTTTGCTTTTTTACATTTAAGTCTGCAATTCATTTGGAATTGTGTGTGTGTTGTCTTGAAATGAGTTAAAAATTCAATTTCACCTTTTTCTATAAAGGTATCTATTTAGATATCTAATTGTCTTAACATGATGTATTAAATAGACTGTTCTTTCCTCATTGTCTTGAAATGCCATTTTTGTCTTACCCCAATATTGTGTATATATGTGTACCTGTGTGTGTGTGCGTGTGTATGTGGGGGGGGGTGTTGGAAAGGTGGGGAGGTAAGGGAGAGACTATTTCTGGGCTCTTTATTCTGCTCTGTTTGTCTATCACTGTGGTAAAACCACTTTATTTATTTTAGCTTTATAGAAAATCTGATTATCTGAGGAGGTGAAACCTTCGTCTTCCCCCTCCTCCTCTTCTTTATCTTCAAAATTATCTAGGCTATTCATGGTCTTTTGTTATCCCATATATATTTTAGAATCATATCACAATTGTTAATGCAAACTTGTTCCAGAAAAAGCCTGCTGGTGTTTTTCTTATAATTGTATTAAGATTAATTTGGAGAAAATTGATTAACTTCGGACTTTGCTGAGATAAGAACACAATCTAACATTCCAAGAGCAACCATTAAAAAAAAAGAAATGGGAAAAAAAAATTAGAAATGGACCATGTAACTTTTGAACCGGTCCAAAACAAAAAGGAAATAAAGAAAAACCAGTCTAGTCTACTACTGACATTTTCACACTCAGATAAACCATCTTGAAGGCATGGAGGGCCTGGACTTGTATATGACACCCTCCCCACAAAAGAGCAAACATTAAATAATATCAAACAACAAAAACACCCATATCAATATTAGCAAAAGGTTGCAGGGCACAAAGCTTTACCAAGACTAAAAAAGACCATAATTTTATGATAAAAGGAAATTTACCAGCAGTAATATATATGTTATATGTATCACTGATTTGTAATCCCAGCATGAGATCAAAATATACAAAAGAAACCTGACAGAATTACAAAAAGAAAATAACATAGACAACCATATATATTGCTTCCTTTTCAAATCCAGCTATACTTTTAGTTAAAAGCTGTGCTTAGTGCCTAGTGATTATCTTAGGGTATGCACACACACATGCACAGACACACACATGCACACATCTATCTTTAGTGGTTTTTTAGTGTTCTTACTTATATTCTCTTCCACGTTCTTGCCCTGTCACTCTAGTTTCTGGAGCTTTAATACTATTTTATCTGCTAACTCTTGCATATGGTAGATTGACTCCTTGGGTATTTATAATGATTTTCACTGCAGGCTCATCTTTAACAGACATGTTCTTCCTAACCCCACCCCATCCCAGAAATCCCCCTAGCTGGGGCTATGAGACCAGAGAGGTGCATTTGCTTCTGCCAAGTACCTCAGAACTATCACCAGCTTTCAGACTGTATTATGTGAATTTCTTGGTGCAGGAACTCTTGGAAATGGCCTAGTATGGATTTGAATCCCTAAACAACACAAGGAATAGGTAGGTGACCAACGGTCTTTGTTTGCCTAGAATGGAGGGGGTTTCAAGGATCCAGGACTTTCAGATTTCAAACCGACATAGTCCCAGGCAAACTGTGACATATGATCATCTTAAGTAAAGGCCTGCTTTCAGTTTTTCTCCCCCAGGGAGGAATGGTTTTCCCACCCAAATCTCAGGCAGAGCCAGATAAGCTTCTATGTCATGCCCCTAATAAGGATAGTATGTTTGAGTCCACCCTTCCAATGAAGCTACCACCCTTGGAAGCTCCCAGCTTTATTCCAGAGTCTTGGTTCCTACTCCCTTCTCACCTGCTTGAAAGGCTCTGTCTCCCGTCCCTGCACAGACACTCTGACCCCACTGTGGCCCTTCTGATCCATTAGCTTGTGTGCTTCCAACTCTTGTTTTAGCTCCACCTTAATTTCAGGCCATTGCATGATCTTGTTCTTCCTTGGGAGCTCACTGTGCATTCAAACATGTTATTTTGTTATATTTTTGCAGCATTTTCTGTCTTTATAGTTAGAGCGTGGTCATATTATCTTCATCTGCCATCTCGCCAAGACCAGAACTCCTCCCGTAACAAATTTTTACCAGCCTGCCCGGCCCTGCACAACACAGCTTGTAACGTCCATAAGTACAGAGAGTTCTAAATGATTCAAGTGGACAGGATTGCCAAAGAACAGACATTGGATAACTTGTGTCTATTGGTAAGGGTTCTCCAAAGAAACAGAACCAACAGGATATATATAAGAAGGGGTTTATTATAGGAATTGGCTCACACGATTTTGGAGGCCCCGAAGTCCCACAATCTGCTCTCTGTGAGCTGGAGAACCAAGAAAGCCAGTGATGTAATTCAGCCTGAGTTCAAAAGCCTGAGAACGGGGACCGATGGTGTTAAGTCCCGGTCAAAATCTGAGGGCCCCAAGAAACTGTCCTAGAGTGAAATAAGATGGAGGTCCCAGCTGAAGTGAAGAGAGCAAGTTCACGCTTCCTCTGCCTTCTTCTTCTATTCAGGGCCTCAACAGATTGGATGACGTCTACCACATCAATGAGGGCAATCTTTTTAACTCTACCAATTCAAATGCTAATCTCTTCTGGAAACATCCTCACCGACAGACCCAGAAATAATACTCTACCTGCTCTCTGGGCATCCCTTAGCTCTGTCAAGTTGACATACAAAATTAACCATCACAGCATGATTCACCATTTCTATAAATTATTTCTAAAACTAGGCCGTGCTGTAGAAAATATATTATTTAGTAAAACAGATACAAGAAATTCTTGTTCATGGCCTTGGTAGTCAAGAGAAATCATGCAAACAGTTTGGCTGGGGATATATCAGCAAGGGGATTTATTAAAAAATGCCAATATTGATCAGTTCTCCAGCTCCCTGTGTATTTTTCCCTTCCACCACTAGGGCCGTGACCTGCGGCTGAGTCAAAACTGTGGCCCATTCTGAACTGTTGGCTCAGGAAAAAGCAACCCATCTAGAAAGAAAGACAGATGCGAAGTGTGTGTGGACATTAACGGTATAGAAAAATTCTTCTACTGGGCAAGATCCACACATCCTCACTAAAAATAACAGAGGCGCCCATCTATACAGTAACCAGACTTATTCCCTGAACAAAAAGAACATATTACTTTTCTAGATATTTGAAGAAAGGAAAAAAAAATCTTGAAAATAAGATAATCTCATCAAAAGTAAGTCTCTGAGGCTACAAAGGTTTCGGTGTGAAACAAGATAAACCTAGAGAGGTAAATAATATGTACCATGTGTATTGCTGTTCTAGTCTTGATCATTCTACACATCCTGAGATCTTGGAAATTTTGAGCACTGGAGCCAGGTCCTGTGAATAAGTAAGCACTTTCCACTTCTATCTCAACCTTTGGCAGAGAGGGCTTTGCTCCTGAAAGACGTCATGGAATGATGGATAAATGGCATTCAGGAGGGTATTTGGCTTTGGAAGCTTAACCAGGTGTGCTGGTTACATAACCAACAGCCATGGACTCTTCCGTGTTAACAAATCTCAAATTTCCTCCAGGTTCCTACCTTTTCCCCAGGTGGCTCTGGTAAAAATCCTGATCATCTTGGTCAATCACTGCAGTCCCATTTTCCTAGCCAGTAAGTGGGTAAGGGTAGGGAATGTGACTGAGCCACTGAGAATTAAGAGGAAATTTGGTGGGAATTTTCTAACAAAGGAATCCTTCTTTAAAACAGGACAAACGATAGTAAACAATGCTGTCCTTTGACTCAGACTTCGTTGTTTGCCATTAATGCTTATAGTCTTGGAAGTCATCTCCCAAATTGGACGAGGAGTTTGTCAAAGACGAGGCTGCTATGCTGAGGTTGGAATAGTGGAAAGAAGGAGGAACTGGGGTCTTGGTGTCCTTGAGTAGCTTTATGGAGCCCCCCTAGAGCCACCTGATGCTAGGACTTCTTGTTATATAAGGTTATATTTGTCCTTGCTGTTGAAGCCAGATGAGGTGGGATTTTCTGTTATTTATAGCCGAAGTCATTCTAATTGAGACAATAGCAATCTTCGAAGGTCTTGGCTTAATCACCACTCAACTGTTCCTTCATAAGATTTGGAGGACAGGGGCAGAAAGGCTTTGAGAGGTCTTCTAACTTCCCAGACAGCCTAGTATGGGGAGGGATGATAGATTTGAAATGAGGAGGCTGGAGGGTGTGACATCAAGGATATTTCTAGCATTCTATCTGAGGCTCAAAAACTCCATTACCTATTTCAACAGAACCTTCTAACTCTGCTGGAGGTACCCACTAGCTGATCATTCGATGTTCAGGCTGCTGTGGTTTAATTAGTAATGGGGCTCTTGCCTGCATCAAAAGTACAACATTCTCCATTTTCTTCTTTTCTCCTGTGGTACAAACACTGTCCAAGATGCTTGACACTGCAGGGAGGATAGAGGGATGCGGAAAATCTGTTTATTTGGCACCTTCGCCCCCTGGCAATGTTGGAGTCTAAGAGGTTGCTCTTCTTCTGCAATTTGAAAAAGGTGGGAGACTTTCTCTAACTTTTCCTGAGTGAATATAACACAATTCTAAGCGACTGATGACTACCAAATAAGAACCTGATCTTTCGTTTTGTTTTGCTTGCTTGTTTGTTATTTTCTCTTAAAACTGGAAAGAGCTGATGGCCAAAGAGCTTAAGCTTCCAACTGTGAATCTGTCATGGACACACTGATGCAGGTCCTGGGGGCTGCCTGAATTCCAGGGCAGCAGGCGAGATGTCTACGTGAGAATGAAGGACATGCTCCAGAATTTCCCTTCCTAGGAAGGCTGTGCTCTAAAAGTTCATGCCAAAATTAAAAAACAAACAAACAAAAACACACAAAAAAACCAAGAGAACAGAGACCCATCCTTTCTTCCTATTACTTCCTCCAACCAGTTGTAACAACCACAGAAGTCTGGTTGCAGGTAGGATCCATGATATGCCCCATTATCACAACTCTACTGCATCTAGTTTTTCAAAGACCAGAGAGGAAGGGTGGGGAGTTGGAGGTACAGGGAGTGGAAGGAATATTCTAGAACTGAGCAATATGTATCAGATTGTGCCCAGGAATTTTTTATGGAGATTCAGAAAACGCTCCCTTAGTATCACTGCTGTCCCTAACTTGCAGATAGTGTTCACATCTGCAGCTGGGCTGCTGAGTCTGACACTGCCTAGGTCCCTGGACTGGAGCAAACAGAGTGGGAGGGAGGCTAGTCCCTCACTCATTATGATGTTTCTTCTGTTGATAATTGAGATGGACTCTGGTAGGGGATGAAAGTGTGAAAAAGGGTTCCAGGGTCTCAGCTTCTTTCTCTATCTTCAGCTTTCTTTTGTGGCAACGTTAATCAACTGTCTTTTGTTCTAGTTACGACTTGCTGGAGTCCAACTAAATAGTGGAGATTTAAAAATCAAACAAAAAGGTAATCACCCAGAAATCAGATTTAAATCTTCAGTGACTAAATTTGCTTTGTTAGAGAAATAAAAGTGTGGAGAAGCTTTTTCTTCTAAGGCTACTAAACAGTTACAGTTGGCACAAACAGGTTTGGGGCTGTTTGCATTAAGTGATCTAAAACCCACCTTGCATGTAGAAACAGGCTGTATTTACTTTGAGTTCAGGCCTCTTGCAATTGCTCAGAAAACCGGAAACAATTCCTCGATCCAATTTGGAAGACCTGATGCTTTTCTTACTAATTGTTAAGGCTCAAAAGAACACAAACTTGCTTTTGGTTGGATTCCCAAATACCACCCCTGCATCAGGAAAATGAGAAGACAAATTTGACACCGGAGCCCAGTGCAGGCAAAAATTACAATGCATGTCACACTGTCATTTTACAAAGTGACTTTTTAAAATAGAAAATAAATAAATAAAGCCAGAAAAACCCCACAGAGACATGTTAATGCCTCAACCTGGAACAATAAAGCTCCGTTAAAAACACTTGCCATTAGCCACCATCTGCTGTCAGCAACTGGGGGTAATCTTTATGTCCTCTTGACAGCTTTCTCTCATTCCTTATCCCCTTGCTGAAACAAAAACCCTGACATGGACCACGCATTTAGGGGTAAGGATCCCTGCCTTACCTAAAGATCAGTTCTGCTGCTTTCCAGCACTCTGAGCTTGGTGACCAATATTCAATAATCTGTTCAGAGTTTTCAAGACTACGTATTGAATTAGAGAAAATCCGCTAGCCGTATTTCCTTTGCCACTCATAATGCTCAGTGGGCTCACTCCCCTTGATGCATTCTGGGATTTGGGAAAATAAGAGAACTATGTTCTTACTCTGCTCTGATAAATGAGGAAAGCTGTGTGCAGCAACGAGATTCTCTTGATCAGGACGCTCCCAGAGCACCTGCATTTTTCTCCCATTTGAACAGGCGCTGGCAGACTATTTAGTAAATATAATTCTTATTCACGCCAAAGGTAAACTTATTTTCTCTTTCTAGTACTGTGGGCTAGGTCTTTAAAAATACCAGCAAGATCAATGGCAGAGTCACATGCTCCCTGACAATTTGGCAAAGAGCTCTTGTGCAGATAGAGGTACAGAGCAAAGGAAAAAATGCTATTAATATTCTGAGTGCATTCAGACCTCTGTTTCCATCTTTCAGATGTAATCTTACTGCATAAGAGGAATATGACTAGAGCAGGAAATGCAGTGTAGGTAGAATGTGTGAATGACACACACTCGTTGTCCTTTCCTCCCTATGGCCGTTTTCCCTATCCAGCTCTCCATGATGCCACTGAGCCATAAAATGCACTTTGATTTTTCTAGAATAGACCTTCTCCAGGTTTGGACTACATGGACTTCTTTGAGAAAAAGTTCCTGTATTCTTCTGTGAACCTGCTTTTTATGGCAGAGGAAATGGACAGAGGGCATAGAAACAGTCATAGGATTGGTGATTTCTTCAATAGTCTTCAGTCGCAAGGGTAATGCACCTGATCCACTCCAGTCATGCTTGTTGTGGTCATGCACTGTTACTTCATTTTTGGCTTCATTTTAGCTCTATCCAGAGCACTCACAATCCCTTGGGAAGGAGTTGCTCTAGACACATGAATTACCCAATCTCTTTTCTTTCTCTTTTCTTTTTTTTTCTTTTTCCTTTTCTTTTTCTTTTCTTATTGTTCTTGTCTTCTCCTCTCCTCTCCTCTCCTCTCTTTTCTTTTCCCATCTTCTCTTCTCCTCTTTCCTCTTCTTTTCTTCCCTTCTTCTTTCTTCTTCTCTTTTAAATCTTAAACTCGTTGTGGACTTCATCCAGACCAAAAATGTCACGCTATACTTGTCTACTGGTTGTCTGGAGGTCTCCAGACAACCAGTAGACATTATTCTAAAGAGCGAGAACCACTGCTCTGGGAATTACTGTTATCTTGAAAGATGACAGTAATAAGCACTTTGCATAGGTATATGATTTATCCATCAGAACTTTCCTTCATCTACTTGTACCATGTGTTTTCTTTTATAACAACATGGAGAAATTCTGGAATACCTTTGATAATGGGGGTTTATGGCAATCCCTGTGGTATATCTACTCAGTCTCATGGAGAGTAAAAATGGTAGCTCTCCACTGTTTGGAATATCACTCAAACTCAAAGAATGCTTAGTCTCAGTGCAAATCAATAATCATAACTCCCGAGAGAGAATATGATCAAGTTAGTTTTCACCATTCAGTATGAAACACCCCACTTAATCAGAGGTTCACCTCATGGTCAGGTGGCCTTGTTTATGTCCAGACAAGTCACCATTTTCATCAACTTTATCAACATCATCATCATCCCAACACTTACTATAGGCCCTGTTATGAGCAATTTACATGTATAAACTCAGTTTAATTGTACCAACAACTTCATGAGGTAGACACTATCATTATGATAATATCTATTTTATAGGTATTTGATAGTACCTATTTTATAGGTATTTGATACTATCATGTGATAGTATCTATTTTATAGGTATGCTATCTATTTTATAGGTAAGGAAACTGAGGAAGAGAAAGGTTAAGTTACTTGCCCAAGGTCACTCAGCTGATGTTGGAGAAACCAGAATGTTGGCTCAGGACCCATGCTATTAAATGATGGTATATTTATACATCCTTGCTGGCCCTGGCTTATCAGCCACCCCTAATTCAACCAGATAGGCTAATTAAGGTGATAATGCTCCAATGTGTCCTGTCAGCCTCTTGCTGTGGCAGTTAAATCTTTAATTGCTGGATCATTTGGGAAGTTCTGGGGTCCTTTGGAAAGAGCTGGGGCAGACTCAAGAGCTGTTTTTCAATTGGTAAGGAGGAAGTATTTCACTGTTAATAATGGGTAGTTCCCAGTGATATGTGCAGCCCTCTGAATATGTCTGCATATTCATAGTACTCAAATTCTGTTTACTTTTCCTTAATGGAAAGTCCTGTTTCCTCTAACCACAAATAAAGGTGCCAGTTATAACACTTCTTTTCTAATACATACACACCATTTCAGTAATGCACCACTTGTATTATTTGTACTATATACTTAGGAGCAAACAATACCGACAGGGGTATCTTTGGAGCCTATATCTGAAATTAGTTTAGATGTTATCTCAGTTGAAATTAGATAGGATGAGATTAGTTCAGACAGTGAAGTTACATGTATAACTCATTTTCAAAGATAATTATTAAAAAGGAAGAATGTGTTCTAAGGGCCAGACAGCATCACATTTTGCATTTAAAAAGTATAAGTCTGGGGCACCTGGGTGACTCAGTTGGTTAAGTGTATGTGTTCAGCTCAGGTCATGGTCTCGGCATCCTGGGATCGAGCCCCACGTCAGGCTTCCTGCTCAGTGGAGAGACTACTTCTCCTTCCCCACTCATTCTCTCTTTCTCACTCCCTCTATCTCAAATAAATAAATAAGATTTTTTTTAAAGTGTAAATCTATTTAACAATCCAGTAGCGTCCAGCCATACTCTAAGTAGAGCCCAAATGAAACAAGTGTAGGAACCAAATATAGAAATTATTTACAAAGGGTTCACTTAATGAGATTAGAATGAAAGGATGAATCAGGTGTATACAGATGTAAAGCTGAAATTACCACCCAACGTTTTAAACACTTGCACTGGCTTATGTTACTGAATGCAAATAATTCACCCTAAGGAGAAAACTAACTACTACAGGAGTGACTACAACAAAACTGAAAATGAATGTTGATCTTAAGCCCCATGTTGTTGTCAACTTTTGCATACAAGATCCATAATTATACAAGTAGGAGAATTGACTTGCTCACCCAGATATAAATCCATAACAGTATCTCCTCTCCCTCAAACTGAGGGAGCCATTGTAACTTGGACAAAGTGAAGCACCTTCTTTTTATGCCCTGTGAGTTTCATTAGTTGGAAGTTCAAGGTCCTAAACTGACAAGAGTTTTAAAAGACACCATGACTACCCAGGGCAGTAAAAGCCATATTTTCCGTTGTTTTCCCTTCACCTATCAGAAAAGATGCATTGTGGAGATTCTATGAGGTCCTATAGCAGACAAGATTCTGGTTAATTCCAAGGGTCACACAGGCAATTCTTCTGGAGATACTTACAGTTCTGAGAAGATAACTTTGAGGAAGTAAGGAGGCAAGTCTCATAGACATGTTACTTTGAGAAACCTTGGAGCCAGTCACCCTCACTTTTTTTAAACTATAATTAACAAGCTGAATGGGATAGCTTGAAACTGCCTCCAAGTATTAATCTGCAGGGTGATGAAAGGTAGCCTTTCTCATTGAAATGGTCCCAAGAAAGTGTGTTTTTGTTTGTGTCCAGTTCTCCACGAATAGCTGATAGGCAGCGGCAATTGTCAAAGATGCCAGATGGAAATAGGTTTGAGCCAATCTGACATGGCTGCTCTTCTCACATGCCAAGACTTGACATTTTTCATGCTGTGCCTGAATTATATGCCCAGAAGGACTTAGGTTCTCTCTTCTGATAGCCTTGTACCTTATACCAACTTTAAGTCTTAGAAGAAATAAGGAAAATTTACAGTGTTGAAAATGGCCCCTTTGTGACAAACAGTATTGCTCAGCTCATTCTCTCCTCCAGTAGAGAGCATTCCCTTAACCTCAAACATGCCAGCCCTTCATAAACCACTCCCCCTCCTGGGGATGAGAATATGGCCCACCCCAATACTATAATCCTGGTTACAAGCTGATGGGGTGGATTTA
>NW_019154088.1:16006321-16055450 GCF_002288905.1 Enhydra lutris kenyoni | reverse complement strand
TTGGGGAGGGTATATGCTATGGTGAGTGCTGTGAAGTGTGTAAACCTGGCGATTCACAGACCTGTACCCCTGGGGATAAAAATATATGTTTATAAAAAATAAAATTTAAAAAAAGTAAAAAAAAATTAAAAATATTTTTCAAGATTACTGCTCTCCACTGAAACCCATTTAAAAGAACTTTAAGATTTCAACTGGGAACTGTTATTTTTTTATTTTTTTAAAAGATTTTATTTATTTTATTTGATAGATAGAGATCACAAGTAGGCAGAGAGGCAGGCAGAGAGCGGGTTGGGGAAGTAGGGTCCCTGCTGAGCAGAGAACTCAATGTGGGGTTCGATCCCAGGACCCTGGATCACGACCTGAGCTGAAGGTAGAGGCTTTAACCCACTGAGCCACCCAGGTGCCCCTGGGAACTATTATTTGATGTTATTGTTTTGGATGGGATAAAGGGCACCGAGTTTGATGCTTTAAGATAGGATGGTATTGAAGGGAAATAAAAGTGAAAATGAACTTTTGGGACATCATCAAGATAAAAAGTTTCTGCACAGCAAAGGAAACAGTTAACAAAACAAAGAGGCAACCCATGGAATGGGAAAAGATATTCGCAAATGACACTATAGACAAAGGGCTGATATCCGAGGTCTATAATGAGCTTCTCAAACTCAACAGCCAAAAAACATAATCAAGTCAAAAAATGGGCAGAAGTCGTGAGCATACTTCTCCACAGAAGACATGCAAATGGCTAACAGACACATGAAAAAATGCTCATCATCATTAGCCATCAGGGAGATTCAAATCAAAACCACATTGAGATACCTTACACCAGTTGGAATGGCAAAAATTGACAAGGCAAGAAACAACAAATGTTGGAGAGGTTATGGAGAAAGGGGAACCCTCTTACACTGTTGGTGGGGATACAAGTTGGTGTAGCCACTTTGGAAAAGATTGTGGAAATTCCTTAAGAAATTAAAAATAGAGCTACCCTACCTATGACCCTGTAATTGCACTACTGGGTAATTTACCCCAAAGATACAGATGTAGTGAAAAGAAGGGCAACCTGTACCCCAATGTTCATAGCAGCAATGGCCGCAGTTGCCAAAATGTGGAAAACACCAAGATGCCCTTCAACAGCCAATGGATAAAGAAGATATGGTCTGTGAGGGCCTATTTAGCCAGAGTGATTCCATCTTGGATTAAACAGTCATTTTGCTGTTTATGCAGTAAAACTTAAACTGACCCTGCCCCCAAGCCCAGGAAACCAGTCCCAGGTAACAAAGCCCAAATACAAGGGTGGGTCAGGCCAGGTGAAGGTATCCAACCAGTGGGGGCGCTTACTGTCTCCCTAGCTACCAAGGAGTGTGAGTCCCGCCTTTTGGGCACCAATTCTGACCAAGGTGATAGGCTAGTTCAAATGTCTACTACAGGGTAAATTGTAATTCAGTTGGTCACTTATGTGTGACCTAGCATGACTGTGCAGCTTTCTGTGTTACAATTTCATTGGCCACCTGTGCATGGCCAGGCCCAACCACATGGCCTTTGCCCTTAAAAGCTAGTCTGTAAGGCAGAGAGAGGTTTGATTCTCCATGCTTGGTGTGAAATAAAGCTTTACTCGACCTGCTCTTTGTATCATTCTTGTTCCTTTGACCATGGACCCAACCGGTCCATATATACAATGGAGTATTATGCCTCCTTCAGAAAGGATGAATACCCAACTTTTGCATCAGTATGGGTGGGACTGGAAGAGATTATGCTAAATGAAATAAGTCAAACAGAGAAAGTCAATTACCATATGGTTTCACTTATTTCTGGAAGATAAAGAATAGCATGGAGGACATTAGGAGAAGGAAGGGAAAAATGAAGGGGGCGAAATCAGAGTGGGAGATGATCCATGAAAGACTATGGACTACAGGAAATAAAATGAGGGTTTTAGAAGGGAGGTAGGTGGAGGGGGATGGGTGAGCTGGTGATGGGTATTAAGAAAGGCATGGACTGCATGGGGCACTGGGTGTTATATGCAAACAATGAATCATGGAACACTACATCAAAAACTAGTGATGTACTATATGGTGACTAACATAACACAATAAAAAAATAAATAAGAAAATAGAAAAATTTTAAAAAGATAGGTATTAAGAAAGTAAAACAACAATTTAAAGGCATTCTATAAATTGTAAAATATGGCACAAATGTATTGTTATTTTAACTGACCTCCAGGAATTAAATGTTTTTAAATTATCTAAATGTTCTTTGTCTCCAGATTGAGTGTAATCCTAAAAAAACAGTGACCACCAAACTACAAAACAAAAACCTCTCCCCTGTAGAAGCTCGGTACTAATCTCTCACTCTGAATTTATTTCCTCAGAAGGTAAATAACCTCCCATGGGCTCCATCTTTGTATCCTATTTAATTAAAACAACACTAATCACCTACTAATCTAGCTCATTCTTAACAAAGTATTGTATTCTAACAAGTCTGATTGTTGTTATTGTTGTTTTAATTTGGTTTTCCTCCTCCAGGGAGGAAAAAAAGACGAGAAAAGGTAGGTATTGGTTTGAGGTCAGCAAGGAGATTTATGTAAGAAAACTCAAGTACCAGGGGAATCAACTCCATTTAGCCATAAAGCATTTCCCCCTGCAAGCTCAGGAAGGATTCCAATTATTTACAAACAGATAACATTGTGCAGCTCCCCCACTATTACAGATAAGTCACCAGAAAACAACTAGTTTGACAAAATTGCCCAGCAGCTCATTAACTGTACAGCTCTGCTAAATATCCACCATGGGCATCCCTCTGGAATTTGCTAAGGAAATGGAGGGTGGAATGATTTCCCCACCAGAATTCTGGAAGCCATAAAGTAAGAAGTAGGAAATGGTTTATATCACTGATGCACCAGTTCTATCAGTTGAAGGACTTGTTTTCAAGTTTGAATGTGTGTGTGTGTGTGTGTGTGTGGTTGAGAGAGAGAGGGAAAGAGAGAGAGAAATAGAGAAAGGACATGAATAGATGATTAACATCCAGTAAGAGAAGCAGAATGTTCTGGACCTTCTAACTGTGAATGAATGTTTTATTACAATCTGTCTAGGAGTAGGTCAGCTTAGAGATCACTAGAAAAAGGTGTCTCTTCTGGTATAGTTTTTGAGATTGAAAAGTTGTTTTCTTTATCTTAACATAGATACATTCCTATCGTACTATGGTACAATTGGGAAGGAATTCAGCCATACTAAGCCTGAGACTCTGAGACAGAATAAGTCAGTCTAGGGGCACCTGGGTGGCTCAGTCATTAAGTCTCTGACTTCAGCTCAGGTCATGATCCCAAGGTCCTGGGGTCGAGCCCAGTATCGGGCTCCTGCTCAGCGGGAAGCCTGCTTCTCCCTCTCCCACTCCCCCTGCTTGTGCTCACTCTCTCGCTGTCTCTCTCTGTCAAGTAAATAAATAACATCTTTAAAATAAATAAATAAGTAAATAACTCACTCTAGTTTAACGGTGAATGTTTAAAATCCTACCGAGCAACATATTTTCTGCTCCTCTACAATGCCTTCTCTACAAATACTGAGAGACAGCCGGGTCACTTCTATGTTTAGGGTGGGTGGGGACAGAGTTGGGGGGCTCTTGGTGAATGATAAAATAAAGATACATCTCAAAATAAAAATTACAAAAACTGATACAATTTAAATATTTGCATTTAAGATGCTAGCAATTTGAATACCGAAAATACAGTTTAATACAATTGTGCTGTTCCAAACATAATTAGAGGATTTATTTTAAAATTTAAATTATGGTCACCTGTAAGTAGTTTAATCTGATAATGGAATAAAAGCTTAAAATTCTTGGATGAAGGTCATCTTCTTCCAATCCTATTAGTTTATCTCTGTAATTACATATATAAATAGCATCATTTGGAGATAATGTCTGAAATCTAAATTTCAGGCAGCCATGGTAATGGGGGGGCTCAGGCTACCAGGACCTCTGCTGCTTTAATGCTCCTGATAGGCTATCACCTGACTTCATTTCTACCTGTTCATTATGCTGAGTAAGGTCTGAGTGTTGGAAGTGATTTGAGGAATGAGATGATTCTTACCAGTGGTTCTCAAAGGCAAGTCTCTGAACTACTTGCCTCAGAATAATCTGGAATTCCCATTAGAAATACAGATTCTGGTCTGGTGGCTCAGTTGGTTGAGCAGAGACTCTTCATTTCAGCTCAACTCATAATCTCTGGGTCCTGGGATCGACACCCCCCCTACCCCCCCCACCAACCTCAGGCTCTCTGCTCAGTGGGGAGTCTACTACTCTCACTTTCCCTCTGCCCCTTCCCCTGCTCTCTCTCAAATAAATAAATAAATCTTACAAAAAAGAAAAAAGAAATTCAGATTCTTGGCTCCACTTGAGACCTTCTGAGTCAGAATCCTTGGAGTGAGTCTCAGAAATTTGCATTTATGACAACGCCTATGTGATTTCGGAGGCACAGAAATGTTTGAGAACCACTGAACTATGGGCTGGGGTTGAGGGTAATGAGGGCTGATTTCAGATGTGACTACATTGCCACCTTCTGTGCGGAAATCCTACCTTATAATGGCTATACGTTAATTACTTATCTTCTATCCTTGGGGTCATCTGAACCAGTTCACTTGATTGAGAACAACTAGGGACATTTCGAACAGAACAGTCTCAAAACCCATTTTTTTTTTTTTTAAAACAAACCTGCTCTAGCTCTTATGATGAAACATGAGAAACGGACATTCTGGGCCCAAGAAGCTCTTGCAGTCTCCTCACTGGTGGGGTCTTGAGCCACTACTTTGAAGGAAACAAGACTTTCTCGTCCAGAAAATGCTCCAGAGAACTAGAAAAAATACTTGCGCACCACCACGCTTGGCAGGAATTTAGCCTGGGGTGAGGGCCCACCAGGGCCATGAAGGCAGGGTATCAGGGCAGGGCTGTACCATCCGAGTGGCCTCCCTCTACACGCTGCTTCAGCCTCAACTCCAAAAATACATAGGCTACAATCCTTCCCCAGGAGTGAGATGGAAGTTCAGAGATTCATGGTCCATGGGAATATGCTATTCCTAAGAACCTGAACATAGGTCAGCCGTCCTGCACCATCCATGCCCAAGCTGTATTTTACTTGGAGAGAGAAAGAGTATGTTCAACAGGTGAAAAAAAAAAATGCCTGGCCCCTCCCATGGAAAAGACTTGGAAAGCGTCCAAAGAACAGAACTGGACAAGTCCTGGGAACTGTTTACAAGGAAGTGAGCTCTTACTTGGCATCCCAGATCATGCTGTTCCATTAACATAACCAGAGGGCAGAGTGTACTGGCCACAAACTAATTCTGTTAAGTTGAGTGCTGAGGTGGCCATCCTGCTTGGGATGGTCTTGGCTAAATTGTATCCCTGAATGAGAAGAAGGAGGTGAAAGCTGCAGGTAAACTATAAAGCAGGACATGTGTTAGTTGCTACTCTTATTAACAGCAATCAGTCAATTACTAGGTGATGTCACTTGCTAATTAATCGTCTCTTTTGATGGAGGGATTCTGCCTGCTTTGGTGCTGTTGCCATGTCAAAACAAAGCTTTTTGAACCTATTAAAGTTATACATTGTGCTGGCACTTGTTTTGAGTCTGAATGTTACATTTCATATTATAAAGGGAGATGTGGGGTACTGCTGAGAAGTCTTATTTATTCCTCCCATCCCTTCCTCCCCACTGAAATCCTTCAAAGCCCAGCAAAAATGTCACCTTCATGGAGTCTTCTGACAGCCCTCTCTCCATCCAAAATTAAAAGCTCATTTCTCTGCATTCTGGAAACTTGTAATTTGTACCTCCTTTTAGCATTTCTTTCCCTCTGCCTTATATGATAGTTGTTTCATGCCATCCTCTCACTAGATAATGGTCTCTGGGAGGACAGGGGCCATGCCCTCTCTGCTTCCATAAGCTTACACCAGGGTTTGCAAATAGCAGGCATTCACGAAATGTCCACTAAGTTCAAGTTTGTAGTCCAACGACATAAGTCACAGACTGGCCAGGCGCAGGCCAGAAATATCTACATTTTTTACATCATTGCCTGTTGGACTTCTGGCATTCCCCACGGCTATAAGCACATTGGACAGAGAGGCAGCTGACCTTTAAGAAGAGGCATACTCCCTCCAGTTTCCCATAAATGTTTTTCCATCATTTTTATCACCTGCCTGTATTCCATAGACCCCCCTTCTCACAGAGATACCATTCCCTCACCTTCCTTGGTGTTGGTCAGGACTAAATGTCTCTAAGAACATGTGCGTAACTATGCTTATGGTGGCGCAGTTCAGAACCAAAGACTATGTTTGCCTGAATAGATCATTTAGAGGTCAGCTGGTAATCAACTAGTTTGCTGTGCTCAATGATCTAGTTTAATTTTTAAGGGGGAAGATTATGATCTGATCATATTTGGTTGATTGTTTAAGGACTAGTGGCTTGAAGACTTCAGCCTGAAGTCAGTACAGATAAATGAATATAAAGAACAGTTCATTCTTACTGGTCTGAGTTTCCAGTAGGGTGATACTTCACGGTCTCCCTCCTTAATTACTCCTAGGAATCCACTCAGGGGCTTACAGGTTGACAATGTTTTCTCTATGTTCTTTTGCTCTCCCACTTCCTACTTTCTCCTTAGCTTGCTCTAGCCTGGCCTCTGATCCCCATCATGCTAGGGGCAGTTGTGATGCTGGCTTCCATGTCACCATGGGATATATTTCAGTGCTCTCTGTATCCAATCGCTTGGTAATCCTTTTACAATTGACCATACTCATGCTCCCTTTTTCCAGAAGATCTTTTATCCTTTGGTCACTATGATGTCACACTTTTCATGTATTCCTGGTGGTCATCTGGTTTCTCTTTGTCCAAAGCTTCTCCTTGCGTATTTCCCTTCACCTGGTGATTAATATTAGAGTTCTTCAAGGCTGAACCCTGCTCTTCTTTCTTTTCTTGTCATTATATATATTTTTCTTAAGAATCATACTCATGTCCTTTAATTACTATTCATATGCCAGTGATATAAAAATATATTTATAGCACAGATCTTTTCTTTGGCCTCTAGACCATGTAGTCTACTACCTACCTGACATCTTCGCTTGGATGTCTCAAGGGCATCCCAAGTTTAGTTGATCCCAAAACAAATTCACACCACCTCCCAAACCAATTTTTTCAGGGTTGTCTAGCTAGAAAACATCACAAGCCACCCAGATGTGAGAAAATTGGAAGCCATCTGTCTCACCTACCTACCCACCATATGGTTTCCATCACCAAGACTGATATTCTGTCTCCTAAATGTCTGGAAGCTGTCCCCTTGTTTCCATCTATGTCATCCTATACTGGTCCCGGCTACATCACCTATTTCCTAAACAATTTAGTGAGTCAACTGGCTTCCTCCATTTTATTCCTGTCCAGAGCCAGAATAATCCAAATGCAAACATAACTGTGCTTGAAGGGCCCATTCAGTGGCTTTCCCTTGTTCTTAAAGACCAAAGTCCCTGAAAAGGCAGTACAAGATCTGGCCTCCACAGACTTCCTTAGCCTCAATCATCAATACCCTGCCAGCACTCTCTGTGAACCAACCATATTGGACCTTTTCACATTACATAGTTTTTTTTTTCTGTCCACATATCTCTGTATTTCAAAACTGTCCCTCTTCAACTAATTATTTCTATTTCTTGGTTAGATGTCAACTGAAAATCTCTTCCCCAGCAAGTCTTTCTTGACCTCATTTAGTGTGTCCTCTTTGTAATGGAACTAATTATAGTCTGTAATTATAAGTTCATTTTGTGACACATTTAATGTGTCTTTCCCACACTGTGGTTTTGTTCATTGTCCCCCTAGGACTATCTCTAGCCCCTACATAATGCAGGGGACAAATATATATATTTTAGGGGGTAAAAGGTATTACTTACCAAATTAGTGATCAGAAATATCAGAGCCCTAAGTCCAACCCGGCCAAACACCCTGTTATATACTTCATCATGTCACTTCCCATTTCAAAGCAACGCCATATGTAAATTGTCTACAGAACAAAGTTAATAGAAATGCTTCGATTGAGAATAAGAACAGATTTCTGTGTGTGGAGCTCCATACATCTCTACTCACACCCTAAATTTAAAATTCTTTTGTAGTTTCAAAAAATAAAGTGTCAAAGATGGACGGCTAATGGTAGACTATTTAAATTACTTTGGTGAAGCCATTAAAGAGAAACTGGGAACAATATTTTGATTGATGCAGCATAGCAAACAAATTGCACTGATATGCCTCTAAATTGTTACTATTATGATCTTTAGCAATTGTATAGTGTAAATCATTACTCAATCAAGCACTCAATATGCCGTGTGAGCTCTAAGAAAAATAGGCTAGATATGATAATTAAGCAAAAGTGTGATCGTTACATGAAAATGAACATGAGGCTTGTATCAAATTTGTGGTTGTTTACAGTCATCTTGGTCCTCGTGTATTGTACTAACAATTATTCCAGTACTTTAAGATTCCCTGTAAAGCATTAATACACACTTGAACTCAGGTTAAATTTCTACATCTGAAACATAAAGAATATTATGACTTGGGTTTAGACTTAAAACAATAAAACCCCACAGATTTGCTGATTTCAAATTTCCAGTCACCGTTTTCCCAATTGCAAATATCCTCAATTGGTTGCTAGGGAATGGCGAAACTATCTTGACAGGATTTTTCTGAGAGTACTGTCAGGCAGACATCAGGAAAAGACAGACATAAATGAGAAGCCAGAGATCATAGAAAATATTTATAAGTCAAAGAGCTGTATACTCTAGTCTCTGAAATATTTTTTAAAGCAAGCATATTAATAATCAAAGACAAGGGTCTTCTAAGGAGTTGGACTGCCGGTTTCTCCGGGTTGTTCTGTTTGGTCTCAGGAATATCAGTTTTCAGTGACACCAATTTATCTGAATATAAAGCGGAGAATGTCTGATATTCTGTACACTCGGTGCTCCTCATCTGGATCGTTCTCAAATCAGAATAGACCTTCAGTGAACACATGGGAAGAGACCATTCTTTGGTGAGAGCAGAATGTGACTTGAGTCACCTTTTCAGCAGGCATTCTGACTAGACTCTGGAGTTGGTTTTCGTTTGAAAGCAGATCCATCGCTGACCTCCAGTGTGACGTCAAACAGCGTTAGTGCTGCACTTCTGAGCATTGGGGATAATTCAGAAATCGAACCTTCTAACACAATCAAGGACCACCATTTATCTTCCAAAGGCACATTTGACTAATCATATTCTCTCATTTTCCTCTATTCTGACTTTCAGCCCTGCTTCCTATTAGATAGAGGAGAAACACAGAACTCTTTCAACTGCTTTCCATACAATTAACATCAAAGAGAAATAAGTGACTCACAGTCACAGATAAAAAATTAGCCAATTATATACTGAAACTGGGACAAACAATTATGTCAATAAAATCGACTGGCACAAGAAACCAGACCCATAAAACCAGGACATTTGGCAGAATCTTCCTCTCCTTCCAGTCTGTTACCCACTACCACCACTGGACAAATGGACAATGGATACTAGAGACTGGGAAAGAAGAAGAAGAAAAAAGGTCATGACTCTGGTGGGGGAGCCATTTAGGGCCAATTTATCGAGCAGGATTGGATGAGTCTGAGATGGACAAAAAGCACTTTCCCTTTCCCCTAAGCAAACCTTCGCATAAAGACATTAACTAAGCAGCCCTTAGGACAGATGAATGTTATTTTTCAGACATAATTATTTTTTTCCTGGCATATAATTTGGAGGGGAAAAGAGCCATCAGTTTAAAAATTTAAATACTTAAATCTTTGAACACCATTTGCCAGACAGTAAGAATGAATGGCTTGATTCAAGGTCATGCCTCCATGCAATGAAACAACCAGCCAGAGGCGTCACCGAGCCAGCTAGCGCGCCATCTTAACGAGACATTATTCTCTGAGTGGTCAGGGCACATGAGGCACATCCATCTGGATTGAGTAGACAGGCCACAGTGATCCAAAGTGACGGGTTCTATTGCTCCATGGTCTTTTCGTTCCAGCTGATTAGACCGGCTTCAATTTTTGACTAGTTTACAGACAGAGATGCTCAATGCATTCCAATTTGCGGTGATATTATGGAGGCGCTAGAAACTGAGCTCTCGTTGGTTATCCGGAGCCTGTGTGGGACAGATAATGAGCTAGAAACTCTGTCATCCCCAGTGTTTGAATCCCTCCCCAGGAGAAAGTTAGGTGCTTAGAGAGGCTTATTAACTATTTAAGGCCATTTGGAATACCATTAATGCATTATTGCTCCAGTAATGCGTTCTTTCCCTTGCAAGAGAGCAGTGTGGCCATTTCTGTGGGAGATGGAGAGATGTCAGGTAAGCTTGACCTCTGACATCCTTCTAACATCTCTAGCCATGCCATTTCCAAGGGGAGTAGGTCCATACATTGTTGTCAACAGTGGGGCAGGAGAGGGAGCCTGCATTGAACAAAGACATAAATTTACACTCTTTTAATTACATTATTTTTTAAAGTCCCAAATGCTAAGAGTGAATTTCTAATAAGCAGAAAACAGTTTGGACACAGTATCCGAAAGCATCACTCACTCTTTTTGCTTGTCATTGGGTTTATTTTTTTTAAGACCAGAATTGCATTGGCTATCAAATGCCCTTATCTGTCTGAGGATGAGAGATGTAGAAGTGGGAGCATGCCCCCTGTCCTGTGTCCCTTCAGATCAGACACATTATCTCCTTGCCCAGTGTCCAGAGAACCAGCCATGGAACATGAACACAGGGAATGGAGGATACCCAGCCAGGGTTGGCATAGTGCCCCTGCTGCCAACAGGATGTGTGAGGAAATGAGGCATGCCTTGAGGTGTCCATGTGAAGGTCCAATGACCAGGCCGAGTGGCGGGCATTGGAGTTGGACAGGAAAGCCTTTGACATTTTAATTGTCATGTTATGTAACAGATTTTTGACCCCATTCATAAATCATCAAGCTTCAGACTCAGACTTCACTATTCTTAAAAGACAACAGGCTTCTATTGTATGAGTTGAAAAAGAAAATCCGAAGATCAGCTAACTCAAAATCCTCAGCAATCTTCTTTTCATTTGTTTCCTCCTCACCACTGACCTCCAAGCTAAAGCCCAATGTGACTTGACAGAACTCTCCTGCCTGTAAGTGATTTCGAGAACCAAAAGCCAAGCTGTCGGGAGGAGGGGTCATCCTTTTCAAACAGGCTCCCTGGGCGGATGAAGGGTCTCACGGAGTCTTTTTGTCTTCCCCATGCTGAACCGGATAGCAGTAAACAAGTAGCCATAGCTGAATTTCTCTCTAGCATGTAATAGACAAGGGAGTTTGTGCAATGCCAGATAGAATAGGAAGAAGAGCAACCTAGACACACAGCCAGGGACGGGGCCCCAAGCATGAAAATACTTTTAAGTTTCTCAGCAGCACTTCCGGTGAACACTGACCAAGCGCACCTCTGTGCAGGTGGAGGGGAGAAAGGTCGCAGACAGGAATGCTTTCTGACTGTCTATTGACACGCATAATAAATTAATAGACTCCTTTTAGGGGGTTTCAGCCTTATGGAAAAATAAGTGGTGAATATAGAGAGTTCCCATGTACTCCCTCACCTTCCCCCACGTTTTTCCTTATTAGGACCCCCGTGCAGGAGTGCGGTATATTTGGTCCTACCAGTGAGCCTATACTGACATTCCAGTATGAATTGCAGCCCATAGTTTACATGAGGACTGACTCTTGGTGTACATTCTGTGGGTTCGCACAAGTGTCTAACGACACGTATCCTCCACTGCAGTTTCATACAGAACAGTTTCATTTCCCTACAAATCTCCCATGCCCTGTCTCTTCATCCCTCCCTCCCCTAAACCCCCAGCAGCCATTGATTCTTTAGTGTCTCCATAGTTGTGCCTTTTCTTGCGCGTGATGTAATTGGAATCGTACAGAGTGTATGCAGCCTTTTCAGACTGGCTTCTTTCACTTAGGAATGTGCATCTAAGTCTCCTTTATGTATCTTCATGTCTTGAGAGTTCATTTCTTTTCATGGCTGAATAATACTCCACGGTCTGGATGAGCCACAGTTTAGCCGTTCACCCCGTGGAGGACATCTTGGCTGCCTCCGAGTTTGGGCCACTATGAATACAGCTGCTGTAAAACATCCCTGCACAGGTTTTTGCGTCCACACAAGTTTTCTGCCTCTTTATTTTTCAGTACGGAACTTTGCGAATCAGGGCTAGAGCATCTCAGCAGGGGTTCGCATCCCAGGTGTAGCACACGGCTGGGCCGTTGCAGCTGCTTGTAAGTAGGGGTGAATCAAACCACTGAATGACCTAATAAAGAGGTTCCCTCGGGGTGTTATAGACTGAGTTTTGTCCCCTCGGAATTCATATGTTTAAGCCTGAACCCCCAGTGTTATTGTGTTGGGAGATAGGGCCTCTAAGGACATAATTAAAGTTAAATGAGGTCAGAAAGGTGGGTCCTGGGGCACCTGGGTGGCTCAGTGTGCTAAAGCCTCTGCCTTCGGCTCAGGTCACGATCCCTGGGTCCTAGGATCGAGCCCCGCATCGGGTTCTCTGCTCAGCGGGAAGCCTGCTTCCTGCAACCCCCCTCCCCCACCAACCGCATGCCTGCCTGCCTCTCTGCCTACTTGTGCTCTCTGTCTGTCAAATAAATAAATAAAATCTTTGAAAAAAAAAAAAAAAGGTGGGTCCTTAATCTGATAGGACTGATGTCCTTATAAGAAGAGGGAAAGACACCAGAGCTCTCTTGCTCTCTTCACACACACACACACACACACACAGAGGAAAGCCCTCCTGAGGACAGACTGAGCGGTAACCATCTGCCCTGCAGGAAGAGCGCTGTTCCCAGAAGCCAACCTAGCCCCATCATCTTGGACTTCCAGCCTTTTCTAGCAGAGAACAGACTGGTCTCTCTTCCATGGCGTCCTTATGGGAGGTGAAGATAAGGGGATAGAGAGGAAGTTTTGTCTATTCTGGGCACCCCTCTGGGCACAGGTGAGAGCTCATTTATGCTTAGGCTGCGTTGTGACTTTGTCATTCAGGGGGCACAGAAAGGAGCTCTAACAATGTATCTCTGATTATTTCCTTGGAATTAACCTTCAGATGTATAAGTACAGAGTCCTAGAGGTTGAATTTCTGGGTTAAAGGATATATTCAGCTTTAAAGATTATTAGATGTGTTGTTCCAGTTACCAACTATACCCATTTGTGTTCCTACTGCGAGTTTCTTAAAGCGTTCATTTACCAATGCTGCCTATTAGTACTATAAAAGACAAAAGTAAAACAAATCTTGTTAACTTCATAAGCAAAGCACATCTGACAGCGTTTGAAAATTTTATTTATTTGGGAATTATTGAGGTGGGGTATTTTTATATTTTTGTGGTCATCTGCATTTCCTCTGTGACTTGCAGTTCCTACCTTTTGCTCCTCTTTTTGTGTGCTCCTGTTTTTTTTTATTAAGTTGTAAGAAATCTTTATATATTGAGAAGACTGACACTATCAGCCAAATTGCACATTTTTTTTCCACGACTTTCTTTTGACATTTAATTGTGTGTAGGTATTTTGATGTGCGATTCTTTTTAATTTTTACGTTACTACAATATATTGATCTATTTGGTTTCTGCCTTTGGCATCATGTTCAGAAATCCTCACACATAGCAAGGTTAAACATATTTTTTTCCTGTATTTTCATCCGGTATTTTTGTTTTAATTTTGCCATTAAATGTTTCATCATCCTGGAAATTCTCTGTGTAGAAAATGTGCAATAGAAATCTCTTTCTGATTCTTTATTCTTTTTAAAGAAGTGTGAACCAACCTCCTTCTCTGTCTCTGTTGTTTTACTCTATTTCTCACTGACTTCTTGAGAAAATCTGAACTGAATCCGAAGATCTTCCATCAATATAGGTCATGAGAAGAGAGCTGGGGAGACAGGGAAGAGAGAAAAAGGGAGATCAAGGGGAAATTCTTGGTTTAAAAAGCCAAGTAGAAAAGTCACTTTGGTTTCTCCATCTTCTAAATGAGCAGGCTGGACAGGATAATCTGTAGCGCTCCATTCCAGCTCAGTTTTATAGGATTTGCGGATTCGGAGGGTAAACCACATCTCTCATCCCGTCCTTCTCAAAGGAACTAGTGCACACTAAACAACTCTAAGCTGAAATGACTTTTAAGCTCAAGAAATACTGCAACCCGAAAGGATCTTTGAGAACTTTTAACCTCAATCGAATCATTTTGCTGATAAGGACAGAATCTGGAGGAAGCTAATGTATCTGCTCCAGGTCCCCCAGATGGTCAGTTGCAGGGGGCCTGGGGCCTGGGCCCCCAGATCTGCACGCCACCGCCCTCCTTCCCACGTCTCCGGTGATCTCGTCATTTCCTCTTGCCTTCCTTGTCTTGTTAGCTTTTGTATGAAATGCATTGCACTCTAATCATGATTGCTCTCATCCACTGGATGGGGCACTGTTTGACAGGGGAAAGCTAAGAAAGAAGATGACTTGCAGCAGGAAAAATGTAATGGAGAGAGTCTCTCTCTTAGGAAATTTACCACTAAAGGCCACTGTGTGCTCTAGTCCCCCTCAGGCACTTTAAAATATTTTCCCCTGGGAGCCCAGAGATTCTTTTCAGTTCTCTTCTAAGAAGCTGACTGCAACCAAAGCAACAGACTCTTTCCATTTTTGCCTAAAAGCAATGAAATGGTTACCTATATCCTTAATTTAAATTCTCACTGACAGCTCAGACACTGTTGCAGCTGGAGGGGCAAGCTGACCTTCACATCTATTGTCAGTGTAGAGACAGAGGGGAATTTTATTGACCAGAGAGGATAATATGCATTAGGGAAGCCGAGCAAGGATGTTCTGACCTATTGGAATATAGTGCAAGGTCAAAGGGCACAGGATTGGAGCCGCGTGGCGTCGTTAGCGTAAATGCCAGTCGTGTCCCTTTGTGTGCTCTGCTGCGTCACTTGCCTGTCTGTACCTTGGGGACTGGCGAGAGAGTCTCTTTCAGCTGCTCTTTGCTTATCTGTGGTATTGAGAAGAGCTGCTCCCAGCCCCTCTGGGGCTGCCTCTTGGAAAAAAAAAAGGGGGGGGGCAACGGACTGCAACATTGCAAATCCCAGAAATTCCATCTGCATATTTTCAGAGCCTCTGGTACACTGGGTCACTCCTTAGGGGGACAGATTACTGTATTTGCTTTTAGGAATGAACCCTCAGAAATCACTCAAGGGAATGCCCGATGAACAATTCCTTTTTCTTCCTTCCCACCCCTCTCCCCCAACTAAGTGTCTCTAAAAAGCGCCTCCCCCGGGGACACTTGTTTGTGGTATTATCAAACTCCAGTAATGCAGGGGTCTCCTGGATATTTTTGTTGTGTACTTCTTTCCACATTTTCCATGTATGAAGAAAGAGGGAGGCTCCAGGGCCCATGAGAGGTTCATCAGATGTTCTTAGGAGCTGCCCAGCCCCACTGCAGGTGTACGGCTCTGTTCTGAGCGGCAGGCACAGGCCGTTGTGTCTGATTGATGTTTTCTCATTATATAGGTATTACTAGTATTCCCATCTGACAAATGAAGAAACTATCCACAAAAACTTAAGTAATTTCTCAAGGTGATTCAGGGAGCAAGTATAGAAGGTGTGATGCAAACCCAGGCATGTTGGCCCTGAAGCTCATGCCCTTAACCACTGCCCTTTTCACCGACTCTCGCTTTCTCTTTTCTTCTCTCTCTGTAGCAGAAGGTCTTGGCACCCCACCCAGAACCCCTTTAGCAGGCAGCGCAATACCCATTCACTACTGTCCATGTTGACCATTCCCAGTTCATGGCCTTCTCAATGCACAGGAGGTTGTCACCCCTTCCCTACTTCTTCAGTTCCAGGAGTAGCTCACAGAATTAACCGACCAGCTTGGGAGTACCGAGGGCCCCTCACCCTAAGTCATGACCAACCATCACATACAATTCCTCCTCCAGTGGTGTAGGTAGGTGTAGGCAACAGGTCTTGGTTGAGACAACATGCATCCTTATCTTTATTTCTTTGTCCTAGTCTCCTTTCCTCACTCCCTACCTACCTTTTTTGAGAGCAACTCCTTAATAAATAACTTGGAAAAGGATCCCCTTCTCAGACTTTTCTTCTAGCCAGTCCAATCTCAGACAGTTACCATCACACTTTCCATGCCCCTCTGTCTTGCTTTCATCTTCAGACTGATTCTTTCCATGTGGCATCAAAATGAGCCCAGTAGTTCAGAGCTTACATGGTCCCCTACAGGGAGAGAGCTCCTCATTCTCTCTTAGCATTTTAACAGTCCCTGAAGATTGGTTCTCGTGGACCAGTCTGGGTAACATGCCAGGGTATTGGGGTGAAGTGGGCTCCTGTGACTGAGAGCTAAACAAGAAGAGAAGCAATACGAGTAAAGAAGAAGGTCAGAGATGTCAGGGGCCATAGAGAGTGGCATGGAAGCAATACGAGTAAAGAAGAAGGTCAGAGATGTCAGGGGCCATAGAGAGTGGCATGATGAGCCAGGGTTGCTTTTAACCCTTGCTGGCATGTGACAGTCATCACAGGATAGAGAGAACTTGCATTCACACATCCTACCAGTCTGGAGTAAGGGAAATGGTCACAATGGTTCAACTGTGTTGCTCTCACTAAACATGGAGCCAGGGATTTCTGGGTGGGGGCTGACAGGAAGGAAAGGAAAGAGGGGGAGAACCTGGAGAGACAAGTCTCCCAAGTGCAATCCAGGTTTGGGTCTGTTTGGGCAAAAAGACACCTGGGTGAATGATAATAAAAATGTTTTACACCATTCTATGGATTCCACATATATTTGTGATTGGTCATAGAGTGGCTTGTTGGGAGAATCAATGAGTCCCTGCAATGTCTAAAACTCAAAACCATTATTTATTATAAGAAATTGTTTATTAAATATTTATTAATTAACAATTAAAATTTTAAATACTTAAATTAGATTAAATTAATCATTAAATAATCAAGTAAATTAAATTTATTAAATTAAAATTTATAAAAATCTATATTTATAGAAATGTATGTTCATATAAATATATGTCATATATAATATATATAATTTATAAAAAGTTATACAAATTTATTCATATTTATATACATTATATATAATATATATAAATTTTATAAAATGCATTAAATATATAAAATTAATTAAATTTTAAAAAATTAAATCAAATTTTAAAATAATTATTACTTAATATTAAATTATTTATTAATTATTTGTTAAAAGAAAACTTGTTTCTTTCTTATAATAAATAATGGGTTTGAGTTTTTAGACATTGCCCCACAACTCATTGATTCTCCCAACAAGCCTAAGGTCGGTGTTATGAGTCCCAAGTACAGATGAGGAGAAAGAATCTTCTCAAAATCACACAGCACATCTGTGGCCAAACCCAGACGCCAGCTTCCTGTCTTTTGGCTCTCCATGAGTTAGCAGATGGTGGCTTTGTATTTGCCAGGCAGAGGCTGAGGAGCTTAAAAGCCAGAGGACAGTTTAAATCATAAACACTTAGGGTCAAAGTTCTCCCCTCCCCCTTTCTGGTGAGTCAACCTGGGACATGTTGTCAACTACTGGCCACTGATTTCTCCTGAACTAAAATGCAGGTGGTAGGAACTGTGGTAATAATTTTAGCTGCTAGGGACTCAGCATGGAGCCAGAACAAGAGCTTGACTGGCTTCAGACAGGACAGAGCTTCCCCCTACTAGGGAGGCTCACACAACTAGGGAAGATTTTCAGGAAAGCGAAGAGGAAGACAGTATGCTGGCACCAAGACAATATAGACACTCAGGTGTGACATGGAAATAGAATCAGAGGGGAAAATGTCATTACAGAGGTGGCCTCCAGGGGAGACAAGAGCATTAAGGAAAACCATGACCCGGTGGCAAACAATCAGGGGTCCAAGATCTGCGGCCAGAATTTTAATTCACCAGAGAATTGGAGAGCAAGTTCCTCTCTTGCTGGAACTGAAGCTTGGGTTTTTAAGTTTAAATGTTCTTGCTATAGATGTGTCCTGACAAGTGCAGGGAACGTGGGACTCTGATCTCCTGGAGGAGGAATGCTGTTTCTAAATCTTTGAGTTTGGAATGTCTCAGCAGAACCCGAATATGGCCTCATCTGTAGTGAAGGATGTCCCCAGGCATCATTTGGTATGGGTTAACGTGCATAAGGTCTTTTTTTAAGAAAAGGGAGAGATTAGTGGAGTGAAGGCATCTTTCCCCCTGCCCAGCCCTATAGTTCTTACAGATAGATGAGGCACAAAGACAGGCTGTGGGAAGTGCCTTCATGAGGATTTTGTGAGAAATGGAGAAACGATGGCAGCACAGCCCCATTCTGAGGCCTGTGGGACTTCTCAGTTCTCATCCAGAAAATAAGAGAGCACCCAGGACAGGAGAGCATTCATGTGCACAGGGAACAGAGGTGGCAGGGCCCCAGGAGAAGATGGTGGATACTCACAGGTACTGTGAATGTCCAGACCAGATTGGTCATCAACAGAGGCTGGGGAAGAGGCCAGTAAAAGACACATGAGCCTCCCCTGGAGACTCCAAGGGGATTTGGCAGGGGTTAGAGGGCCTGTGTATACAGTTGGGTGCAAGAACAGGGGAATCAGTTTATTACAGTTAATACAATTTCGTTTGCATTCATAGCTGATGAGGCCTCAGGACATACTAGTTAATATTACTGAGCGATATATCACCTTAAAAGTTAGTAGCATAACACAACCCCTGTATTTTGTTTACACACTCCACAGGTCAGAAATGCAGAGAGGGTGCAGCAGAGATATGATGTCTGGGGCCTCAGCTGGGAAAATCCTAACGTTGACAGTGACTTGACAGCTGGGGGCTGAAATCATCTGGAAGTGTCTTCACTCATACGTCCGAATGTTGATGTTGGTTGTGATTAAGAAGGACAAAAAAGACCCAGGTTGATCAGCCACCTGCAGAACACATAGATGGATGGCAGAGTATGCCAAAAGGGAGCCACAGATCTCAGTCATGGCAGGCACCATGTTGGGGGAGGGTGGGCTGATAGGATGCATGATCAAATCCAGACTCAAAATGGTCTTGACATGCCACACCTCCATGCCAAAACCCTGCAGATGAACTTTCTTCTTCCTCTTTCTGGGGCTCCTACCTTCTCTCTGGTCCACTTAGTGGTGGCCTCCAAGTCAAGCAGGACAGGGTCTGAATGCCTGATCATTCCTGAATGCTCTGGGAAATACTTATAAGTATGTCACTAGATCAAAGTATATTATGACTAGAAGGAATCTTGGAAACTATCTAACTTAGTAATTTTTAACACTTAAAAGATTAACTTAACCTGGTTTTCCCAAAGAAAACATAAGGTCCAAAAAGAAATAAAAATAGTAATAAGAAAGAAAAAAAGAAAGAAAGAAAGAAAGAAAAGAAAAGAAAAGAAAAGAAAGAAAAGGAAGAAAGAAAGAAAACAAGGTCCAAGCCCAATGTTTAGAGCAGATAAAAGGACAGCTACTCTGATGAAGCAGGGGTGGGGGTTTCACAATGTCTACACACTCAACCTCCCATTGGACACCTGTGTGCAACCCTGGGGCTCTTTTGGGGGAGGAGGGCATTAAATTACAGGAAAAGGAAATGACTGATCCAAGGTCATCCAGCTGGTTTTTGATGGAGGTAGGAATGGAATTTAGGATTCTGACTCTCAGATTAGAACTATTCTATTTTTTAATATTTTTCATTTCAGTTACATAAATAACACAGGCATTGTGGAAAAATCTGAAAAATACCTACACATACAAGAAAATAAAAATTACTTTTAATCCCATGACCAAGGAATAAACACTTTCGTCATTTTAATGTATGTCATCCCATACATCCCATCCATTTTTCCTTTGTGTATATATACATGGTAACCTAATATCAACATTGTTTTACAGCCTGGTTTTTTCTCTTCATAATTTCATGCCAAGATTTCCCATGTCATTAATTTTTTATAACATCATTTTAATGGCTGCACATAAAGAGTTGGCATGATCTCTTTAATGGGTCTCCTGTTATAAGATTTTTGCCTATTTATGCTCATTCTTCTCTTTTGCAACATCAAACTAAATTGTGATAAACATCTTTGCAGACACTTCTTCATGCACATCTGGGTTAATCTGATTATAATATATTCCTAGGAGTATATCTTTGGGTGAAAATCTACACACATTTACTAAGATCTTTTGATACCTTCTGCCAAACTGACTAGGGTTCCTCCTCTGTAACACCAGGGGTGCCTTTTCCTGGAAGATCACTCTGCATTGCACAGTATAGATTTCCTCCCTTGGGGAGTGTGACAGTTATTGTTTTGAGTTCTCTTTATAAGAAAAAACCATAGCAACATTGACCTGGAAAGAACTTCAGAAGATGGATGGACCATCTCTCTCCTTACTCTAACTAACACAATTTAATCTGAGTGAGTGAACTGAGGAGAAACATAATGACAGGAAATCTCAAAATGCTACCACTCTAGGGTCATTTATAAAAGTGAAATGACTAACTTACAAAGAAAGAAGTATCAAGATTCCTTGCGTTAGCTTAAGCTTGGATTTAGGGATATCAGGTTATACTCTGAGGAAGGGTGGAGAGTGCCTGCCAAGGATAGCCTCATAAAAGGAGCCTAAGGAAATGGTTGTTTCAAGGATGGTGGAGAGAATGGAACATTCTGAGTACAAGGATGACCATCTCCAGGCCCATATTAGTCTCTTGCTGCCACTGTAGGAAATTACCACAACTCAGGGGCTCAAAAGGACAATGTGCTCTGCATTTCAGGAGGCCCAAAGCCCTGAGTCTCATGGAGCTAAAATCCAGAGGAAGGCAACAATGGTTCCTTCTAGAGGCTTTAGGGAAAAATCCATTTCTTGCCTCTTCCAGCTTTTGGTGGGCTGCTGGTATTCCTCAGTCTGTGGCCACATCACTCTGGTCTCTGCTTTGTCACACCACTTACCATTCTTCTGTAACCAAATCTCCCTCTGCCTCCTCTAATAAGCATACACGTAATCATACTTAGGGCCCTCTGAAATAATCCAGAGTACTCCCTCCATCTCAAAATCCTGAACTTAATCATATCCACAAAGTCTCTTTTGCCATTCAAGACAACATTCATCAGGGCCGAGGGTTGGGGCCTGTACACAGGCTCCTTGCATTAGTAATCCCTGGGGGTTATTATTTGGCTTACTCCAAGGCCCACCTGCAAAGAACTCAAGTCAAAATTGTAGGTCAAGGAAGCTACAATAATATTGCCAAGGAGGAAATCACTCTGAAAAAGCCAATCCACTTCATCCAAGTTGAGATGGTGGTAGACTCACAGAAGCCACCAGGAGTGAAAGGGAGGCAGCGGCACATCCTCAGTATGTCATCACTGGAGTCCCTCGTGCGCACGATATAAGCACCGATGGCTCTAATATCAACGCTGTCGGCCTCAGACTCGGAACCTGAGCTTGAAAGACAATAGTAGAACCATGGGCTTTCCTGATGGCCCCTTGATGTGGCCTAGCTGTCATCTTGGTTATTACCACAGAAGTCCAGAGCAGAAAAGACAAGAATTTTTTGAACTGTAGCCACAGGACTAATATTCAGAGGCAGCAGAGGTTATAGCTATAAGAGCCACCTGGGGATTTGAAGGGGGACAAATTTCCCACTGAATAAGTGTGCAGACGTTGAGCCACAAACACCCTGTGTTGAGCTTCTGTTAACCATTCGTGTCTGCAGACTGGTGGGCCTGGGAAACGTGGGTTCGACACACACGTCAGAGCTCATGCATCTGTTGAAGGAAATATGGACCCTTGCTAAAAAAGAGAGTGGTCATGCCACAGCGGGAGCATCACCGGGAAGAAGTGGAGAGTGTTAGGTCCCACCCAGACCTACCAAACCAGAATCTGTGCTCACAAGACCTCCCAGATGTCTCATGTACACCGTCGATTTGGAGAAGCACTGACTACTCAGAAAGGGGAATGGACACTGAACAGTGACAACAGGTGACTGTTACACAAATTTCCCTGTGATGGTATTAAATTGATTCTGACAGCATTTTCCATGGCAGGGATCACTAATGAGTTGAGCATATAAGTTTGAATGTTTTCAGTGACAGATAAGGAAACTCCAACTCAACAGGTTTAAAGAATAGGAAAAAAAAAATATTATCTTACAGAAGAAAATAAAAATAAAGTAGTTCTTGGGCTTTTTAATTCTTTTTAAAACCGTCCCATGAAGGGGCGCCTGGGTGGCTCAGTGGGTTAAGCGTCTGCCTTCGGCTCAGGTCATGAGCTCAGGGTCCTGGGATCGAGCCCCACATCTGGCTCCCTGCTCAGCGGGGAGCCTAATTCCTCCTCTCCCTCTGCCTCTTCCCCCCAGCTTGTGATCTCTCTCTCTCTCTCAAATAAATAAAATTAAATACCATAAAAATTAAATACCAAAAAATAAAAATTAAAAAAAAAAAACAACAAGAACAAAACCTTCCCATGAAGACATATGCTTTCCTGCATATTTCATTGACCGGAACTAGCATCCATGCCCACCTCTACACTGAGGAAAATGGGATCTCCTCCCTGGCTTGGGCCATTCAGGATGTGTCCTTGACTCATGAGAGGAAGGAGTAGATGCCAAAACCAAATGGACTCCCCGTCAGCAAGGAGGAAAGGCCGTTAATACCCAGGGATCAACTTTGGCGTCTTTGGTGTATTTGTGGAACTTCCTAAGATTGCTACTATTTTTGCCAGTACATAGGTCAGTATGTTCCATTTCCTTTTAATCAGCTGTCATTTTAAAGCTCTACCTTGAAGTAATTTAACTTTATTTGTTTACATATCTTTTTTAATCCCCCAGCGAAGCAAGGACAATTTTTAATAAGAAAAGAAAAATAGAGCAAGAACAGCAGGAAAGAATTTTCATATTCAGACTTCTGATTGACTGTGACAAAAGGCAAAATAAATAAAAAAGGCACTTGACAGAATCCTTTCTAAAAAGCGGTCTTATTTGTTTCGTGTTTGGGCAGCACGGCTTCCTTCTCCAAGGCCTGCTGCTGGGGGTCAGACTGTCTGCATCGTGCAGGATCACTAGAGCTTTTGACATTGTGCTACTCAGGCCCTGGGGTACACATTTAAATTGTCATACTCGGTCTCCCTCACAATGACATTCTTCGGCACGGAAAGAAAAAGAGAGTTTGTGGTTGGTGTAAAAGAGTAAAACCAGATACACTTGCGAGTCACACCAGAAATTCAGAGGGTTTTTTCCACACCCGGGCTTGTTTTCCTTCATTAAGGCAAAAATACCATGGTCGTTCTTGGTTTCCTAAGAACAAGGCCCAGCGCTGGCTGGCGTGGATTAGAAGATAGTTAATTATGCCCAGTGCTGTGTCAATCCTCTATTGGTGACGTGAGTGCTTGTTAGGCAAGAGGGGACAATCCTGAACTCCCCAGGGGCCGCAGTCACTGAATGGATGCCCTCTCTTCAGGGATCTGTTTAATAAGGGGCTCTCCAGCCACCTCGGCCCCCTGCCTTGTGGCCCACCAGTCTGTTGTGGTAGGGGACAGTGGGTGGTTTTACACTGGCTTTATTTAGTGGCTGAATGGATGGTTTCCTCATGATTTCTTTTGTTCCCGCTTTATTAGCCATCTCCCTGTGCAGAGGAGTTTTGGACCAGGGTGGACGCTGGAAGGAGGTTGTGTTACAAATTTCACAGGCTTCAGAATGGTCTGGCTGGCATTTCATCAGTCCCCAATAGGTTTTACACTTAAAGCCTGGTTGTTTTTGAACATTCTTCTTGGGTTTTACAACAGAAAAAGCGTTTATCATAATTGAGGGTCCTGGGGCTGCCAAGCCCTTTATGTGCAATAATAGCTCATTTAATCCTTTCAATCATCCTCTGCAAAGTGTAGCATTATCTCCATTTAAAATATGAGCAACTGGGGCTCAGAGAGGTTGTGACTTGCTCATGGTTACACAGCAAGTAGGTGGAAAACCCAGAGTTAAAATTTAGCTTTTTTTTTTTTAAGATTTTACTTATTTATTTAACAGAGAGAGAGAGAGAGACAGAGATCACAAATAGGCAGAGAGGCAGAAAGAGAGAGAGAGAGAGAGAGAGAGAGAGAAGCAGGCTCCCCGCTGAGCAGAGAGCCCGATGCAGGGCTCTATCCCAGGACCCCAAGATCATGACCCGAGCCGGAGGCAGAGGCTCAACCCACCGAGCCACCCAGGCGCCCCAAAATATAGCTTTAATTTACACCGAAGTCTGGGCTCTTCACTGGCCCAGGCGCCACCCTGTTTTTTGGAATACGTTTGCAGCCTTCTAAGGAAGGCAGGCTTTGGAGGGAGCAGAGCCCAGGCACAGAAGCAGAATGCTTGGAAACCACAGGCTCACACACTGCCCTTCAGGGGTTTCTCCCAGCAGCAAACCAAGAAATGCAGACTTCACTTCTGTACTCAAAAGCTCACAGCCCTCATGCTATCCTCCAGAATGGAGACATCCATTGCTTCACCTCTGTCTTCCTGAGCCTAATAGTACCTAACACATGTGCAAAGAGCACCACCTGCATTGGGATGGGTGGGAGGGAGTGAGGGGGAGCAGTGGGGCTCACAGTCCCACGGTTTTCTTTCTTCTTTTTTTTTTTTATGATTTGTCCAAATGATGCATACCCTTTATTCATGTGTTCCCCATGAATTTCTTTTCTTTTTTTAATATTTTATTTATTTATTTGATAGAGAGAGAGAGAGATCACAGGTAGGCAGAGAGAGAGAAAGGGAAGCAGGCTCCCTGCTAAACAGAGAGCCTGATGCGGGGCTCGATCTCAGGACCCTAGGATCATGACCTGAGCCGAAGGCAGAGGCTTTAACCCACTGAGCCACCCAGGCGCCCTGGTTTTCTTTCTTTTTAAAAAAGATAGCCACAGCTTACTCTTTTTAGCTTGACCCTCAAATTGCAGGTTGTTGCTGTGTGACTGGGTAAAGTACTAAACATCTCTGACTTTTTCAAAATCGTGGTATTGACGATGCAGTTTTCTTGAGGTAATTAAATAAAATGGGACAAGGCATATAAAGAGTTTAGCTCAGTCTCTGGATACCGCAAGCTTTTGATAAATGGTGACATTCATCCTCACCATTGTGGCATTCTGCCAGTGTTGGGAATAGTACTTTCACCTGGCTCCAGCGCTCCCAGACCGACCGGGCTCGGTGTCTCGCCACTGATAAAATTCAGAGGTGGTACTGAAACAAAAAAGGGACTTACTTCTGTGAGTCTGACACAGGGAAGACAGCAGACTGACATCTCAAAGACTGTCTCCAAAATGCTGAAAATACTTTGAGGGTTTCTATAAGGAAATTGTGGGACAAAGTTCACTGGGTACGTGCAGGTGGGCAGTGAAGGTCAGGTGGGTCATTGTCTTGGGGTCAATCTCAGGGATCTCGCCAGCGTCAGGGCAGTCCCTACTGCTTGAGGGGATAGTTTCTGCTCCTGCCACGGGATGCTTTGCCCACAGGGTCCTTTGCCTGAGTTAGAGAGATAAGCTGGAAAGAGGAACTTAACCCAATACGAGTACAGACTGAGGTCAAAACGGAGGTAGTTGAAGGCCGCTTTCCATAGGAACCTGGGTCTGTTTTCTTAAGGCAAGAAAATTTGTGCTTCATGGCTCCCAAGAAAGGTGACACTTGACCACATTGCTCTGCAGGGAGTGGGCCTGGAAGTCTCCCCATGGTGGAAAGGGCTTCCGTGGATTTCTATATTCCACACCACTTGCCTCTTTCCCAGCTCTGTTACCTGGGGGTTGACTGCTCTCACACTTCTGACCTACTACAGCCCTATCATTTCACGAAACAAATATCGGAATATTCCCCTTTCAGGTAATATAGAGCCTAACTAGTGTTTTCCCCAATGAGTATTTTAAAACTAGAGATTTGTATGGCTCATTCAGAACCATTTTACCAGAAGAGGCAGCCGCAGGGAAAATGACTTGAAAGGACACATGAAAGATGGACTCAGCCTGTCTTCGTGGTAACAGAAATATTGCTGTTATTAATATTATGCACTTAGAGAGTGCTGCTTTCCCAAGGAGCTCAAAGCATTGCACATATATCATCTGATTTCTCCTTGCCACATGCAAGAGAGGTAAAAGACAGGAATAAGCAAGCTTCCGTAAAAAACACTGTTTACTGAAGTGCACTTGGGTTGAGCTGGAACCAGACCGAATCATCCCAGTCTGGTAAGAAGAGAGCTAATGAGTCATATTCCCAGGAGTACCAGACTTCCTGCCGGACGCCAGGGGAGATGAGAGGTCCCTCTGAGTTAAACACCTGTACCCACACCGTGGGAGAGAGAGTTCATGGAGTCTCTGGGCCACTCAGCAGCCTTCAGGACCTACAGCTGACCTGGGCCCCCCCACCCTCTGAGCTGTGCAGCCTCCTGGATCAGCGGCTGGGTCCGGTGCCTGCCCCTAGGCATTTTATTGGTCTTGGTTTCTGATGTTCTCCATGGGCGTTTGTGGAATTCCGCAAGTAGAGTCAAGAGCATTGCCCATGACACAAGGCTCTTCCTCTGGAGGATATTGGATACATTTAGGATTCGGTTGCAGAAGCTGCTCTGGATTGGACTCTGTTACTGCCCTAGTGACGGGGGATTGTCTGTGGCTTTGTACATCTAAGACGCTCTCAGCGGGTTCCAGCATTTATTTCGTGCTCTACTCCCTCAGCCTTAGTTCTCCTCTGGAGCATGTCACACTTGAGTCCATCCTAACTTAAATTTGACTTAATAAAGAGTTAGGAATGAAGGGCTACATTTAGATAAATGTTATGCTGTGTCCGAACTGGAGCCTGGAGGAGACATTATTCTCATCTTAGTAGGTGACAGGAATGGAGGAGGAAGCTGGAAGCATTTGGGGACGAGGAGAACCACTCAGAAGGCCCCCTCAGGACTGCATGGCACTCAAGACCTCTTTAGACGTCAGATTCTGACAGAACGGAATCTGACATCCCAGATCAGCACGTACTTACCCATATGTTCTTGGAAAGTTCTTTCAAATTCCCAAGTCTTAGTTTCCTCACCTATAAAATGAGAAACATGACATATATCAGGGGAGTGATTAGAAAGGTACAAGACAGGCTCTACCTCCTGAAGGGGAGCTCGGGGTGAGACTGTGGGAAACTTCATCTCCCTGTTTTGCTTTCAGGCACAGGTAACTTAGGGCCATTGGTGTTTACAGGAAATGGTAAAATCCCTGTAGGAAAACTCCAAGGAAGTACTGGCATTTCATAGCTATTATGAGAACTATTATGTGTTCATCCATTTATTCAGTCAGTGAAAGAACAAATATTTCTTAAGCCTTGGGCACCGGGCTAAAACTCCAGACACCATGATGGAAAAAGACACAATCCCTGCCCTCAACGAGAGACGGCTATTGTGTTTGGCCCATTTCTTCCCCCTAGTTGGTGATGTGAGAACCCCAGGTGGCCTAAGTAGAGTTGCTGTCTGCAGGGCAGTGAAAGGAAACAGCAAACACCCTATAAGTAGACACAGCCCTGGGATTCAGCAACTCCAGCCACACCAATTACAGCATTTTCTGTCAGGGCTGACCTTTGAGGAGATTGCCTCAATTATAAAAGGTCAACATCTCCTGGTTCTGGCACAAGCAAGTCCTGAGCAAGATGGTAAATTATAGCCAAAATTACCCCATGGAGGTCCTCTGCTTTTGCCATTCAGCAGTGACCTAAGGCTATCAGACACCTTTGTAACATCGCGGTTAAATAGTTCTAACACACAAGGTATGTGCTGGCAAATGAGCACTTACATCTTAATGTAAGTAAGTTGCATGGGCTTTTTTATAGGCAATTCAGAATGTGTTTTCATAGCTAGTTAGTGGTTACTCCTAAATGAATCCGTTCCAAAGGTCATGTACTTCTCCATGTACTTAACAAAAGTTAAGATGTATTAGTTCGAGCAGTATTAGGTAGCTTTCAGAGAACTCATTCCTCCAGGTAGGAGGGGACGAGGGCAAAGATATTTCATACCAAGTGCCTGTTTTTTATCCTGCTGCATTAACACAAACTCCAAGAAGAGAAATTACATTCCCTGACATTGCCTGTCAGGATAGTAGTGACTCTTGACCTACATGCAATTTTCTACGGTGAAGCTCCATCGTCCTGGACTCCAGGACTCTATCTCCCAGAGCCCAGAGTAGAGGACAGACCGGGCAGAATGTTCTCTTCAGAAGGACAAGACAAGGGACAAGAGTTCATAGAGAACAGTGATCTGGGTCAGACCCCCAGCGATTCTGTGGAATTGGCTTTCCACCTGCATAGTTTATTCTGTGAACCAAATCTAGCCCTGTGTTCACACCAATTCCAGAAAGATGTCCTTTGTGTCACCGGACCAGAGAACTGGCTTATTCTCGGGCCAGAGGCAAAAAATCAGACTGGGAACTAATTTTGAAGCACATTTCACGTAGCCTAGATTTCCTTGTCTGGGAAGGCCTAGAATTTCTAACTCTTGTGCTCCAGACATTTAGTTTGTTTTTTAGCCTTGGTTATCAGAAGATCTTTTGATAAGGTGCTCTATCAGACCTCTTTGCTCATTTTTCTCAGAGTAATGCTGGTAGTGCCTTTCTGATGTAGTCAAATATTTGTATTGTCTGTGGGTTAGTGTTCTCATTAGACTCTACAGAACATAGAAAAGAGCTCTTAACTTTTAGGGTACAAGGTCAGTGAATGGGCTGGAATCCCCTATAATCATATGCCAGCAATTCTGGATACGTGTGTTTTTCTAGGGGAAAGAACTGGTGTTCTTAATCAGATTCTCAAAGCCGTCAGTGACCTAGAACATATTAAAAAACTACTGATCTAGACAAAGTTTTCTTAACTTTGGTAGCTAATAGGTGACTGACAGAGATTAGAGTTCAATTATAATGAGAGATTATAATTAGAGATACAGAGAGAGACAGAGAATGAGAGAGAGAGTAGAAGATCTGTAAGCAGTAAAAGGTGATTCTCAGACACTTTGAGATGTGAGTATTATAATCATGGGCCTGGCTCAAATGGAATGCATTTTGGTTTTTGTGTCTGTGTTCTGGCTTCATGAGACTTCATCCCTTTGTTCTGTGTTGAGTTTCTTATGAAAAGATTTGTCCAGAGAAAAACTTCACTTTGATTACATGTAAATTGTAATTTCACAGACTTCTCATGGGAGCAAATGAGAAAGTCTTGCAAATTTGAATTGTGTCATATTCTGGCAAGACGTGGTTTTACTTTCACTATATCAGAGGAACATCATTGCTGTTACCCAACCTTTTGTGTAGCTGGTAACTAGACAGCTAAAAAGCACAAAGCAAATGAGGAGAACTACCAGGACCCAAATAAGCCATCAAAAAGCTATGGAGAAAAGAAATAACTCATAAAATGAAAGAGAATAGCTTAAGACTGTCCTAGACAGTAAATTCAGGGAGATTAGAGAGTATACTCAAAAAAGATTTGAAACCTATGAAAAAGAAACACTCAGAGAACAAGAAGAAAGAACAACTTCCTACTAATTAAAACACATTGCCAAGAGTAAAGATTAAGTCTAAGAACTTTCTCAGAAAATAGAGGAAAAAGATAGAGGGGGAAAATACAAGGAAAGATAAGAGACATAGGGAAAGGAAACATCCAGAGAACTCATACTGGCTCAATAAGCTCTCCAGAAAGAAAGAATTGAGGGAAAGAAAAAAAAAGATAACAAAAGAGATTTTCCCAGAGTCAAAATACTGGGATCAGAAGATTGAAGTGGAAGGTCATCAACTGCTGACTCCAAGATATCCTTTTCTAGATAGAGCCTTGTGAATTCAGAACATCACGGATAAAAAGTAGACCCCTAAACCTTTCAGAATTTTTGTTGAACATACAAAAAATAATAATAATAATGAGACTGACATCATCCTTCTCAAAAAACAACTTTGGATGCGAGAAAACAATGGAGAAGCAACTTCAAAGTGTTGAGGAAAATAATGTTCAATCTCGAATTTTATGCCCACTCAAGTGGAAAGTCTAAACAAAAACCTTTTCAGATATCAGAGACTCAGAAAATGTGGGTGCCTGTCTGGTACAGTCGGTTAAGCATCCACCTCTTGGTTTCAGCTCAGGTCGCGACCTCAGGGCTCTGAAATCGAGTCCCATGTCAGACTCTGCTCTCAGCGTGGTGTCTGCTTGGGATTCTCCCTCTCTCCCTCTGACCCTCCTGCTTGTGCTCTCACTCTCTCTCTCTCTCTCTCAAATAAATAAATGAATTTAAAAAAACAAACAAACAAACAAACTAAAACCTGTATGTCTTATGACTGGCAAGTTTTAAGTGTCAGATTGGGAAAAGTGGAGGATAAGGCGAGGCTAAACAACACTCAAAGAGTTGCCTAATTAGATCACAGCTTAGTCGGGTGGGACACCCCTCCCAACTCCAGAGAATGGAAAACATGGCTGGTCTCGCTGCCGCTGCTGGTCCTGGACACTGGACCTTCACTCTCTGTCTTGGAATCCACAGAAACTCAGTAAGTACCCTGCCACTATCACCAACACCACCATCTCATCCAGAACAAATTCTCCATGCTCCCTGTTTCATTGGGTCACTATCTTTTAATTCAGTCTTGAGTAGGGAAATCTGATAGGTAAATCCTAGGTAACTTGCCCATGCAGAGGAGATTAGAGAAATGGGTTGTAGGCATTTTGAGGTTCCAGTAGAGGATCTTGGGCTTTGACACCCAAAGACTCAACCAGTAGAAAATTCCCCATACATAAAAAGAGAGTTTAGATTCTGAATAAAAAATTTCATAAAATAATTTGGACATACTTGGTGATTTCTTAAAGGCCCACATGCAAACTAAAATAAAAAATTAAATTGGGAGCTCCAAGAAAACAAACAAACAAAGGAGCATAACAGTCCCACTGTGGGGTAAAGTAGAACATTTGGTTTTATGTAATTGACTGAGAATAACGGAATAAAGTACTTTTATCCTTGATGCTGGAGATTTTCCTGCCAATGACTCAGGGATCAGGAGGTGAGATCTGTGAAGAAAGGATATAATCCTGGCATGCTGTTTAACACAGCAAGGAACAAAATTTACACAATCAAAATAATTTTACTGGGTTTTCCTTGTTGCTGTGTTCAATGTTGGCTATCAATTTGTGAATAAAGTCTACTTGTTTGTGGTTGCAGCACAAAATGCTAATGTAAGTGATCCTGGAAATGCCAAAATGTGGGTGACAGAGAGGGACATAGAGAGTAGGAGAAAGGGTGGAGAAAAAGGTAGGACACAAATATCCTCACCTGACTGGTAGGGTATCAAGAAATACACTGAAATTCAGTGGGACAAGAAATAAGAGAGTATTCAAAGCTACACTGAGAAACAAGAGAAATTTTTCAAAACAAATTTAACTATCAAACAATGGGAACAGAAGAGAAGGGGGCAGCATACGTGACTCAGAACTGCATCTTTCATATTTAGAAGTCAGAAAAAAAAATTTCTCAATTTAACAAATAGAGACATGGTATGACAACCTATCTCTAGGGGTCTGATGATTACCTCAGGATGACTGAAAACTGATGAGAGTTCAGACTGCTGTCAGGGAGTGCAGATGGAAGAAAGAGACCTGAGACAAGGAGTCCTGGGTTTTTCTTTCTTTCTTTCTTTCTTTCTTTCTTTCTTTCTTTCTTTCTTTCTTTTTTTAAGATTTTATTTATTTATTTGTTTGACAGACAGAGATCACAAGTAGGCAGAGAGGCAGGCAGAGAGAGAGGAGGAAGCAGGCTCCCCGCTGAGCAGAGAGCCTGATGCGGGGCTCGATCCCAGGACCCTGGGACCATGACCTGAGCCGAAGGCAGAGGCTTTAACCCACTGAGCCACCCAGGTGCCCGAGTCCTGCTTTCTATCATTATCTCTTGAGTTGTTATTTTATGTGACTTGGATAAACATTAAATTAAAAGTAAATAAATAAGTGTCTTTGGTGGAAAAACAGCCAAAATGATATTCATTTATTTCCTTTGTTTCTTGAGTAGAAGAAAACCAAAACATGATATTAAAAACATACCAGAAATCAGGATTATGGTAAAAAATAGCTTATGACATTTCCCCGTCTTTATTTTTGCCATGTACACAATTAAAGAGCAATGGTTTATTTTAATCTTACTGAAAATTATTCCTATAAAGATGCTGAAGAAGCATTTCAGATGTGTAATATATGTGAGCTTGTGAAATATGAAACAAAAAATAAGTTTTCAAATTCCTGTTGGCAAGTATAAATTTGCATAGTGATTTTTTTTCTCTTTCTTTCTTTCTTTCTTTCTTTCTTTCTTTCCTTCCTGTCGTGTTGTTACCTTCTGAATTTTAATTGTAGAAGACACCAGCAAAGATCAGCAAAAGAAAACTATATTTTCAAAGAACCTTACTTTGACAGAAGTTGATGAATTCCATAATTAATTCTTGTCTGTAGATCAATAAATTGCATAAATGGCAGATCAACCTTGACAAGATAGAACAAATACAATCATTAGTGAAATCCTAACAACACAGAACAATCGACTGTGAATTTAAGTCAGTTTGTCTGCCTCGAAACACTTCTCCTTGGTACTATTTCATAGTTGATGAGTCCTTATTGTGTGCTTGACATCTTTTTTATAATTGTTTGCAGATGATTTTAAATAGTGTCTGTTTATTTAACAAAAATTTACTTAAGAGATGTGAATGTGTAGAACATGGAGAGCAGAGTTAACTCGAGGTTTTAACACAGTGTAGGAGACACAGCAACATATGTATTCTCAGATTCTAGAATAATACATCTAGAACATGAGGTGGATGACAGGGCATGTGTTGGGGAGGACTGGTCTGCTGAAAGCAAGGGGGTGGGACAGCATTGTCTGTCCAGGAGACATGACAATCTGGACATGGGGTATCTGACTGAAGATTTGAGAAAGGGCAAAAACAGAGAGGAACCTAAGTGACAGGCACCTTTCCAACAGAAACGTCGGATTTGGCAGGCGATGGGCCCATAGAGAGGATCTTCTAATGCCTATGGAATGGTGCCCATCTTTTTTCAGCATTCAAAGTCTTCCATCACCTTCCATCTGACTGGGGTTTTATGCTGCTTCCTTCTTCCCATGGAGCATTCTTTGTGGCTCTAAGAAAGACACGACAGGCTTAGTCATATTTGGTTTCCTGGGAGGTTAGTGGACCTGCTGTTTTCACTGGGTCTCCTTTGTGCACAACAGAGTGGCGATTAAGAAGCCCTCCAGGTAGGGCGATCTGGCTGCGACATCTGTCACCCCATTGATCGCCAGGGTTGATTCGGCTGATCTGGCTGGCTAGGCGGGTGTCCCCTTCCTCCCTCACCGCTCCATGTGCGTCCCTCCCGAAGCTGCGCGCTCGGTCGAAGAGGACGACCTTCCCCAATAGAGGAGAGGACCGTTCTTCTGTCAAGGGTATATGAGTAGCTGCGCTCCCCTGCTAGAACCTCCAAACAAGCTCTCAAGGTCCATTTGTAGGAGAACGTAGGGTAGTCAAGCTTCCAAGACTCCAGACACATCCAAATGAGGCACTGCACGTGGCAGTCTGCCTTTCAAAAAAGAAAAAAAAAAAAAAAGAAGTCCTCCAGGTATGACAGGCAGACATTTACTCTTCTTACCAAGCAGGCAACACAAAATGATCTGGTTTTCATAAGCTTCCCAGGAGGCTCGTGCTTACGAGTAAGATGCTCTCCAGTGTTTTCACTTCTATCTAATAGTGCCTCTTCAGTGTTACATTCAGAATTCTTAATCATTTCTATAAACATTTGAGAAAAAGGTGTTGAAGGTAAATACAAAGCTTGCTGGAGGGTCTCAGTGCTGCTAGGTTTAATCCGGTTACAGCCAGAAGAGCAAACATTCCCCTGGTCATAGAGTTAGGCAGTCCTCTCGGAAACACAAACTCGGTGCAGAGATTACTCATCCCACCTGGGAGGAGGTCATAGCTATTACTAGCCACTTTTCATATACCCTGACCTCCGCCCCATCCCCAACACCTTGTCATCACAGTTGGTGCAAGGTGCTAAGAACAGCACCTTTCTTTTTTTATTTTATTTTTTTTAAAGATTTTATTTATTTATTTGACAGAGATCACAAGTAGGCAGAGAGGCAGGCAGAGAGAGAGGAAGGGAAGCAGGCTCCCTGCTGAGCAGAGAGCCCTATGCGGGGCTCGATCCCAGGACCCCGGGATCATGACCTGAGCTGAAGGCAGAGACTTTAACCCACTGAGCCACCCAGGCACCCCAGTTTTTGACTTTCTAAAAGTAACTCTGGACCTTTCTTCTTTTCACTGCTCATCCGTCTGCCCTCTTCCACGCAGTGGATGAATTTTTGCTTTCCAAGTGCTGAAGCCAGAGTCTAGGGAACACCTTTCCTCTCCGTTTTTACTGCACACTCCATCCAATCTAGACTTCATCCACTCCGCGTGTCCCCATTCCCTCAAGTCTAAACACCCACCCACATCTCTTCCTTGGACAACAACAATCTTATTGGTCTCTCTGATTCCTTTCTTGGACCTTTGCAATCCATTCTGCACATGGCTGTGAGAATGATCTTGAAAAAACCAAAACCCGTAGATTTTACCATGTCACTGTAGAGCTTAAGGTCCAAATTTCTTAATGTGTTTTTACAGGGCTTTTTGACATGGCCCCTGATTCCTTCGCCGGCCTCCATTCTCCTCCTGATTCCCACACTCCAGTTAACCCTGGCCTTCTTCCAATTAATTGAATGTGGCCAAGCGCTTTCTCGTTGTGGGCCTTACACTGCTGAAAAGTTCCTTCCCCTGTTTCCACCTGAATGACTCCTTCCTACTTTCCAATCTTCTCTTTAATGCCACTTCTTAAAAATCCTCCCTATGATTCCCTCTATAAACTCACTTGTGTGGCTAACACTGTATTTTTATAGGACAGCGCGGCTCTCAGGGTGTGGCGAATGCGAGGCCAGCCTAGCTCCTGCTTTATCTTCGCCTGCTTCTGCCTTTCCCCACTCCTACCAGCCTAAGGCCTTTGCTCTCTGCGTTTTTCAGCATACCTTGGCTTTGTCCTCACTAATGTCTAACCAAATCTCAAATTTTTATATGGTTCCTCAGTTGAATACTCAGCTCTCAGAACTACACATTTGAGGACTCTAACAATGCGCAAATTGGCCCTAGATATACTAAGCTCCATTTGCTGAAACATGCAACAAAATTTTTTTTGTAGCATTGACATGCCAGGTACTGTTCTAAGTACTGGGAGTAGAAAAGCGAACAATGTGGAGTCCCCTCCTGCAGGCAGCTCATTCTTGATGAGGGAGACAGATATTAAGCAAATACATAACCACACACACGTACCCATGCACACATGCATGTGTAATAACGCACTGGCATAGGTTGTTGTAAATTCTATGGTGAAAGTTTTGACTGGAGGATCTATGATTTTACATTCTCTAATAACTAGATCTAAAAAGGTGGGGGAAAACCCAGGTGAATTTTAATAAAATTTAATAAAATTTTAATTTTAATAAAAATTTTATGTCTTTTATCCATCTCAATATTAATTCTCAACATGTAATTAATATGGAAAATTAATATTTTCCTTTTTACGTACAAGTCTTCAAACTCTGCTGTGTACTTTACCACACAGCGTGTCTCAATTCAGACCAGCCATAGTTCAAGTACTCAATAATTGCCTATGGCCAATGGCTACCCGATCAGATGGAACAGCCATACAGATTCTCAAAGGCTTAATGGTGCTCATGAACTTGCCCTAATTTTCTCACAAAGGAGTATTATTACTCAGGTAGGACATGACTTGACTCCTTGAATGCTGCACTCCTGACAACTTTAATTCCACTCAAGGCGAAGGTGGCAGATAAAGCCGACATGTAAAAGAAGAAGTTTTTGTGTGGCTCCAGTAGGCAGAACTAGAACTGAATTTCAAAGAGGCAGATTGAACTCAAAACTTTCAAACAAAAGAACTTTCAGGAGACAAATGAGATGTCCTGTTTCTTTTCATGGGAAGAGCCAAGTAGAGGCTGATGCCCACTTGGTCTAGGATTCAATAATTCAGTGAAGGCCTCTAACAGATGATCTCTCAAGTTCCTTTGAATCATGAGATTCTGTAATTGAATTACACTTGAGATATTCTTCCAACAAAGCATGGTATTTTTTTCTTTTTTGACCTTTATTTAGAAAGCATTAGAAAATGCCTTTGAAAGCATTTTATTTTCAGAAGAAACAAGTTTTCATCTACAGCTACAAATACAGATAGAATTTAAGAATTTAGGCAACCATTCAAACAATTTTAGAGAAAAAAAATGATGAAAATATTTTTGGGGGGGTGAAGAAGAAATCATCTCTTTAACTGTTTGTTTCTTGACTAGGAACAAGTCCAGAGAGTATAACTAATTGTTAGTATAAATTAGGCCTAATGAATTTTCACCCTCTATAGCATGTTGGACTTATCTATAATATTTTTTAAGATTTATTTATTTATTTGAGAGAGAGAGAGAGAGCATGCACAAGCAGGGAGAGACAGAGAGAGTGAGAAGCAGACTCCCTGCTGAGCATGGAGCCTCAATGCAAGGTTCTATCTCACATCCCAGAGACCACAACCTGAGCCTAAATCAAGGGCTTGGAAACTCAAACGACTGAGCCACCCAGGCATTCCTCATCTATAATCCTATTTGACTGAATGATGTATGTTAGTGATTGTAGCTCATTTTCTTTTAATTTATTAATTTTTTTATTTTTTCATAAACATATAATGTATTTTTATCCCCAGGGGTACAGGTCTGTTAATTGCCGGGTTTACACACTTCACAGCATTCACCATAGCACATACCCTCCCCAATGTCCATAACCCCACCCCCCTCTTCTGACCCCCCTCCCCCCAGCAACCCTCAGTTTGTTTTGTGAGATTTAGAGTCACTTATGGTGTAGCTCATTTTTTAAATGAAATTATAACTATACATTATGGATAAAATTACAAATTATAAATAGACAGATTATCTGTACTATGGAATTCAGTAGGCCTGGGAAATACTGACTTATGGCAGTCACTTCTCCATAAATATTAAATCAATACATTTGCTTCCTGTTTATTGCCAAGAATGGCCTTCATGAGGTCTGGGCCTATTTGGTGCCGAACACTCACTCCATTAACGCTGGAAAGACAGAGCTCTGCCTAGCCAGACAGCTAGGGATTCTCCCTGCTTTTAACCTGGGAGACAAAAATTAACATTTTTAAAAAATAAAAGCATACGAGGTGCCCGGACGGCTCAGTCGGTTAAGCATCTGACTCTTGGTTTTGGCTCAGGTCATGAGCTCATGGGTCATGAGATCGAGTCTTGTAACAGGCTCTGGGCTCAGCTTGAGATTCTCTCTTTTTGTCCCCCCTCCCACTCGGGCATATATGCGTACAAGTTCTCTCTCCCAAATAAATAAATCTTTAAAAACATATAAATATGGTTACTAGAAAGGGGATGGGTGAAATACATAATGGGGATTAAGGAGTGCATTTATCGTGATGAACACCAGGTGATGTATGGAATTGTTGAATCACCATATAGTACACCTGGAAATGATATCATACTGTATGTTAAACTAGAAAAAATAAATAAAAGCCTATAAAGAAATAAAGTTGATAATATCGAGAAGAGAATGTTTTTTGCAGTAATAAGCACTCATTTTATTTGTTTTTTAAATGACCAAGGTTGAGGTTGTTTCTAGAAATCTGCAAATTTTTTTTAATTTTGGTATTTGTGTTATGATTATTTTCAATGTGTAAATGATTTCTGTATCTATGGATCTTCTCTTATTAACTCAACTTAATACTAGATAGTACTCCTAGATAGGTACTAGATAGTACTAGATAGTACTATTGGAGATAGTACTCCAATCTATCCTCCATGTGCTCTACCCCCCTCATTCATGCCCTGCCTCCTACCCTGCAGGTGCACATTGCCCTCACACACGCTTGCTGGCTTCATGTGTGCATGTGTATGTGTACATGCGTCCATGTGCGCGCGTGTGCACGCACACACACACACACACACACACACACACAACAATAGAAGAGTCCACTCTTCTTTTTTTGTAAGATTTTATTTATCTATTTGACAGGAAAAAGAGCACAGAGGGAGAGGGAGAGGGAGAAACCGTTTCCCCGCTCAATAGGGAGCCCAATGAGGAACTCAATCCCAGGACCCTGGGATCATGACCTGAGCCAAAGGCAGACGTTTAACCAACTGAGCCACCCCAGCACCCCGAGGAGTCCACTCTTTTAAGGCTGCAAATGTCTTTTCTGTGTTCCTAGGTGAGATAACAGAATGCCTTTAGGACTTGTTATCTCTTCTTGGGCTCTTTCTGCCCTATCCATTACCAGATTCCTATGAAACTAGATCAAAGCCATTAGTTTTATGCTCACAGAATTGTTGAGGCCATGGAAGAATGTACAGAGTGCTAAATGGTATCCTTGTCTTATTTATAAAGGATTTCACTCAGGTGAAAATGAAAAAATGGAGGGCTCTTTCCTTTTTTAATGTTACTGTTTAATTAACTTACCTATTTGTTCACTCATTTAGTAAATGTTATTTCTAAACTCCTGCTTCACGCCAGCCCTATAGACGGTAAGCCCATTCCATAACTACTTAGTTCATAAGTAAGCAGAGGGATGCGTTCATCAAAACACTGACTTTACCACCATGTGACAGATTAGGTAATGGACAAGTGTGTGAGCCATCATGCCGTGGGCATGCTGGGGAGGGAGTGACAAGCTTTGCCCACCTCCCTGAAGAGGTGGTATTTGGGCCAGGCCTTCAAGAATGCTGTGCGCTTCTGGCACGTGGTTTACGGTTGGGGGGGTGGCAACAGCCCAGTCACAAAGCAGGGAAAGCACCAGGCATGTGTGGGGAGCAACAGGTGGTGTGAAGTGACTGGCTAGTTGGAAGTCAAGGCCACAAAGCCAAGAGTGGGCAGGTTGTGAAGAGCCTAAGGACTAGAACTGCTCTGGGGACTTTCATCCTGCCCTCTTGACCTTTCGAATGCTTTTAATTCTAGGTCTAAAGATGGAGACTAGAGAGTCTTCCAGAAGCTAGATGGGAAAATATGAAAAACAATCAGGCTACATTTTGGTGGTGGTGGCAGCAGGCAGGGGTGGCTTCTTTCTCCTCCACGGGCTCCTCCTCCCTCTATTAAATAGCAAGAATGCATCTTTTTTGTGACAATTTTGCAAACAATAGTGCATAGAATGCCTAAACATAGGGAGACACAGGGAAATTTGGGTACCACTCTGTACCAGTTTTCTATTCAAAAACAAAATGCTGTTATCTCATAGACATAAAATCTTAATGAGCTGTGTTTCTGTGGCCACTCGGAGCCACCCATGGGCAAGCTCTGCTGTGGAGAATGCTAGAGATTGCTGAGTAGAATGTCAGAATTCAAGTGACCTCAAAGCCCCATTGTGACCAAATGGCCCTTAGCATGAATGGGCATGTTCACACCCCAGCCTGTGACCACAGAAAAAAGAGCTGATCCACCATCCCCAGACGATTATGTAGTCTCAGGCAAACCAGACTACTCAGAGGCACGTTTTTTCCTGAACTGAGCTGTAGATCCCATGGGAGAACAGAAAAATCAAATGTGAAATCTGGGCCCTGCCCTGGTTGTAATATCTGAAAAGTCACCACGATGGAAAATGATGAATCTTGTTGATTCTGGTGAGCTGGTCCTCAGATCTTAAAAGCCAAGACCACATTAGTATGCCAGTCAGACTAGACTAATCAGAGTGGCCGAGTTATTTCACGAGTACAGACACAGCCTGGATTCCAACAGCAAACAGTATCTTGACCTGACTTTGGATAAGGCACTGCCCTGTATATAGGGTTAATTCTAAACCTTTTTTGTTGACCTAAGCAACCCACTCCTTCAGCCCTTAAAGCACCAGGTAGCAGCATCCAGACTTGCCAGCTCACAGCTACAAACATTTTTCTGAGCTCACATAAGGCCATCCCAGGATCACCTTCATGCATTTTATAAAGGGATGTAAGAGATCAGTGAATTGAATTTTGGCCAAGTTAAGCCTCTTATACTTAAACTAATTTCTCCAAGATCTCCAAAATTCATCTCAACTTTTGTCCATCTGTATCATCAGATTTCCCATTATCGATCCCTACTCCAACCCCTCCACTCATCCATCCACAAAGTCTGTTACTTTCTGTTTGTTACATCTATTCTCTCTTTTCTTAAAAAGTCAGCCTCTTGGGCACCTGGGTGGCTCAGTGGGTTAAAGCCTCTGCCTTCAGCTCAGGTCATGGTCCCAGGGTCCTGGGATCGAGCCCCGAATCGGGTTCTCTGCTCAGCGGGGAGCCTGCTTCCCTACCTCTCTCTCTCTGCCTGCCTCTCTGCCTACTTGTGATCTCTGTCTTTCAAATAAATAAATAAATAAATAAATAAATAAATAAATAAATAGTCAGCCTCTTTTTCTCTTACCTAAATGCTTATTCCTGTAGCTCTTATGGCTCTGCCTTGTTTTTCATATGATCTAGAACTCTTTCCCCCACAGTCTTGAGAAACCACAAATAACTCCCCTCCTATCATTTTCATTGTAGTAAATTTTGATGAGTGCCTACTTTATGTCAGTATTGTGTGCTGTGAAGAACACAGAGGTAGGTTAGAGTCCCTGTCTTAACGAGCTTACAATTTAAAGAAAGAATCGGTGTAGACAAGTATACCAGGAAGGCGTGGAGAAGTAAGCACCAAGCACAGCTGCAGCCCTGTGCTTTGGGAACCCTAAGGAAAATGGCAGATGAGAGATGAGAGACCCCCACAGAGGCTGCATTTGAACCCTGCCTTGCTGAATGTGAATAATCTTTGATTTCTGATTGTTTTCAGTACTTGTCGTACCTCGTACTGCAGCATTTAATCAACACAATGCTTTTAAAATATATGACTTGCTTCATGCCCAGTTTTGTCACCCATGGGTGGACCTGGTCTCTCTGGCAGAGAGTAAACCCCTTTGGTGGCAGCCCTGTCATCATCTGCTCTTCAGTTTCCCAGGGACACAGCACACACTCAGTTAACCCTGGCTGGTTCATGATGGGTATCGACAGATTCGGTTACTTCAAACAACGTGATGTTAAGAACCCAAGACCTCCTTTAAAACAGGGCCTGTTGTTTAGAATCATAATGCTCCTCATGATGTATTTTGAAATCCTACCACCTTCTTTAAAGCTGCAGCTCTACCAGAGCCTGCCTACTGCCCCCAAAGGACTCTCTGTAGAGGCCTCTTTCGAGACACTGAGATCTTAGAACCTAAATTTAGAACCAAAGTAACCTGATGTTGGTGGCCACATGTCAACCTTGTCTGAGCACAGCTAACTCGGCCCTGTGGTCTGATGTGAATGAAGGGGAGGAGACTTCAGAGCAAGTGGGCAAAGCCCACGTGGGAAATCTGGGCCATCCCTGCTGCCTCCAATTTCAGACCAGAGCAAAACTTTATCACGGAAGCATTTTTCTTTATTCCGTGAACTTGGTGTTCAGTCAGTGCTTGTTCTGTCACATGGTAACCTGTTCATGGACCCAAGGAACTCTGGCTCCTTGACTACTGATGGTTCCCAGGGGTTGTCAGAGCCAATTCTTGCCTGCTAGAGTTGTTAGAAAGGATAAATGAATTGTTTGTGGGCAATCCCAAGCCTTGGGGGTCTGTACTGTAGTCACCTTACTCTGATGTGGGAGCTACATGAGTTTCCAACTGGATTCAGTATTCTTCTAGGTGGCTCCTTGCCTTGGTCACCTTCCTCCCCCATTAGAAGTCAGCAAAGCCAGACTGTGGTTTATCAGACATCAGCAGGTGAGGATTCCTTCTACCTCTCCCCCTTGTACAATGGAACAGAATGAAGGGCTGGCCACTTGAATGTCTCCTCATCACATCATTTTCAAGATTTCAGTTATCACTGTCACACAGCAATGCCCTTTGGATCAGGGAAGCCTCACTGAGGACTTGAATTTTTGGACTGCTAGCTTGTGTTCAAGGATGTTCGTTTCTCAAGCACGGCACTAAGCAGTTTTAGGAAACGCTGATACAACTGTAGCAATTTTCCCCAATTTGTTCCTGACAAAGAACTCTCTTCAAAATTGAGTTGGCTTCTTTTCTTTTGTTCAAAAATGCTGGTAAACACAATTAGCCTCATTAACCTCAGTTTCTGTTTCATAACTGAAAATTAGCCTACAATCACTGGTTTGCTGGAAAGCACAGTTGTAATTAGTCTTTAACTGACTGATATGAAAAATCTGCCTCTTCTTTAATTTCTTTGACATCTCAGTGCATTTGAAAACACGTCTGAACTCTCTCACACTGGCACTGGAGATGGGAGCAAAAATAAATCAGGGATTTAAATCAAGGATCTCAAGCTGAGACATGAAAACTGATATTCTTGCACATGGAAATTGGAGACGCTGAGGCATTTGTCAAGGAGGAGATGACAAGAAGGTAGATCCTATGAAGTCTATTCCCAATACAGCTTCCAGTATTCCAGAGAAGGTTGCTAGTGTGCTGATGAATCTGTCATCCATAGGCAAAATCAAATGATTACAGGCAAAAAAAAGATTGGGGGAAAAAAATAGTTGTTCCTTGGCTCAGGTGAAGAATCACTGTCCCAGCTCTCAAAAACTATATCGTTGACCAGCTTTACAAGGCCCTCTTTTTTGTGGACTAAAGAAGAAGTCACATTTCATGAACAGTCTTGGCATTTGTTCCTTCTTCAGCCAGCAGCTGAAGGCTGCACTTGCAGGCTTTGGGATCAGACTGCTGGAATTACGAGTTCCATCGAGAAACTACAGCCGTCATCCGTCCAGTGGACAGGAGTGTAAAGAAAGTGTCCAGTGCAGAAAGGATGAGGATTTCATTTCCTTTTGATCAACCCACAATCTGCTGAGATAAAGGGAAAGTAATTTGAAGTAGGTCAAGCAGGTCTCTGGGCCTGAGTTGAACAGGGTGTGATCTGGGGAGCCCGGCTGGGACAGACGTCCCATTTGATGAAGCCCATCAATCTGGATTAGTCACCGAGGTGGCAAATCAAACACATATACCGATGTGTGCCCTTCTGGGTTGCTGGCTTTGGAGAGGGCATGGTGGAGATGAATGTGTCAGTGCTCAGAAATCTCAAGCCACTGGGACCTCACGTGCATGTGTTGAGTGGGGGTAGATTGTGTAAGGCACATCCTTGGGCTAGAGCGTGGATGACTCCAAATGAAGCCCATTATGTAGAGGTATCCTGAAATGGAAGACGGGAGAGCTATGAGTTGCAAACATCTTTTCATTTATTGCCCTCAGCTCCCCTTTGGTGGAAAGAGGAGTTTGGAATTTATAATCCCAAGACCCATCTAGCACTTGGACCCTTTGAGTGGACACTAGGCAAAGTCATAATCTCCAGCTTGCACAAACAAGTATTAGATCCCTTAATATAGACATAATTCTTTTCTTTGTCCCTTCACCTGCTCTCTAAATTCCTTTGTTCTCTTAACTCCCACTAAATGTTCTTAATTCTTGAGTTGTTTCTCAATAGACTTCGACAGTACCCCCTGGCAAGCACATGCTCAAGGACTCTGAATGGTCTCCCTGCCCATGTGGACTCTGGCTAGAAGGCTATGAAATGGAGCCGAGCTGTTCTGTCTCAGTGCCCAAACTGCAAATGAGAAATCTTATAATTCAAATTGAAGTTCTCCCGTGTTACTCCCCGTACTTCTTACCAAGCCCCGTAATACTGAAATAAAATAGTCACTAAGTCAGGAAATAATCCAGGGCAGTAAAGTAGCTTTTATTAGGCACCTAAGGCATCAGATGCAAATAAAGTAATGAGAGAGGAAATTAATATTATTTTCTCTGTGCTTGTAGGAAAAGGCGGTGTGTGACACTGGACTGAGTGGCAATATCTTTGAAAACATCTTCTTTATTCTCTTCAGCTTGTTAATGCAAAGGCCTCTGTCTATGTAATAAGTAGGTTCAAATGGCCATGAGGTTGGGCAAGATAATGGGCTCTAGTTCCTGGGAACTTCTCCCTGATAGAAGTGTCTGAGTTGAGAAATCTGTTTGAAGAATTCCCAGAAATGTACTATTTAGGGACCACTGTATTCCAAAGAACGACACTGAGACTCTAATGTGAAGAGACACATTTTTGCTTAGCTGTCCCCCACCCTACTCTACCTTCTCTGGCCTCGCAGCCGTATGCTTTTCCATTTCATTTTCTACTCATTTCAAACAGGCACCATGCACCCCACAGAAAGAGGAAGATTAGGGGTGGTTATTTTGACAAGACACTCAGGAATAGGCACCTCCCTCTTCCTCTGGCATTCATTTCTTGCATGTTTCTTTTGGGTAATTAAATACAGAAAGGTCATCTAGCATCCTGGCAAGTACAGGAAATGGGGGGGGGGAACATAAAGTAAAAGCAAACAATCAATAGGAGAAAGTCAACACTGTGTTTTTGTTTTTCTTCCAGTTTCTCTAGAAAGGGATTAGTTGTGTATTGATTATTCATATGCCACCTACGTCCCCAAAGATTTTTGAGGCAGTCCAATGTGAGAGCATCTCAGTAACACCTGCATGCTTCTAAATTTAATTTCTTGGCAAAATAACAACAAGCCAATACAAAAATATGATTTGTGTGCTTCTAAGTTCCAGTGAAATAAAAAATTGGTCTCGGGGAAAACATCTGTATTCGCTTGTTCCAGCTCTTGGTTCCACCATCCAGTCATGTTATCTTCATTTCAAGAAAGCGCTGGCTCCTCTGCCTTGCTCACATGCATGTGTCAAAACAGGTGCCTCTACGAGATTTGAAACTTTCCATTTCTTACACCTTCTTGCCCCATCCAGCAAGGAGTGCAAACTGTATCCCACAGCCCCCCAGCATCGAAGGGGACTTGTGTCAGAATGAACGCTCTTTCAGTAGGGCTATATCTGTAGAGGCTCGCCATTCCCTCTGGTTCAGTTCTTATGATTGATATTACAAGAGTGGTCATTTTGAAATTCTGAGCCCTTTTCATTAAACTGGGTCATTGCTATTCTGTGAACATATCTCGGGCTTTCTCATTCCGTGGTTTTCTTTGCGCTATTTCTTTGGCTTGAAATCCTCCCTATTGACACTGCGTGTCTCAATCCTCCTCATTCTTCATGGTTTTGTTGAAAGACTGCTACCTCATGAAGCCGTTGGTATCAATTGTCATGATAAAGCTGAGGAACAAACACATCATCCAACTGTAGTAGCAAACGCCAGTAAACACTGCTCGATCCCAAGTCTACAGGTCAACTGCATGGTTCTTAAGGTCTCAGTTGGTTTCACCCATGTAACTATGGGTTACAGCTGTATGATGTTAATCTTGGCTGGTCTCTCTCACATATGAGGTGGTTTGCTGGCTGTGAGGTGGCCTTCTTGGGAAAACTGTGCTTTCCTCCACATGGTCTCTCATCGTTCAAAAGGTTAGCTTGGGCTTGGTCTCATGATGGTGACTTGGCCTGAGGGAGAGAGGGAATGGGCAAAGTATCCTGAAGCTTAGGCTCAGAACTGGCACACCATCATTTCTGCTACTTTCTCTTGGGCAAGGTCAGTCACAAGGCCAACTCAATTTGAAGAGGGTGGGGAAAGAGACCCTATCCCTTATGGCAAGAATGGCAAAATCACATTGTAATGGCATGGAGAGGGAGAGTGAAAAATTGGAAATTTTTTTTCAGTCAGTCGACCACAGCTTTTCTGATCACCTGGCTTGAAGTGGTTTTTTGTTTCTTTTTCTTTTCTTTTTTATTCCTTTTCTAATTTCTTTTTTCTTTCTTTCTTTCTTTTCTTTTTTTTTGTTTTCAATCTTTTTATTGTTTTTATAGCAATTTAAAAATAGAATATTATTTAGGCACTTGCTTTGTCTTTCTTTAGGCCTCACGTTGCTTACTTAGTTCAGTGACTTGCCCCCCTTAAGCGTTATGCATATGTTTAAACATAGAAAGAGTCTAAAAATAAACCAAGATAGAAAACATTAAGCACACGGAATTTTCAATCTGGAGTGACCTCAAAAGTTCATTCCAGCATTCTCTCTGGTTGTGGTATGTAAGCTGCTGTATATAGGAAGCTGATTTAAAAAATAGTCCCCAAATGTAGAAAAGTCTCTCACCTAACCAATGCCTAGTGCAAACATCTGTGTACCTAACACTCCTGCTTTATGCTTCCTGCTTCCTAGCAGGAGAAAGAAGGGCTATTTTCCCATTTTCGTCCTAGCCTTCACTGCCTGCCTTCTTCTTCTCACTATGATCCAGCTACATTCTTCATTGGTGAAAATGGCATCCACTCAGCACTCCAAGTTGGAAACAGAGCCTGAGTGTCAAGAACAGTGCTTTGCACATAGTAGGTGCCCAATACCTGCGGTAGATGCAGGAGATTCTATTATAGGATCTGCAGGCAATTCTGGCTTCTCTGATGTCTTTCTTGACTTCCTTCCTGAAATATGGCTCCCAAAGGAGTCAGTCTACCTGGGACCTTCAGAGCACACTTAGTTTCCATCTGCTTGAATCTTCCATCCAGCCTTTTGGCCACAGTTGGCTTTTCAGAAGACAAAGCCAACTTGCTTGGGGTGGGGGGAGGTGGCAAGGAGTGAATTCTGCTCTGAGGAGAAAGAGAAGATTGAGTTCTAAATTGATTCATTCATCTTGAGTGCTCTCCACTCTATGGGATGGAATTCAATTAATATTTCAGGTTTTTAATGAAACTTGGTCTTACCGTGACTTTTCTTGTCACCGTTGATTTGAGTTCTAGATTTGTAGACCTCAGTATTAAAAGTCTTTCATAATCAGTATATACTTTCATAGTTTTTCTGTTTTGGTTTCCTTCTTCGGTCAAATCACTAACAAATAATAGCCTGTTTTTTCTTTCGCTTTGGGAACAGTTTCTAAAGATAGCCTTTGTAGGTCTATAATCTAAATTTTAAATCTATAAATTATAATCTATAATCTATAATTTAATCTATAATCTATAATTTTAATCTATAAATCTATAATTTAATCTATAAATCTTTATTGTTAGTTATGGGTTAGTATGCTTAACCTCCGTTTATAATACATTCTATCTTTCAGATTCTCTCTGACTCATTTTTTTTAATCCATCCCTGTGATAGTTAATTATATGTGTCAACTTGACTGGACTCCAGGGTGCCCAGATATTTGGCCAAAGATTATTTCTGTGTCTGTGACAGTGTTTCCAGATGAGATTAACATTTGAATCTGCAGGCTGAGGAAAGCAGATTGTCCTCCTCAGGGCTGGTAGGCATTACCCAACTTGTTGAGGGCCTGCATAGAACAAAAAGTGGAGGAAGGCAGAATTCAGGATCTCTCTGCCCAACTGCTTAAGCTGAAACTTTAGTCTTTTGCCCTCACGTTGGGTCTTACACCATTGGTGCTCCTGGTTCTCAGGCCTTTGTGCTCAGATAGGAGTTTACACCACAGCTTTCCTATGTCCCCAGGTTGCAGACGGCAAAGTTGTGGGACTTCCTAGCCTCCACAGTTGTGTGAGCTAATTCCTTACAACAGATCTCTTTATACATCCAATTGGTTCTGTTTCTCTGGAGAATCCTGATTAATACAATCCCTTATCGTGATATGACTACGGCTTTGTGAAGTTTAGGACAACTTGATATCTGGTCCTCTCTCGCCATTTATCCTCAACTGCCGGTGTTTCTTCATCAACAGAGGTCCACAGAAGTAATCAAATTGATAGCCCCATCTGCCTTTTTACCTTTCAGAATGGTCTACTATTCTTTATGACTTTTAAGATCCTATCTTTCCTGATTTCCTTGAAATTTAGTCTTTCCTATCAGAAGAGGACAGCTTTCCACTTTTGCCTTACAAAAAAAAGCATCTTTCTTTCCAAAATCATTTATTTTCTTTTCCATAGTCAAGGTCTGTTTGAAATTTTATATAGTACTCTCTTAAGACAGGCTAGAAATGGTTACCAGGCCTGCAATTTAGAGTGATAAATTACTGGCTAAAATCTTCACAATGGTTTTAAAATGAAATTTCAAAGGTAATTTTAATGTAACTTTTTACTCTATAATTATTTATTCCTGATATTCTCCCAGAGATTTCACTTAATAGACTTCTCCTCTTTTCTTTGTCTTTATCCTTTGAGAGAAATCTTTATTCTTCAGATAGTTAAAACAACATTTATTGAGCAACTGCTAGGTAACTGCCACTTGTATTGGGGACTGAGGTTCCAAACATGAACGCCTTCAGGATGTGAAAGGAATATTTTGGTGCCTTCCCACCAGAAGTCTGACTAGGTTCTTGAGGAGACTGACTAGGAAGGCTGAGTAAGCCTTTCCTTCTCTCCTCTTGCTCCCTCTGATTCCAGAAGGATGTTTTGAGCACTCGATGTTCATCTAGTCAATGAGTAAGGTATTGAACAGGTTTCTTTCTTGTTAGGATGTAATTTTATTTATTTTTATTTTTTTAAAAGATTTTATTTATTTATTTGAAAGACAGAGATCACAAGTAGGCAGAGAGACAGGCAGAGAGAGAGGAGGAAGCAGGCTCACAGCTGAGCAGAGAGCCCGATTCGGGGCTCGATCCCAGGACCCTGGGATCATGACCTGAGCCGAAGGCAGCGGCTTAACCCACTGAGCCACCCAGGTGACCCAGGATGTAATTTTAAAGGAAAATTTAAATGGTTTGGTTTTTTTTTTTTCCCTTCTTTCTGTCTGCCACTTTTGAATACTAGGCTGCGGTCATTCCAAATCTTATGTCTAATCACATCTCAGGTAGTATAATCTTTATACCACCAACGATTAATGCTCTCTTCTTTTTCTGGTTGTGCTTTTTCCCCTCCTAAAATGTATTTCTGTCTCCTGTCTGTCAGCATTTCCCATGGATGCTCAGGCACAAAATTTCTTTCAATTTTCTGTATTCTCAGTTTCTAACACCAAGAAAGAATCCACCTATCACTTTGAGGACTTGCTGACCTTTTGCTTCTTATCAACTTGACATATTTTTTATTTTTTGTCTTTAGTTTTTTTTTTTTTTTTAAATTTTATTTTTCATAAACATATAATATCTTTTTATCCCC
>NW_019154088.1:15249901-15270158 GCF_002288905.1 Enhydra lutris kenyoni | reverse complement strand
TTCTTGATTGGATTATTTGTTCTTTGGGTGTTGAGTTTGATAAGTTCTTTATAGATTTTTGGACACTAGCCCTTTATCCGATATGTCATTTGCAAATATCTTCTCCCATTCTGTCAGTTGTCTTTTGGTTTTGTTAACTGGTGTAACTGATTTTTAATAATGTTGATTTTGTATCCTGTGACTTTGCTAAAAGTGTTTATTTTAGCAGGTGTGTGTGTGTGTGTGTGTGTGTGTGTATAATCTTAATGATTTTCTACATGTAGATCACATCATCTGCAAATAAAGATACTATAAAACTATGAAAGTAAAAAGTATACCTCTTCTTTTCTGATTTGGATGCATTTTATTTCTTTCTCTTGCCTACTTTTTTTTTTTCCTCTTATCAAGGACTTCCATCTGTTTTAATGTCTTATCTTTCATTTCTCATTTCATCTAGTTGAGTCTGTTCTCTATTTTGTTCATAGTCCACCTGGAAGTTTGTTAATTTTTTTAATCAAAAAGTAGGAAAACCTACTTTTTGCTTCTTTTTTTTCTGTTTTGTATATAATTTATTTCTTCTTTAATCTTTATTTCTTTTTGCTAACTTTGGGCTTAGTTATTTACATTTTAGCTAGTTGAGGTGTAAATTTAGATTGCTTATTTATAAGAGAGATCTTTTTTCTTTCTAATGTAGGTTTATATCACTATCAATTTCTCTGTTAGTACTGTTTTGGCTGTGTCCCTTATGTTTTTGTATATTGTTTATTTTTCTGAATATATTTCTAATTTCTCTTTTAATTTCTTCTTTGGCCCATTGTTTGTTCAAGATTTTGTGGTTTATTTTTCACATATTGGTGCATTTTCTAGTTTTCCTGCTACTGGTGATTTCTAATTTCTTTCCATTGTTGTCAGAGATGTTAGTTGTTATAATTTCAGTCTTCTTTTATTTGTTAAGACTTGTCTTGTAATTTATCATGTGATCTGTCCTGGAGGATATTTCCTGGACACTGGAAAGAATGTGTGTCCTGCAGTTGTTATGTGAAATGTTTTATATTTATCTCTTAAGTCTATTTGTTCTATAGTGTTGTTCATCTCCTCTGTTTCCTTATCATTCTTTTGCCTAGATGTTCTATATATTCTGAAAGTGAGATTTTTTTTTTTAAGATTTTTATTTATTTATTTGAGAGAGAGACAGTGAGAGAGAGCATGAGAGGGGAGAAAGTCAGAGGGAGAAGCAGACTCTCCAAGGAGCAGGGAGCCCGATGCGGGACTCGATCCCAGGACTCTGGGATCATGACCTGAGCTGAAGGCAGTTGCTAAACCAACTGAGCCACCCAGGCACCCTGAAAGTGGGATATTGAAATCTCTTACTATTGCTATGTTGCTGTCCATTTCCTTTCAGTTTGTTAAAGTTTGATTCATATATTTGGGTGCTCTGCTGTTGTGTGCGTATATACTTATATATTTTTTATTTTCCTGATTAATTGACTTTAATCATTATAGAGTGTTATTCCTTGTCTCTTGTGATAGTTCTTGGCTTAAAGTCTTCTTTTGTCTGTTATAAGTATGTCTACCCTGCTCTCTTTTGGTTACCATTTTCACAGAATTCTTTTTCCATCCTTTTTCTTTGAGCCTGTGTGAGTCCTTAAATCTGTAATAGGTTCCTTGTAGACAGTGTGTAATTGGATTTTGTTTTGTTTTGTTTTGTTTCATTCACCATTCTTTGTATTTTAATTGGAGAGTTAATATCATTTACTTTTAAAGAATTACTGATAAAGACTTACTTCTGCTATTCTGTTAAATGTTTTCTATCTTGAGACTTTTTTTTGTAGTGACATGCTTTGATTTCTTATTTTCTTTTGTGTATTTTCTAGTTTTTTTTAATTCTTAACATGCACTTTGTGTAAAACATCTTCGTGTTAGAAAAATCTGTTTAAGCAGATAACTTTAATTACATACAAAATTCTATTCCTTTGCCTCTCCCCTCTCTACAAACTTTGTTATTGATGCTACAAATTACATCTTTTTATATTGTGACTCCATTAACAAATCTTTGTAGTTATAGTTATATTTTTGTCTTTATTTTTTATAACAGAATGAGAAGTGATTTATGTCACCTGTTGCTTTATTAAAGCATTCTATGCATGTGTGTATCTATATATTTTGCCTTTATTATGAGGTTTATACTTTCACATGATTTTGTGTTGACATCAGGTGTCCTGTTTCCACTTGGTTTTCCCTTTAGCATTTCTTGTAAGGCTGTTCTAGTGGTGATTAACTCCTTCAACTTTTCTTTTTCTTTTTTTCTTTTCTTTTTTTTTAAGATTTTAAAATTTATTTATTAGACAGAGATCACAAGTAGGCGGAGAGGCAGAGGGAGAGAGAGAGAGAAGCAGGCTCCCTGCTGAGCAGAGAGCCCGATGTGGGGCTTGATCCCAGGACCCTGGGATCATGACCTGAGCCAAAGGCAGAGGCTTTAACCCACTGAGCCACCCCGCTGCCCTCAACTTTTGTTTTTCTTGGAAAGTCTTTATTTCCCCCTTACATTTGAAGGGAAGGTTTTGCTTGACATAGTATTCTTGGCAGTTTCTTTTTTCTTCATCTCTTTGAATTTATTATTCAGCTTGCACTGGATAGCAAGGTTTCTGCTGAGAAATCTGCTGTCTTATAGAGGATAACTTGTCAAATCACTTTTCTGCTGCTGCTTTGAAAATTCTCTTTTTTTTTTTTTGACTTTTGACAATTAGTTAGAATATAATGTATCTTCATTTGGACTTCTTTGGTTTCTTTTTGATTAGAGTGTGTTGAGCTTCCTTAATCTTGATGTCCATTTCCTTCCCCAGATTTAAGTCTTCACCATTATTTCTTCAAATAAACTTTATGTCCCTATCTTTCTCCATCTTATGGGAGCACCATTATGTATTTATTGTTACTTTTGATAATGTCCTCTAATCCCTACTTGTCCTTCATTCTTTTGCATTCTGTTTTATTTTTGCTCCTCTGACTTTATCATTTCATATGATCTGTATTTGAGTTCGCTGATTCTTTCTTCTACTTGATCACATTTGATATTGAACCCTTCTAATGCATTTTTCTTCAGCTTTGAAATGTTTCTTTTTTATATTTTGTACCTCTTTATTAATATTTTTATTTTCTTCATGCATCATTTTCCTGAGTTCATTCAGCACCTTTGTGACAGTTATTTTGAATTCCTTGTTAGGTAATTCTTTTATTTTGAATTCTTTGTTAGATAATTCTTTTATTAGGTAATCCTAATAATTAGGTAATCCTGAATTTCCTTAGGATTGATTTTTGGACATTCATTTCATCCTTTTGTTGGTGCATGTATCTTCAAATTCTTTAAAATTTTGTTTTGGGATCAAAGCATTTTTAAAAACTGTTACTTCTTCCAGTCTTTAGAGATTGGCTCTGTGCAGGGAAAGGTCTTCACCAATTTGGCTAGAGATTCTGGGGACCTCTCAGACCTTTTCTGGGGAAGCAGTTTCTCTGGTTTATACATTTTAATTCCAGATTAAGGGATCTGCCAGTTCCTTTTGTCAGGAGCTCGTAATCTCTTGCACCCTCTGGTGTCTGATTCTAGTATTGCAAGTTTTTCGGAGCTGCCCTGAATTTGTCCCCTCTCTTGTTCTCAGTGGTCCCCTGGGCTCTTAGAGTATGCTGTGCCTCACCAGTAGTCCCAAGTCAGGTGAAACAGAAACCAGTTCCTGGGCAGCTCCCACAAAAGTCTGAATGTTGGATGCATGCTCCTCTCTTGCCTTTAATCTTCGAGGGGATAGGCTGCTGAGCTGTATCAGCCTCTGTTTGCTGTATTGTGGACACTTTGGAGCAGTAGCAAGCCATTTAGTTCTCTTGTTTTGAGTGGCTGCCAAGCCTTTAGAGTATTCTAGGTCTTATCAGTGCTCTGAGATAGACAAGACAGAAACCAGTCTCATGGGTAGCTCCTGGAAAAGGTGGAACATGGGACACATACATACAACACACACAGACACACACGTCTTTTCCATCCCTGTGAGAATCTAGGTCTTGGGAGTTTTCTTCTACTCATTCCATACTGAGTCAAGGGAAAAAACTATAGTAAGTGAATGGTCTAAACCATTGCCTTTGTTTTCAGTGGTCCCCCACTTCATACTTTTTCCTGTCAGCCTTTAGATGCAGGCAAGACAGAAACCAGTCTCTTGGGTAATCCCTCCAAAAAGTCAGACTGTTGGATGTATGATTGTATTTCTCTTTTTCCCTTGAAAGCGAAGCCAGGAGCTAGGAGTTTCCTTTCAATTGTATTGTGCTATGTTCTGGGGAAGGACTATGGATAATGGGTGTGATAGTTTTTCTTACCAGCTTTGATGCACCTAGTTTAGAACTTGCGTGTTTGCTGGTGCATCTTAACTGATTTCTGTATTTTTTAAAAATTATTATGTTTAGTTAGCCAACATATAGAACATCATTAGTTTTTGATGTAGTGTTCAACAATTCATTAATTGTGTATAACACCTAATGCACATCACAACACGTGCCTTCCTTAATACCCGTCACTCAGTTAGCCCATCCTCCCACCCCCTCCCTTCTGTAACCCTCAGTTTGTTCCCCGAAGTCCAGAGTCTCTCATGGTTTATCTCCCTCTCTGATTTCTTCCCATTCAGTTTTCTCTCCAGTCCCCCATGGTTCTTTGCACTATTCCTAATATTGAGTGAATATTAGGATATTCACACATATGAGTGAAACCATATGATAATTGTCTTTCTCTGCTTGAGTTAATTAGCATAATCCTATCCCAGTTCCATCCATGTCGATGCAGATGGTACACATTCATTGTTTCTGATGGCTGAGTAATAATCCATCATCTGTTTATATGAACATCTTCTTTATTCATTCATCTGTTGAAGGATATCTTGGCTCCTTCCACGATTTGTCTATTTCTAGATTTTTCATAAAGGAAATTGGTTTGTGTTGCTGTTGAGTCAGTGTCTCTGTGGGGGAAAAGGTGTGGGTTCTTTTGTTCCTCCATCTTGCTGATGTCTGGATAGGAATTTTTAACCTGGCCCTTCTTTACTCATGGTTGGAGAATAGACCCTAATAGATAGAAACACACATGAAATAGTTGTTGGGGAATTATTATTTGTCATTGAATTCCAAACATTAAAAATCTTCATTATGGGAAATAATTTTTTGATCACTAGTTAAAGTTGTTGAAGTACCATTTAATTGCTTTGAAAAGGGGGGCAATCAAGCATTTACCTTGATTTTTCTGTTCAAGCTGTATTTTTGGGATAACCAATAAATATCAGGGAGAAAGTTTTTTAAGAATGTTACCAGCTAATAAATGAAGGCTATATGAGACAATTTACCACCTTTATGTAATATTTAGTAAAATAATTGTTTAAGCCAGGTTTCACAATGAAAGCTAAAACCATTAGGTCAAAATTTGATGGAGAACTTTATTGTGGTGAAATTTAGCTGACAGTTTCTTATCTGAAATAGACCTTTGAAACTTTAGGACCCCTTTGAATTTAAAAGGGATTTTAGTCTAATTTTTTGAGTCCATTTCTGTTCTCTTTTACTTTCTTATAAATAAAGATATATGTAAGAGCAATTATTAACTAATAGGCTTTATGTCATTTTGGTGAGAGATGTATATTTTGTATATTTTGCTAAAATATAAAACATTTCAGTATATTTTGCGTTTTGTATGAAGATCTTTTCTACACTTTCAGAAGAAATCTTATTTCAGATAATCTCTAGATCCAACCTTCAATTTTCATTTTGAACAGCCTTCTTTGCCATTTGTTTTATCAGTGTTTGGTTTATTTTTAACTTAAAATAGATTGAAATTCAACAGTCAATGAGTTAACTCAGGAAATGTGTGTATCCAGAAATTAAAAAAATGTCTTGGATGAATGTAAGTTGCACTTTGTTTTAGAACACTTATTTATAAATTCTAAAATAAGTTTGGGCAATTTTCTTGATTCCTGAATAATTTTACCAAAATAAGCAAACATTTTTAGATCATGAATAACTGGAGAAAGCTTTTAAAAAATGTTAGCAATTCAATTTAAATAAAGAGAATCTGCCAAAATTACTACATTCTTTATATGACAACATTTTACAGTAAAGTTACTTAGTGCTTTTCATTTGCAGCATTTAAAAATATCTATACTGGTTAATTATCTTATATGCCAACAGAATGGATAAGGGAATGCAGTATTAAGTAAACATGGTAATTCAATATTTATTTTCATATTTTATAGCAATAAGCTTTTAAAAATCCTTTTAACTTTTATCAGACTACTCATTAGAACAGTTAAAACATCTCTATTTACATTTCCATGATAATAAATCTTTTTATGATGATAAGATGGGCAAAAATCTCTTTCTCATATGTTGTGATTTTAATAGCTTAAGGTTCTTTGCCTCTATTCTGTGGTGAATTTTCATTCTTCTTTTGAGCCTCATCCTGGTGACTGTTGAACATTCAGTTTCTATCTACCTTTGTGCAATGCAGGGTCCATATTAACCTTCCTGCCATAAGAGTTTCTACCTTCTTCAGGAATCTAGAGCTCTTATAAGAACAAAACAGTCATATGTTTTTTAAACTAATGAAGAATTTTCAGCCCATTTCTGTTGTAGAGACTAAAAATGTAGGTTATGTATAAGGTAAAGATTCCAGTTAGAGGACAGACATTTGAACATGAATGTTCCAGGATACAACTGCTGTGTTGAAGTTGAATCTGGTTATGGGCCACATTAATTATAGCTATTTGTTGCGAAGAGACAGAATAATAGGTCATAGCTTCCTGAAAGGAAATCAGACCTAAAACATGGTATGATGAAGTGTAAGGACTAAGCAAGAGATTTTTTGGAAGACATAGACTTATCTGTAACAAGTATCACTTGAAGTAGTAAAATCACATATTTTACTTATTTAGAAAACATTCAAGGAAGAAGTTTCCTAAATTTATATGTATATACTTTTTGTGTAAATCATATACAAGTGTCTTATTAATATAGATATATACATTCTTTAAGTTCTAAAATGGAATTACATTCACTTAAGAGAGAAGCTTCTAGTTAGTTTCTCTGACCTGTATCCCTTTCAATCCATCATTGATTCTGGACAGAGGAACTTTGAGATTGTTCCCAGAGGAGGGAGAAGTGCTTTCAGTTGAGAAGCCAAAACAAAGAGAGTATAAGGTTTGTTAAAAAAAAATACTACATGTCCACATTCCTGAAATTTACCTTGTCAATATTATCATAACAAATAATCTGGAATAGTTTGTCAGGCAGATTTGATTGCAGTATAATATATAATAAACAAGTGTAACTAAAAAAATTTTACTTTAATCATTGCATTTTTTTTTTTTTTAAGATTTTATTTATTTATTTGTCAGAGAGAGGGAGAGAGAGCAAGCACAGGCAGACAGAATGGCAGGCAGAGGCAGAGGGAGAAGCAGGCTCCCCGATGAGCAAGGAGCCCGATGTGGGACTCGATCCCAGGACGCTGGGATCGTGACCTGAGCCGAAGGCAGCTGCTTAACCAACTGAGCCACCCAGGTGTCCCAGTCATTGCATGTTTTTATCAGAAATCAACAATTCTCAATTTTCTCCTCTTTATGTTTAAATTCATCTTCATTGCTTTGATCTTTTCTCTAGTTCCTGGTTCAATAGCGCTTACCTGAATTTTTTTGGTTGTTGTTTAAGTTTCCAACTTTGCTCTCAAGCACGCTGATGGGTATTTTTCCCTGTCTTTCCCATGCATTCTCTTTATGTCAAACCCCATGACTTCTCTCTTGTGGTCAGTAGAGATGCAGAGTATACAATTAATATACAGAAATATGTTGTTTCTATACACAAATAAGCAGAAAGAGAAATTAAAAAAACAATCCTATTTTCAATTGTATCAAAAAGAATAAAATACCTAGAAATAAATTTAACCAAGGAGGTGAAAGATCTGTGTTCTGTAAACTTTAAGACACTGATGAAAGTACTTGAAGATGATGCAAACAAATGGCAAGATGTACCATGTTCATGAATTAGAATAATTATATTATTAAAATGTCCAAACTATCCAAAGCAATCTACAGAGTCAGTGCCTTCATTCTCAGAATACCAATAGCATTTTTCACAGGAGAAGAAAAAATAATCCTCAACGTAAGACCTTACAAAAGACCCTGAATGGTCAAAGCAATCTTGAAAAAGAACAAAGCTGGAGGTATCATACTCACAGATTTCAAACTGAACTATAAAGTTATAGTAATCAAATCAATGTGGTACTGGCACAAATACAGACATATAGGTAGGTCCATGGAACAGAACAGAGAGCCCAGAATTAATTCCACAGTTCTATGGTCAGTTTATGATAAAGGAACAAGATATACAAAGGAGAAAAAGACTCATTTATTGAAGTATCTTCAGTAAATGGTGTTGGGAAAATTGCACAGCTACATGCAAAATAATGGAACTGGACTGCTTTTTACACCCTACACAAAAATAAACTCAAAGCGGGTTAAAGACCTAAAAGAACTGAAATCACAAAACTGAAAGAAAAAGTAGGCAACGAGTACTTAGATATTGGTCTTAGCAATAATTTTTTTTGATTTGTTCTCTTAGGAAAGAGTAGCAAAACCAAAAGTGAACAATTGAGACTACTTTAAAAAAACTTTTGCACAGTGAAGAAAACTATCAACAAAATGAGAATGACACCTACTGAATGGGAGAAGGCATTTGCAAGTGATATTTGCATTAATATGAAAATTACATAATGAACTCATAGAACTGAACTCCAGAAAACAAAATTTTGAGTAAAAAATGGCCAGAGGGGGGAAAAAATGGCCAGAGAGGGCACCTGGGTGGCTCAATGGGTTAAGCCTCTGCCTTTGGCTCAGGTCATGACCTTAGGATCCTGGGATTGAACCATGGATGAGGCTGTCTGGTCAGCAGGGGTCCTGCTTCCCACCCCAACCCCCCAGACCCCGCCTACCTCTCTGCCTACTTGTGATCCCTGTCTGTCAAATAAATAAATAAAATCTTAAAAAAAAAAAAAAAAAGCCAGAGAACCTGAATGGACATTTTTTAAAAGAAGGCATATAGATGGCCAATAGACACATGAAAAATTGCTCAACATCACTAACCATTAGAGAAATGAATATGAAAACCACAGTGCATATCACTTCAAACCTGTCAGAATGGCTAGTATCAAAAAGAGAAGAAATAGCATGTTGGTGAGGATGTGGAAAAATGGGAAACCTCATGCACTGTTGGGAATAAAATTGGTAAATCTACTATTGAAAATAGCAGGGAGGTTCCTCAAAGTTAAAAATAGAAGTACCGTATAATTCAGTAGTTGTACTTTTTTTTGGGCATTTACCTGAAGTAATGAGTATACTAAAATGAGAAATACCTGCAATTTTATGTTTATTATGGTATTATTTGCAATAGCCATTATGAAGAATCAATATAAGTATCCATCAGTAGATGAATGGATAAAGATGACATTACACACATACACACAGAGGGATATTATCCAGCTTAAAAGAATGAAATCTTCCAATTTTCAACAACATGGGTGGACCTACAGGGTATTATGCTAAGTGGAATAAGTCAGAAACAAAACAAATGAACTGAGTAAAGCAAACAGAATTTTAAGTCCAGAGAGCAAACTGGTGGTTGTTGATGAGCAGATGGTGTGGGGGGATATGGGCAAGATTAGTGAAGGAGATTAAGAGTTTTGAACTTTATAAAGTAAATAATTCATGCAGATATAAAGTACAGCATAGGGAATGTAGGTAATAATATTATAATAACTTTGTATGGTGACAGATGGTAACTACACTTATGGTGAGCATTTTACAATGTATATAATTATTGAATCAGTATATTATACACCTGAAACTAATATAATATTATATGTGAACTATATTTCAATTGAAATAAAAGATAACACACTAACGCAATAAGAAAAAAAAAGACAAAATGAATTAACAAAAATTTAATAGAATTATCAATAATAAAAATTTTATTGCAAAATATGTAACTTACCAGTTGATTTTGAAGATAAAGTCAGCTGGATTTCCTGGAAAAGTGAGTAAAAATAAGATACTTTTAAATTGGGAAAGAAGAGTTTAGTGAAACAATGCATCAGTCCAGTGGGGCTAGCCGCTAAAATAAAGAGTGAAAAAAATCTATAATAAATGGCAGAACAATATAGTGGAGTGCGATATACATGAATAATTTTTAAAAAGGGGTGAGAATTAAATTTCATGAGTTTTCTTTTTTTTTAAAATACTTTATTTATTTATTTGACAGAGAGAGATCACAAGTAGGCAGAGAGGTAGGCAGAGAGAGAGGGGGAAGCAGGCTCCCTGCTGAGCAGAGAGCCCGATGCAAGGCTATATCCCAGGACCCTGAGATCATGACCTGAGCCAAAGGCAGAGGCTTAGCCCACTGAGCCACCCAGGTGCCCCAAAGTTCATGAGTTTTCAAATTGAATATATTCACCAGAGTCCAACCTAGTAGATGAAAATAGACCTATGCCAACACCAAGAAAAATAATGAAGAAAACTGCACACTGAGATTTAAAAAAAAAAAATTCTAGCTTTCTGAGAGGCAAAACACAAATAAGTCATTAGAAGATGAAAAATCTAAATCTTATAAATTGTAAGAGAAAATTATTTCTAGTGTAGGATAATATACCCAGTGAAACTTTCAGCCATATAAAAGAAATTAATAAAAAGCTTTTTAACATGTAAGGTTTTATTTTTTATTTTTTTTTTAAAGATTTTATTTATTTATTTGACAGACAGAGATCACAAGTAGGCAGAGAGGCAGGCAGAGAGAGAGAGGAGGAAGCAGGCTCTCCGCTGAGCAGAGAGCCCGATGTGGGGCTCAATCCCAGGACCCTGGGATCATGACCTGAGCTGAAGGCAGAGGCTTTAACCCACTGAGCCACCCAGGTGCCCCACATGTAAGGTTTTAAAATGATACTTTCAATGCATAGTATCTCAGAAAGTTACTGAAGGGGGGCGCCTGGGTGGCTCAGTCATTGGGTGTCTGCCTTGGGCCCAGGTCATGATCCCAGGGTCTTGGGATTGAGCCTTACATCGGACTCCCTGCTTCCCTGCTCAGCAGGGAGTCTACTCCTCCCTCTCTTGCTCCCCCTCCTGTGTTTCCTCTCTTGCTGTGTCTTTCTCTGTCAAATAATAAAAAAAAAAAGTTACTGAAGAGTGTTCCACTAAAGTAGATAGTAAATGAAGAAAGAGAAGGGCATAAGGCATAGGAATCTGTATGTATATAAGGAAGAGAGCATGTGTAAATGCCAATCACTATAAATCAAAACTGAAGAAAAATTATTCAAAATTAAACTGATAAAATACCTAATGCTTCTGAGTGTATTGATAGATTCATTAGACAATTAGAGTTTGGAGCTAATTTTTTGAAATACATCTATATATACATATATACACATATATGTGTCAGTGTGTATACCTATATAAATATATATTTATTTATTTTCCCCTCTCACCTGTTTAGCTTAATTGCTTTCCATTATTTTGTCTGCCAGGTTGCTGATCCATTCTTCTGCTTCCTTTAGTCTATTATTCATTCCCTCTCGTGTATTTTTAATTTCATTTATTGACTTCTACAACTCTGATAGGTTCTTTTTTTTTTTCCCCTGTCTATTAAGAGTCCTACTGAAATCTTCCACTTTCTTTGTCAAGTTCTCTGAGTATCTTTATGACCACTACTTTATAAATTGTCTATCTGGCATATTACTTATACCTGTTTTGCTTAGGTCTCTTACTATAATTTTGTCCTGTTCTTTCCTTTGGTACACATTCCTCTGTCTCCTCAGTTTGTTACTCTTTGAGTCTGTTGTAATGTGTTAGGAAATTCAGTTCTTTAAAGTAGTAGCCTTATGAAGAGGAAGTTCTATAGTGCCCTGCAGTGCAGTGCCTCCTGTTCATCAGAACCTGGTGCTTCAGGGGGTCTCCCATACGTGTTGTGTGCACCTGCTTTTATGGCTGAGCTGCTTTTGCCTTCTCTCTAGTCATCTGCAGTGGCTCTTTACCTGGTTTGGGTAATGTTTGGTCCCTGTGTTCTTAGGGAGCCAATCTGGGGCTGCCTTGGGCTTGAGCTGAGTCAGGCTTAGCATTTGGCAGAGATATAGTTGCACCAAATTGTAGAGTGCTTTTCCTGTGTTGTCCCTGAGAATCTTTTATTGGTGAGTGGGCCTGCAATCAGACCAGGTTTCTGTTGTCAGCCCACTGATGGGGCTGCAGTTCTAATTGTTGTGTGTGGTTTTCTTCCTGTGGGAGGAGTCACTTTGGAGTGAAGGAGGTCCCTGTCAGGGCTGTTTGTTGTTTACTGCCAGGCATGTGGCACCATTTTGGGTGGGCTCTGGTCAAGAGGTAATGTCTCTAAAATACAGATATTATAGTTTTGATTTACATCATCCCTGTACTTAAAAAAAAAAAAGTTTCTCAAGGTTAAAAAGAAAGGGAAAAAAAAGAGAAAGAATGTCATAAAAATAATTGTGCTCTCTTAAGCAAGTGGGGTTATCAGTCTGAGTGAATTATAGCTATTTTCTCAGGTTTTATACTTGACATATATTTTGGTTTGAAGAGGAGAACTACAACTGCAGGTATTCAGGGTGATTTTCTTTTTATTATTCTGATGTATAAGTTGGCACTTTTATAGAGTTATGCTAATAAACAGAAACTCCCAGTCCATGAAGTCTAAATGAGATAGGTGTACAGTTCATATTCACTGGATTCACCTTACTTACACCTTATATTCAGCCTGATTTTGATATCTTATCTCCCTGTCCAGATTGTTAGGTACTAAATTGGATTAAAAATCTATTTATTACATGACTTTTGTCAAAGTCCTTTTTATATTCTTTTAAATGATTTTTTTTTAAAGATTTTATTTATTTATTTGAGAGAGAGAGTATGAGAGGGGGAAAGGTCAGAGGGAGAAGCAGACTCCCCATGGAACTGGGACCCCTATGCGGGACTCAATCCCAGGACTCCAGGATCATGACCCGAGCCAAAGGCAGTTGCTTAACCAACTGAGCCACCCAGGCACCCAGTCATTTTTATATTCTTACTATTTGGTATAGTCATAGCTTTTCTAGATATTTAAATGATATAAAAATGGATTCTTTATCTCATACTTAATATCCAGCTCAGTGGTCACTTTCCAAGACCAGAATAATGATATAGCTAGCCAGACTTAACTGTTAGTCAAGAAAAGAGTTACTTCCACAGATTACTTAGGTCCTGAGAAAGTAATCAGGAAAAATAAATTTATGTTGCTTGTTGACTCTGATTATCCTTTTTACCATTTTAACAAATAACCCAGGTGAAAATGCACCCTGTTCACAGGTAATAATCAAAAAAATAATACCATTGTGGGGCGTCTGGGTGGCTCAGTGGATTAAAGCCTCTGCCTTTGGCTCAGGTCATGATCCCAGGGTTCTGAGATCGAGCACCGCATCGGGCTCTCTGCTCGGCAGGGAGCCTGCTTCCTCCTCTCTCTCTCTCTGCCTGCCTCTCTGCCTATTGTGATCTCTATCTGTCAAATAAAATAAAATAAAATCTTAAAAAAAAATAATACTATTGTGCCTATACAAAATGTACTTCATCCAAATTAAATAGAGAAAAGTAACAGGGACAATATGACAGTAAAAAACAAGAATGCATACCACATAAATTACTATCGAGTCACAGGCTAATGAAAATTTAAAGTACATTATCTCTTAAAATCAAAACAAGCAAGAAACTTCCCAAACAAATAGGATGCCTTTGACATAAATGTTCAAAAATGAAATAGTAGGACTTAAATATATGAAAAGTGAGCTTATGGAGAAAGAGAATAAATATCTTTAATTTCAGAAATATAGTAGGGATACTAAAATGGAGAATAGACAGTTTCAAAATTTACTTAAGTGAAATAGAAACAAAAAAGTGAAGCAAAATAAAATGGAAATGAATAGAGATAACAACTGTAGAACAGTATTTATAGTTATTTCAAGACAGACAAAACTGTCCCAGCATATGTTGTTGTATACATTTTATCTAGTTCTATAAATTTTTCATGGTTGATTGGTAATAGTTATTTCATCATGTCTTTGAGTGTGGGTCTCAAAATTCATACCCTTTACTTCTTATGTCTTTGTCAAATCTGTTATATTTTTTCCTCCTCTACCTCCCTCCCTCCCCCTCCTTCTCCATGAATTATGCAGTCAATGAAAAAATGTAAAATATTAACAAAATAACCTGAAAGGAATGATAAGAACATTTTTAAAAATCTGAAACAGGAATTCCTAACTTGAGAATAAAAGGTGACAAACCCAAATTGGTTCTTCGGATAAAATAAAAACAATTTACAACAGTAAGATATTTCACTAGAGTTTCAATCTAAATAAATGAGAAATCATATTATCATGGAAGGGGAATGGAAATATAATCACAGATATTGAACAAATTAAATAATTACACAAGACCACTTTTTTAACTTTTGCAAATACAGGTGACCTTTGAATGACATGAGTTTGAATAACGAAGGCCCATATATATGTGGATTTTTTTCAATAAATACAATGCAGTACTGTTAATGTATTTTCTCAATAACATTTTATTTTGCCTAGCTTCCTTTATCTTAAGAATATGGAATATAATACATCTACAAAATACATGTTAGTTGATTCTTTTTGTTATTGGTCAGACTTCCAGTCACCTGTAGGCAATTATTAGTTCAGTTTTTGGGTAGGTGAAAGTTATACACAGATTTTCTACTGTGTGAGGGGGTTGGTGCCCACTAATCCCATGTTTTTAAGGGTCAACTGTATATTTGAAGCCATGGATGATATGATTTTTTTCTTAGGAAAACATAAATGACCAACATTTCCAAAGAGTTTGAAAAATTAGTATCTCATTAACACAGAAAAAAGATGTGAGAGGTATAAAAGTATGTATGTTCTCTCAACGAATAGACAAATTAAAAAGCCAAACAAAGCAGCACACATGGATAGTTTTAGGTAGAAATATAATAAGACATGAAAATACTGATAACTCAATGCTATTTCAAGTTTTCCACTTCCAGTCCCAGCTATAACAAAATAATTGGATCAAGCCACTCCACCTGGCAAGAACAATTATGAAATTTGGATAAAATTAATTAAAAAATAAGTAACTGTTAAAGGGTATCAGATACCAGTTGAAGTATCCAGAACTGAATGTCTAAGCTCCTAGAGATGAGAGAAACACATTGATATGATTCCAGCATTCTCCACCCCTTTTCATTTGATATATTTGCTGAGCAGATAGCTAAAAAGAAAGTGGCTCAGTGGATATACAAATCTCATAGATCTACATAGACAAAAATTGTATTCTTGACTACCAAAGTGACCAGGATGTAAGGGGCCAATAGAAGGGAAATTGCTGACATTCTATATGGCTTCTCCCTTTGAAACTTTTTCTGATTCCCCGGTTGCAGAGGGTAAGAGACTGAGAAACAGAATAAAATAGCACTTAATCGACTTTAAAAAAAAATGCTAAGCAAAAGGATAGGCAAAATTTGGAGTTCACAGGCCACCAAGGAAGAGGGCCTGGGTGATGTCCCAAGCATATTAAGATCATACTTCATTATCAAATGGAAGTCATCAGTAAGTGAGAATGGGTGACTATTCGGAAATACTTTACTGTAATGACCATATTAATAAGTCACAGGAGGGGGCACCTGGGTGGCTCAGTGGGTTAAGCCTCTGCCTTTGGCTCAGGTCATGGTCTCAGGGTCCTGGGATAGAGCCCCACATCAGGCTCTCTGCTCGGCGGGGAGCCTGCTTCCCCCTCTCTCTCTGCCTGCCTCTCTGCCTACTTGTGATCTCTGTCTGTCAAATAAAAAAAAAAAAAAAAAAAGAAAGTCACAGGAAAACCAACACTGGTCATTTGCAGAAAGTTCAACACTCATAACAAATTAAATGATCTTGGCAGAATGGTGACAAATAATAAATAGATAATAAAATAGAAAATAAAAATAATAAAAGAAATACTTTAACTCAAAGTCAGAACCATGTTTATTTTTTTTAAGATTATTTATTTATTTGAGACAGAGAGCGTGCACGCATGCACATGCACACATATACGTGAGCACATGATTGGGGGCGGGCAGAGAGGGAGAAGCAGACTTCCCAGTGAGCAGGGAGCCCAAGGAGCTCTCAGTCCCAGGACTGGGATCAAAATCTGAGCCAAAGGCAGATGCTTAACCAACTGAGCCACTCAGGCATCCCCAGAACTATGTTTAAACAGAATTTAATTTAATTTAATTTAAACCATGTTTAAACAGAATTTCATTTAAACATTAAATTCAGAAAAAAATAAATTAAGATTATTAATTCTAAACATATTTTTTGTACATTGTATTATTGCATATTATTTAGCACAATAATATGCAAAAGGAAGATGTAAGAAATAGGCAGTTTGGAAAGAAGCAAGATTTATATTATTTGTAAGTATTTTAAATTTATTATAAAATTTATGGGAATCAACTCAGAAATTCATAGTAAGTGAATTTAGAAATGTGACTGGTGATAAAATAAATATGTGAACATCAATAGTTTCCCTGTTCTAGTAACAATATCTTTAAAAAACTTTAAGGATAAGCATAAGAAATGAAAAGTATGTATAAGAAGAAATCCTTTTGATGGTCAAAATGATACTTGAACAAGTGAAAAGTATATTTATTTTTAAAGAAGATTCAATAATAAAAATTTTTAAAAAGTCTCCCTAAATTCATCAGAAAACTTAATCCTAATACATATACTCCGAGGCTTCCTTTTAGAACTAAGGCAACCTTTTTGTAAAGCATGTATGGAAAAAAAAAAAAAAAAAAGCAAGACACTTTCAGCCATACCTTCATTTTAGTATTAGATTTATCTCTGGAAATGCAAAGTTGATCATGTTATTCACCTTTCCTTCAATCCTAAAACCATTCAGTAGTTTACGAATTATGATAGGATGAAATCTGAACACTTCAGCATGCATTACAAATAATAATTTGTAATCATTCTTTGCCTGGTGCCATTCATCTTTGTGTTTGTCTTTTTCTCATTCCTTCCAGAGTTAACTCTTCTTGAATCATTCTGTGTACCCTTGTTCACCATTCCATCTTTATGCTGAAGCTGGGACTTTTTTCTTGTTGTTTCAAAATATATTATTTTTACTTCTATTTACATATATATATTTTTTTGAATAATTGGATTATATGCTGTCTCCCCAGCTACACTGTTGGTCATTCTTTACATTCATGGTGCGTACCATATACATAATGCTTTTGATTCCTGCATACAGGATAACTGTGTGTGTATGTATTCATGCTATAAATGCAGTTTCTATTTGCAATGGCATGTATCTTGAGTAAAACCTAATTGTTAGTGTCTCAGAATTGTTTGACATATTTGGTCAGGCAAAGGTACCATTCTTAAAGGCAAAACAAAAACAATAGTTGCCATAATTTAATAGCATGAATTTATGAGTCAGTGAATATCATCCTGGAAATCATGTTGGTGAGTTCTGATACTACAGAACATAGTTTTTTTCTTTGTGTTACAAAGTGGCACCAGCTTTAGTAGCCTCAAAAATTTTGAAGCTCTTACATTGTTTCTTGAATGGCAATATCATAGATTACTCATATTTCATCATTAGCACTTATGCATAACATATAAAGTAAGGTGATTTTTTTTCTGCTTTACTGTTGACCCTTGAACAACATGGATTTGAACTATGCAGGTCCACTTAAATGTATATTTTTTTTTAGATAAATATGGTACAGTACTCTATTTTCTCTTCCTTATGATTTTCTTAATAACACTTGCTTTTCTTTACCTTACTTTATTGTAAGAATACAGTATATGATATAAATAACACAAAATATGTGCTAATTTTTTATGTTATCAGTAAGACTTCCAGTCAACAGTAGGTATTAGAAGTTAAGTTTTTGGGGAGGCAACAGTTGTATGTGGATTTTCAACTGTGCAGAGAGGGTTGGAACCCCTGGATCCACCATAGTTTAAAGATCTGTTGTACTCTTTTTTTTCTCCAGTAGATACCTCATTTGCAAACATTTTAGGAATTCTTTGTTTGTTATTTTTTTGTTGCTTCCATGAGGAAAATGTTGATGTTAAAATCTACTTTCCTGATATCTTAAAATCCTAGAAAGATGTCCTGGAGTACTGAAAATTCCAGAGGCACCAGAAATTCCAGAAAGAAGAAAGAATAAGGTAGTAACATCTTCCTATTACCAAGCATTACTCACTAAAATATAGAAATAGTACCAGGAAATTATTTCAGATTATCTTCTTTAATCATTGAATCATTATGAAATAATCTGTAGCTTCTTTAATTCACAGTTGAGACTAGAGAAGACTCTTCAGGGATTCATTTTTGGCAATAAATGTATGTTCTTTAATTGCATAACATGGTATTAGATCTGGACGTTGGGAATATAAGGATGAGGTATATATCTATCTGGCTCTGAAGAAGGTCAAATGTCAAAGGTTTCCAACCTTGTTCATTGAATCCCTATAAGTAAAACCATTTTATGCAAACAATATATAGAACTTCTAAGTGTATATTTGTTACGTGGAAATATAAAAATAATATAAAATTAAGAAATAAGGAAGCAAGAGATATTTAAAATGTATATAATTTCCTTTTTTTCTCATTTCATCATTAGAGGTTATGGGATAAGCCCTGCATATCTGAGGTTCAGGCTCAGCAAGAAGTTTCCTTGAAGCTTGTATCTCTCTGCCCCTTCCTTACATGTGTGCGTGCACACACACACACCCCCCTACACACAAACAAACAGAAAACAAACAAACCCCAAACCTCTCTTTCTCTCTAAAATAAATAAATCTTAAAAAAAATTTTTTTTGGCTAATTTTTGTCAGATAGGTTTAGATTGTCCATGTTGACCCTAGAAATAAGGGTGACAAAGACCTACCTTGCTTATTTGAGAAGTAGGGCAAGCATCAATTTTGTCCTTTCCTTGTTCTTGTTGCATAACTAAGATTATGTTAAATATGTAATATCTTTTCAAATACTGTACTTGGTCATTTTATCAAGGTAGTTAAAACTATTTAACTGGGTACACATCAATTGCAAACGGTTGTAATGTGCTGAAAACTAACAAATTAAAGAAGGCAACATTGCCCTCCTCTTTGCAAGGTTGGACCTCCCATTGTCCTCAGGATTGGCTAGTTGCTGTTGATAAAATACAACTAATTGGGGGCACTATTGTGAATATATATGCTAATGTTAGGAAAGCTTATTCTACTTCCCAATTTTTCAATTAAAAAATAAATAAAAGTCTTAAATTTTTTTTCAGCACCCCATTAGATATCCTTGTCTACTTTTAGATTAAAAAGTAAATGTTAAAAAAAAAAAAAAAAAAAAAAAAGGTAAATGTAGGGACACCTGGGTGGCTCAGTAGGTTCAAGCCTCTGCCTTCAGCTCAGGTTATGATCCCAGGGTCCTGGGATCGAGCCCCACATCGGGCTCTCTGCTCAGCAAGGAGCCTGCTTCCCTTCCTCTCTCTCTGCCTGCCTCTCTGCCTACTTGTGATATTTGTCAAGTAAATAAATAAAATCTTAAAAAAAAATTAAATGTAAATAAAAGTCTTAAAATTTTTTTCAGCACCCCATTAAATAATCTTGTCTATCCCTGAAGTATATACATCCCATTGTAGAAACCTAGCTAATAAACAGCAGAATTAAGATACCACACAAATGTGTGCAGTTCTAAATTCCTCCCTCAAACCCTATCATATGACCTGTTTGAGTGATCATTCTCTGATATTTGCTCCAGGGAGCTTTTGATAAAATTGAGATCTTTAATAATATTTAAAGAGTTTCTCAGTCCATTGCAAGAAGAGAACACAAGGTAAAATTTAGGTACAATATAAAACATCCCAAAGCAGAAAACATGATAAAATCCAAGCAAATATTAGGGAGGATGACAGTTATAAATGGTTTTATTTCCTTACCGGAAGGCAAAGAATACCAGAATGAGTTCGTAAAAAGCAATTTGTACCCTATGATGATTATTACAAAAATAATCTTTTTTTTTAAATTTTTTTTTAATTTTTTTATAAACATATAATATATTTTTATCCCCAGGGGTACAGGTCTGTGAATCGCCAGGTTTACACACTTCACAGCACTCACCATAGCACATACCCTCCCCAATGTCCATAATCCCGCCCCCCC
>NW_019154088.1:15239844-15249801 GCF_002288905.1 Enhydra lutris kenyoni | reverse complement strand
TCCTCCCCCCATTAACCCTCAGTTTGTTTTGTGAGATTAAGAGTCAATTTATGGTTTGTCTCCCTCCCAATCCCATCTTGTTTCATTTACTCTTCTCCTACCCCCTTAACCCACCATGTTGCATCTCCTCTCCCTCATATCAGGGAGATCATATGATAGTTGTCTTTCTTCGATTGACTTATTTCACTAAGCATGATACCCTCTAGTTCTTAAAACCTAGTGAAATAGGACGAGTATTTGTCGGGGGAAGGGGTTAAAGATGAGCAAAGATATACCCACCCAATGGAAAGAAAAATTCAAATTCAGGTGAGCCATATTAATTTCAGAGTAGAATTCAAGACTAAAATCCTTATGGGCTGAAAGTACACACATTTACCCGTATTATATCTTTCTTATAGATGTGTCAATAAATATAATCCTCTAAATAACAAAATAACTGTATAGAGACCAAATTCAAGCTATACAGTATTCATCCTTTATTATAAAATACTCCCAAACTGGAAATTAGTACCCAAAATTCAGGTGAGAAAACCAAAAACCATTTCAGTATTAAGAACTAAAATAATCATGCCAAATATCAATACATTCAGAGTTAAAAATTTAAAAATTATGAATAATTTAGAGAATCACAATATGAGAGGATTAAATGAGACTGTTGACAAAGTGAGATCTTAAAAAGGTATTAATAAATCTTAAAAAGTATTGATACTGATCTTAAAAAGTATTGATAAATCTAATCACAGAATTTTTTTTTTTTATAACGGGTGACACAAAATCTGATTTTTACCCTCATCCTAACACCCAAACAAATACCAATAGGATCAAAGAACAAATCTCCCAAAAAACTTAAAGCATAAAGAATTAGAATTGTAAATGAAGACTCACAATATAATTAGAGGCAATCAAAGAAATATATTCTAAGGAAATTATCAGGGATATATTAAAAATGTATGCTAAAGTTCTCATTCTACTACTGTTCATAAATATAAAAAGTTAAAAACAATTATTGGCTCGTGGTTATGTTGATTACAGTGTATTCATATCTTGGAACACACTGTGATAATTTTTTAAAGTTTATAAGACATCTTTAGTGAATTAGAAAAATTTTTGATGTGCCACATTAAAATTCTGGATACTAAGTTACATACAAAGTATAATTTCAACTAGTTTCTGAAAAATATATGGTACATGACTAGAAGTAAATGCAACAGCTATTAGTAGTAGAATTCTATTTTATAGTAATGAAATAATGAAGCAAGTCCTTTGACTTACTATTTATGTCCTTACACATTTCCTCTTTACCAGTATGTTCAATATTTCTGTCTTAAACCAATGACTTTCTACTAGGCATTGTGGCTTTGTCATTATTCCATTCAGTGGGCTATAGGTAGTGCATCTTTATGTTTTAGCTTATGACTGTTGTCCTGTCATAATTATTAATATTGCCCTCTTCACTTTCATACTGCCCTGGTATGGACAGTAAATCATATGGTTAGCCAAGATATGGGAAACCTAATTCTCATTCTGCTTTTCCATTGAAAGTCTGTAAAATTCTGGATAAGTTATCTATCCATGGAATACTTTCATCCCTGTTCTAAAATAGAAATGATATCTCTGCTGGTTAACTTCATAGGAATGCTGTGAGAATTAATGTTGGAAAATACTTTGAGCTCCTCAGAGAAAAGTGCTATGGTATTGTCACTGTTAGATTTCTCTACTCGCTTGCCATATGGGAAGTCAGGGGAAATCAAGATTTTGCAAGTATCAGGAACGAAACAAGATCAATCATGCATGTTCTGGCAGAACATTTTATGGAAGTGCCCCAGAGTACAAAATCAAGTGAACCTAAAATTCCCCCAAACATATAAATAACTAGAGACCTATAGACTAAATTTTGACTCTAAATTGGCTATTCAGTTAGGAGTTTTGAGTAAATATATTGAACTTCCCTTTCAGTATGAAAATATTGTGCTCTATCAAGTATTAACCATAAGGAGTGTTTGGAAGCTGAACAAAGACTGTTCATTAAGCTTGAAAGAGACAGATCTGAGCCAGCCAGCACTTGTAGCCTGGCACCAGGCCTCTAAACCAAACCTTTTATTTTAGAGGTTAGTTAGGTTCTCTAGGAACTCAGTGGAAAGGCAGCATCTTCACAAAATATTTCCAGTATCTGATAAATTGGGTACCTTGATCTAGTACTAAATATCTTTTTTAAACTCTTACAAATTAAAATCAAGATCAGTAAATAATCCAGTTCCCAAGCAACAAAGATGATGATGAAAGGCAAGAATGAAGCAGATTAAAGTTCTAACATTGATGCCCCCATATAGAATAGAGACTTCATTTGATTAATATTCAGAGGAAGCACCTGGATGAAGTGTAGCCAGATCTTGCTCTTGGTCCCTTTGTTCCCCCTAAAACCTATATCCCTTGTTTTAACTATAGTACCAAGCCCAAAACTTTAAAGTTGAGACACAGTGCTTTATTTTTTTCTGACGTTACAAGTGCATTACATATCACCAAGTTGTTTCTCTTTTTATAAGAGAAGCTGTCCCCCTACCTGAAATTCATGTCTTGACCTTACGTGTCTGTCTTCTAGAACAAATAGTCTTTCTCCCACTGTCCATCAAGTTGTTCTCTCTCTTTGCTGTGTACTGGAAGCGAGGAAAGCGTATCTATATCATTTCCCTATTTGTCAGAATGAAACAGTTGTTCTTTGATAATGCTGAGCAGTTTGATATGCAAAGATGAATTATTTAGTATTTTTTAATTTTTTTAAAGATTTTTATTTATTCATATGAGAGAGAGAGATAGAGAGGCAGAGGGAGAAGGAGTGGGAGAAGCAGACTTCCTGCTGAGCTGGGAGCCTGCAGTAGGGGTAGATCTCAGGACCTGGAGATCATGACCTAAGCCCAAGGCAGACACTTAACCATATGAGCCCCCTCAACACCCTGTTATTTATTATTTACAAGGAGCAAAAGAGAAAATGTTGAAAACTGTCATTTCTTAAAAATCCATTTTGTTTTATTTTATTGGAATACAAATAAAATGACAATTTTTAGTTCAATAGGGAATAAAAAGATTTAGTTATGAATCCTAAAGAATATTTACATGTTAGAACTCTATTCACATTTATGATTGTATGGCATTTCATTGAGTTAGATTTTTCTAGATATTTCCAAATAAGAATTACATAAATATGTCTAGAAATTAAAAAAAAAATTAAAGATTTTGTTTGTTTATTTGACAGAGATCACGAGTAGGCAGAGAGGCAGGCGGGTCGGAGGTGGGGGGCAGGAAGCAGGCTCTCCGCCGAGCAGAGAGCCCGATGTGGGGCTTGATCCCAGGACCCCGAGATCACCACCTGAGCCAAAGGCAGAAGCTTAACCCACTGAGCCACCCAGGCACCCCCAAAAATATTTTTAATGATATTTGAATTACATTTTAGAAATGCTTGCCTTTACTGTCTTCTTCTTAGACTCTTTGTACATACTTAAAAAAAGATTAGTAAAAGGTAGTTTTAGGGATTGTCTTGGGAAAAGGTTGCATGCTCTTTCACTGACACATTGGGACGATGAGCGATATTAAATTTTGAGTTTGTGGGAAGATAATTTCCTTCTCACATAGGTTGAGTATTGTGATTGTTGCTTCAGATGCATATTGGTTTAATTTATCTATTTGGAATTTTGTGGAAATACATGATTATTATGCACTTTTCCTGATAAGGGACAATTTTGGTTCCTGATTGTTTTCTTTTACCTATATTTATATGACTCTGATCTAGTAAAGTTAGGCATTTGGCCAGCATGTTGATTTGCACATTAGGCACGTGAATACCTATGAATTGGTTTTCTCTGTGGGGATATTCTCAGATGCAAAGCTGTTAAAGAGAGAATGTGGTCAGACCCTTATTTCATTTTGTTTGATAATAATTTTGCCTCTATTTCTCAGTTCCACTTGGCATCACTTAGGGAATTATAGCCGTGAGAGCTCTTATAGTAGTGATCTTGTGACTTCTGTATAGGACAAGTAGAGAGTGCTTTGGGTTTGTCTTTTTGTGTGGGAAGCAGGGAAGAGATTACTGTTGCTCACTATCCAAGCACTCATTTTGGTTACAGTGCTTTTGCATAAGTAAAATGGCATAGCTTCATTGGAGGTCCTAACTCTTGCTGCGTGGATCATAGCTGAGTTGATGGTTGTAGATTTATGCTAGAATCGAATCCCTAGTTCATTCATAATAAGCATTTTGGGCATGAATATATAGTGTAAGATACTGTGCTAGACTATGGTATTAAAAAATGTGTAAGTTATGACCTCAACTCTCAAGGAACTATTTTCGTTTGTGCTTACTGTGTGTGTTTTGAGGGAGGGGTTAGGTAAAGGAGGATGAAGGAGGAGAACAAGATTTGGAGAGAACACACACGTACCTAACTCATGGTGAGTTCGTTGAAGAGTCTGCACTTAATGAAATGCCAGTGCACCCATCTAAGTCAGTCAGAATTGAATTTGAATTATTTTAGGTGGCAGTGAATTATATCAGATTTTTTTTTTCCTTCAGACTTGGGAACAGTATCCCAACAATATTTGTCTGTTGGTTATGCCACTTGAACTCCCAAAGCACTTCTGTTTACTCATCTAAAAATAGATGAGATATTGTGTTTTATGTGCCTCTTTTGTAAAATTATTGTCATGATTAGAAAATAAATACAGATACAGAGTAATGCATAATATACAGAAGGTACTAAATAAGTTACTGCAGCTATTCTGTTATTTTCATCATAATTTATTCATAAGTTTCATCTAAGTGATTTTTGTAGTAATGTTACTATTGAATATACATGCTTATTATGCTTATTTTAAAAATTTGAACAGTATCAAAAATAAGAAACAAGGAGAAATACGTTACCCAGAACTGCCAGAAATAACTTGAGTTGGAATAATTCATTTTGGGTGGTTTGTTTCTTCTTTGTACTTTTTGGTATTATTCAAATTTAAAAGTAGTAAGTATGTACTGTTACTGTAAAAGCTACAAAAAAGTTACATATGTTAAAGCCTGAATATATTGGTAGTAAGTACATAGATGGAAGATGGATATATAGAGAGTGCACAATACATAAGGAAAATAATTTTATAATAAGAGAATCTGCTGGGGCGCCTGGATGGCTCGGTGGGTTAAAGCCTCTGCGTTTGGTTCAGGTCATGATCCCAGGGTCCTGGAATCGAGCCCCGCATCAGGCTCTCTGCTCAGCGGGGAGCCTGCTTCCTCCTCTCTCTCTCTGCCTGCCTCTCTGCCTACTTGTGATCTCTGTCTGTCAAATAAATAAATAAAATCTTTAAAAAAATATGCTAATTTAAGTGAAAGTACTATATTTATTTACTTCTTTATTTCCTTAAAGAGCACACTTTTATTAAGAAAAACATGAAAATTAGAGGGTGATTGGAGGGTGAAAATTTATAATTTCCTTTTCACACTTTTTTTATGTATATGTATATACATACATATGTATGTGTGTGTGTGTGTGTGTGTGTATGTATATATATATATATAAAATCTGTGTGTTATTCACACATATATGTGTATAATATCTGTAAGGCCAAAACATAAAGGTGCATGAAATTTATACAAGGAAGGAATATATGAAGGAATTATCACAAAAAATACTTCAGCAACTCTCACACAGGTGAAGAAATATTTTCTGCAAAATAGATCACCATCTCTTTCTTTGTCTTCAATTATATCCAGTATTTGGAATATACTTTTCTTACAAAATTTACATATCCACTCTGTGGTAGGCTGATAATGGTCCCCAAAGATATGTCCAGGGACGCTTGGGTGGCTCAGTTGGTTAAGCAGCTGCCTTCGGCTCAGGTCATGATCCCAGCATCCTGGGATCGAGTCCTGCATCGGGCTCCTTGCTCATCAGGGAGCCTGCTTCTCCCTCTGCCTCTGTCTGCCACTCTGTCTGCATGTACTCACTCTCTCTGACAAATAAATAAATAAAAATCTTAAAAAAAAAAAAAAAAAAAAGATATGTCCACATGTTATTCCCTGTAAATTTTACCTTATTTGAAAAAGAGTATTTGCAGATGTAATTAAGTTAAGGATTTTGAAATGCGATTATCCTGGGTTTATCTGGCTGGGCCTTACATGTCATCACAAATGTCTTTACAAAAGAGAAGGCAGAAGGGAGTGTGACAATGGAAGAAGAGATTTGTAGATGTGATACTGCAGTTTCGAAAATGGAGAAGGGGGCCATGAGCCAAAGGATACATCTTCAGAGTCTGGAAGAGCCAATGAACAGGTTATCTTTGAGAATCTTCAGATGGAATGCAGTTCTGTGAAACTGGACTAGGGAAACTGACATTGGAATTCTGGCTTTTTGAATTGTGAGGGAATAAATTTCTGTTGTTCCAAGTCACTGAATTTGTGTTAATTTGTTTGAATATCCAGAGGAAACTAATACATACTCTTTTTGTTTGTTTAACATTATGCATGTGAGATTGATCAGTGTTGGGACATATAGTTCTCATTTGTTCTTTTCATTGCTGTGTAGTGTTCAATATACTGTTTTTACATTCATTCTACTTTTTTTTCTTTTTATACATAATGCTGCTATGAACATTCTTGCACACATCTCACAGTGTAAATGTGTAAACAGGTAGCCTTACCCATTTTTCTCTCCAGCAATGTATAAGAATTCTTTTTTTTAATTTTTTTTTTAAGATTTTATTTATTTCTTTGACAGACAGAGATCACAAGTAGGCAGAGAGGCAGGCAGAGAGAGAGAGAGGGAAGCAGGCTCCCTGCTGAGCAGAGAGCCTGATGCGGGACTCGATCCCAGGACCCCGAGATCATGACCTGAGCCGAAGGCAGCGGCTTAACCCACTGAGCCACCCAGGTGCCCCTCTTTTTTTTAAATTTTTATTTTTAAAATTTCTTTTCAGTGTTCCAGAATTCATTGTTTATGCACCACACCCAGTACTCCATGCAATATGTGCCCTCCATAATACCCACCACCGGGCTTACCCAACCTCCCACCCCTCTCCCCTCCAAAACCCTCAGATTGTTTCTCAGCGTCCACAGTTTCTCATGGTTCATCTCCCCCTCCAATTTCCCCCAACTCCCTTTCCTCTCTGTCTCCCCATGTCCTCCATGTCATTCCTTATGCTCTACAAATAAGTGAAACCATATGATAATGGACTTTCTCTGCTTGACTTATTTCACTCAGCATACTCTCTTCCAGTCCCATCCATGCTGATAAAAAAGTTGGGTATTCATCCTTTCTGATGGAGGCATAGTACTCCTTAGTATATATGGACCACATCTTTCTTATCCATTCGTTCATTGAAGGGCATCTTGGTTCTTTCCACAGTTTGGTGACTATGGCCATTGCTGCTATAAACACTGGGGTACAGATGGCCCTTCTTTTCACTACATCTGTATCTTTGGGGTAAATACCCAGTAGTGCAATTGCAAGATCATAGGGAAGCTCTATTTTTAATTTCTTAAGGAATCTCCACACTGTTTTCTGAAGTGGCTGCACCAGCTTGCATTCCCACAAACAGTGTAAGAGGGTTCGCCTTTCTCCACATCCTCTCCAACACACGTTGTTTCCTGTCTTGCTAATTTTGGCCATTCTAACTGGTGTAAGGTGGTATCTCAATGTGGTTTTGATTTAAATCTCCCTGATGGCTAGTGATGATGAACATTTTTTCATGTGTCTGTTAGCCATTTGTGTCTCTGTCTTCGTTAGTAATTGTTATTGTTAGTATTCTTAATGTTAGAGAATCTGGCATATGTACAGTGGTATCTCTTTATAGTTTAATTTGAATTTCCCTAATGAATAATGATCAGCTTTTCATGTTTATTTGATATAACAAATTGAGTCCAGAGAGGCACCTAGTACACACAATTTGGAGATGGGGTTATTTCCTCTCCTTATCTACTTATTTCTGATGAACTATTTCTACTTTGTCAAGTAAGCAGCACATAATGTTATTATTCTCTCACCCTAGCTCCTTAGTTGGTTGTAGCCTTAGATCTACAATTAAATGTATATTAAATACATATGTATGTATTATGTGTAGAAGTAAGGAGAGCTGATTCATATTTTCAAAATGTGATATTTGATAAGATGAAGAAAATAACTTTAGCAAGTTTAAGGAAAAATCAGAAGAAAATCTTAAAATAAAAAAGGTACTATATTTACTGATAACTGAAGATATTGTAAAACTTCACGACCATATTAATTATACTGATAAAGAGGCTGATTTGGAAGGTTGCATTTTTTTCAAGTTTTTATTTAAATTCCAATTTGTTAACGTAAAGTGTAATACTGGTTTCAGGTGTAGGATTCAGTGATTCATCACTTACATAGAACACCCAGTGCTCATCCCAGCAAGTGCCCTCCTTAATCCCCATCACCCATTTAACCCATTTCCCCTGCCCTCTTTCCCTCCAGAAACCCTTAGTTTGTTCTATATAGTTAAGAGTCCATTTTTTGGTTTACCGCTCTCTCTCTTTTTCTTCCCTATGTTCATTTGTTTTGTTTCTGAAATTCCACAATGAGTAAAATCTACATTAAAAATATACCAAAATAAATTCTAGATTTATTTTATTTTATTTTTTTAAAGATTTTATTTATTTATTTTACAGAGAGAGGGAGATCACATGTAGGCTGAGAGGCAGGCAGAGAGAGAGAGAGGAGGAAGCAGGCTCCCCGCTAAGCAGAGAGCCCAATGCAGGGCTTGATCCCAGGACCCTGGGGTCATGACCTGAGCCAAAGGCAGAGGCTTTAACCCCCTGAGCCACCCAGGTGCCCCTCTAGATGTATTTTAAAGACTAAGATAAAAATTATTAATGTATAGGGTACCTGGGTAGCACAGTCAGTTGGGCGTCCACCTTTTGGTTTTGGCTCAGGTCTGATCTCAGGGTTATGAGATCAAGCCCTGCAAACAGGCTCTGCGCTCAGCAAGGAGTCTGCTTAAGACTCTTCCTCCAGCTCCTTCTGCTCTTACCCCGTGTGTGTGTGTGTGTGTGTGTGTGTGTGTGTGTGTGTGCATATGTGCGACCACTCTCAAATAAATACATCTTTTCTTTTTTTAAATTAACATATGTATTATTTGTTTCAGGGGTACAGGTGTGAATCATCAGGCTTACACAATTGACAGTACTCACCATAGCACAGACCCTTCCCAATGTCCATAACCCAGACATCCTATCCCTACTCCCCACCCCCCACCCCCCAGCAACCCTCAGTTTGTTTGCTGAGATTAAGAGTGTCTTAAGGTTTGTTTTCCTCCTGATCCCATCTTATTTCATTTTTTCCCTTCCTACCGCCCACATCCCCCTGCCCAGCCTCTCAAATTCCTCATATCAGAGAGATCATATGATAATTATTTCTCTGATTGACTTATTTTGCTTAGCATGATACCTCTAGTTCCATCCATGTCTTTGCAAATGGCAAGATTTCATTTCTTTTGATGGCTGCATAGTATTCTATTGTCTTAAAAATCTATTGTGTAAAATGAAAATACAGATTATTTTAGTAATGTAGGAAGTAGTAGACCTGCTTAAATAATAAAAATAAGTACTTAAAGCATGGAACACTGGGTGTGGTGCATAAAAAATGAATTTTGGAACACTGAAAAAATAAAATAAAAAAATTATAGATTGGTTTAAAAAATAAGTACTTAAAGAAAAAGATTAGAATGCATTAAGAAAAAATTACTTTGAACTACAAGAGCCATCAAAAACAAAGTTAATGATAAAATACAGATTAGGAGAAAATACCTGTATAGTACTAACAGAAAAATTGTATTTGTAGTGCATTTTGGCAGTACCGTATTTTATTGAATTTAAGATTTTTTTTTTAAATTTTTCATTTTTTTAAAGATTTTATTTATTCATTTAACAGACAGAGATCACAAGTAGGCAGAGAGGCAGGCAGAGAGAGA
>NW_019154088.1:15140617-15239834 GCF_002288905.1 Enhydra lutris kenyoni | reverse complement strand
GGGAAGATGTTTTTAGTTATAAGACAGACTATGTACTAAGAACAAAGACTGCAATACTGGTAATTAGCTGTGATACAAAGCTTATCACATTGGATTTTTGTTTTATATTCTTTAAACTTCCTTAAACATAGATTTTTAAAAAGATTTATTTTTTTATTTATTTGACAGAGAGAGAGAGATCGCAAGTAGGCAGAGAGGCAGGCAGAGAGAGCGGGAAGATGTTTTTAGTTATAAGACAGACTATGTACTAAGAACAAAGACTGCAATACTGGTAATTAGCTGTGATACAAAGCTTATCACATTGGATTTTTGTTTTATATTCTTTAAACTTCCTTAAACATAGATTTTTAAAAAGATTTATTTTTTTATTTATTTGACAGAGAGAGAGAGATCGCAAGTAGGCAGAGAGGCAGGTAGAGAGAGAGGGGGAAGCAGTCTCCCTGCTGAGCAGAGAGCCCAATGCAAGGCTCAATCTCAGGATCCTGAGATCCTGACCCATGCCAGAGGCAGATGTTTAACCCACTGAGCCACCCAGGTGCCCCTAAACATAGATTTTAAATTATATATCAACTACTGTGCATACTGTATACAACTAATGAATCATTGAACACTACATCAAAAACTAATAATGTACTATATGTTGGCTTATTGAACTTAAATAAAAAATATAAAAAGGTAAATTTTAAAATTTCTCTTGAATAAACAATCTAAAAGTTGTTACTTCTTGACTCTGAGTCGTCTGCATTTCTCTTTATCCGCTCATCATCACTTACCTTATGGTCATGAGCATTGGCAATAAATCATTTTGCATCAACAGTGTTCCAGTGCTGTCACCAGGATTTTCTTTTATGCCATTCTACAAGTTTTGGTTCTAGTCCTTGTATAATATTATGAGAATATGTCAATGGAGAGTTTTCAGATAACAAATAGCTTTGTGAGAAAAATAAGCAGGTTATATTTATCTAGTCATGTCATTAAGAATTACAACCAGATTTACCTGCACAAGCAAGGGCAACCTTAAAAGAACTCCTGCCTCGGGGCACCTGGGTGGCTCAGTGGGTTAAACCTCTGCCTTCAGCTTAGGTCATGATCTCAGGGTCCTGGGATCGAGCCCTGCATCGGGCTCTCTGCTCAGCAGGGAGCCTGCTTCCCCCTCTCTGCCTGCCTCTCTGCCTACTTGTGATTGCTCTCTCTGTCAAATAAATAAATAAAATTAAAAAAAAAAAAAAAGAACTCCTGCCTGACCATCAGTGATTATGATACAGGATTCTCTAAGATATTCATTATTTCAAATTTGCTAGAACGTAAAAACATAACATGGTCATTAAATATGATAATTATATGAAATTTATAATCATATATTCTTTCACTCAGCATTTTTCATCTCTATCAGATGGTCTTAGGTGACTGACAGGATCAGTAACAGTACCTTGACAAATCATATGGGAATCTGAAACAAAAGGAAAAATCTGTAATACCAATTTTGTCTATTTAAAGTGTTATGTTGCTCATCATGGATTTTTTTGCATTAACTTCAATTTAGTGAAATATTGCATTAAGATACTATCTACCTTGATTACCTGAGTTTCTTGGTACCATTTAAGTTTTGTTCCTGAAGAGGGGATCTCACCTGCTTTACCCTAGATGAGGGCTTGCACACGACCTAGTAATTTCACATTTATATCCACTTAGCAATTAATAGACAGATGAGACCTTGTCATTTTTCATTTCTTTATAGCTTACTCCACAGAATTGGTAAGAGATATGTGCAGGGGTGCCTGGGTAGCTTAATGGGTTAAAGCCTCTGCCTTCAGCTCAGGTCATGATCTCGGGGTCCTGGGTTCGAGCCCCGCTTCCGGCTCTCTGCTTGGCAGGGAGCCTGCTTCCCCCTAGCTCTGTCTCTCCTTGCCTCTCTGCCTACTTGTGACCTCTGTCTGTCAAATAAATAAAATCTTAAAAAAAAAAAGAGAGAGAGAGAGAGAGATTTGCAGAGGGCTATATTTTTGTTGTTAGTTTTGGAAGGGTAGCTGTATGCTCCTGACTACATTACAGAGTTTGGAGATTCTTTGCTTCACTATTTTTTTTCTCTTTCTTTTCTACAGTTTGTTCCTTTTCCAGAAAGTCAGATAATGGGCATTGTAATTTGTCAGATAAGGGCAGAAATTCCACTTATCAGACATTCGATGAATTACTGCACTTGTCTGAGTCTCAATTTTCTTGCCTGTAAAATGGGGATAATTTTCAGTATATAAGATTCATGTGAGTAAATACCATATAAAAAAATCTTATCACATGTCTAGTCTATAGCCTGTACCTAATAAAAGAAGATTTTTCTTTTCTACTCTTCTGCTTCACATTATTTCTCAACTTGATACTAATGAGCTAATATACTATATGGTACATATAGTGTATTATTCAGTTTTGTAATACAGAACTTAAAAAAAGAGTTTTTTTGAAGTGCTTCCACACATGTCTTTTATTGGTATAATCACATTTGTTACATAGAAGCCAGTGATAGAGTTTCTTCATTTGAAGTTTGCCCAATTATGTTTCAAAACAGTTTTTAAGCATAATGAAAGGAAGGAGTTTGTTGGTTCCTTAGCATAGGAGGAAGGAGTAACCAAAGGATTATTAAACTCTGATTCCTGATAAAAACCTCAGTATTCAGTTTAATTGTTACGATGGTGCCTATGATTTATATATTGCTGAATCTAAAGTCTCAATGTGTTTTTTAGTTGTTGGAAAGAAAAAAGAGAAAAAAAAACTTTATTCTAAACCTGTTCTCACACCGTAGGGGCTATAAAAAGTTACTTATATAAAATAACAAAAATAGGGGCGCCTGGGTGGCTCAGTGGGTTAAAGCCTCTGCCTTCAGCTCAGGTCATGATCCCAAGGTCCTGGGATCGAGCCCTGAGTTGGACTCTCTGCTCTGCAGGGAGCCTGCTTCCTCCTGTCTCTCTCTCTGCCTGCCTCTCTGCCTACTTGTGATCTCTCTCTCTCTCTCAAATAAAAAAATAAAATAAAATAACAAAAATATCTGTAAATTCATCTAAAATGAACTTGAGCAAACCACTTCCTAGTAACTTTGGAACAAAATATAAGCCTCAGTTTTTCAATTGTTTTCAAATCACAAGCATTTGTTTAAAATTTTAATGAACAAAACTGATTTTTCAAATGATTACTGTAATTAATATCAGAAGATAAAATTCGACATTGCTTCTCAGATATCTGAAAAGGGAACTCAACCTTATAAAAATGACACAGTTTACTGCTCATTGTTGTTTAAGTTTGATTTTAAAAAAATAAAGCAACTATCTGGAAAGGAATTACTAACAGAAAGCAATTAATGATATCTGAATTAAGAATTAAGTTTTAGGGGTTCTCTGTGGCTCAGTGAATTGAGCATCTGATTCCATTTCTGCTGGGGTCGTGATCCCGGGTTGAGATGATCCAGCCCTGCCTCTGTCTCCATGGTCAGTGTAGTATGCTTGTCCCTCTCTTTCCTCCTATACAACCCTACCCAACCCCCACCCTGCCCCTGGTCGCTCCTGAGTGTGTGTGTGTGTGTGTGTACGCGCGTGCACATGCGTGCATGTTCTACAATAAATAAATAAAATCTTTAGAGAAAAATAATTAAAATTTAAGGGCAAATGTGTTAGAATCTGCTTTACAATAAAAAAACCGTAACATCAGAGAGTGTATGGTTTTCTCTGTATTAGGCTTATTACGAATATTCTTAGGTGAATAGGCAAGTCAGTACTATAAAATATATCTTTTCAACTGATCGTGTTTAAATTACATCAGTTTAGAACAAACACATTATTAAAACCAATAAATTCAGGCATCCTCCTATAATTTTTATTTACCGTTTTAAGAAATGATAAATAGCAGACTTGTCCATTGGGGTTTGTTGTAATCATGGAGTGAATAAGCCACTATTTAATGCTTTAACAACAAAAAAATATTTCTCTGTTAAAGAATTTGAAGGTATCTTGTTTAAATTAGCGTTTCTTGAATAATGACTCAAGGAACAGTTTCTTTTTCAGTTAGGTTTGTATTTCTCATTTACTGAGAGATTTTGAGATCAGATTGTTTTTTTTTTTTTTTTTTTAAAGATTTATTTATTTATTTATTTGACAGAGATCACAAGTAGGCAGAGAGGCTGGCAGAGAGAAGCAGGCTTCCCGCCAAGCAGAGAGCCTGATGTGGGGCTCGATCCCAGGACCCTGGGACCATGACCTGAGCCAAAGGCAGAGGCTTTAGCCCACTGAGCCACCCAGGCGCCCCAGACTGGGTTTTAAAAAACAAAAAACAAAAAACATTAGTCTCAAGTAGTAGTGGAAAGTTACCTCTTTGGTAACTATAGTAAACAAGATTGTATATGGTTAGATTTCTAATCTTTCATTTCTCTCTAGCATGAGAAAGTATCCTTGATAGGCAAGAAAAGACATTGTATGTGGGGAATGACATTTGATGACAATGGCTAATAAAAGCTTTTCTGAAAATGGTGACAAGTGTGAAAAATGGGAAAAAATGGGAAAGCCCTATTTTTAACTAGTTGTAACGATTTTCTGGGAAGGGGGGGAGAGTAATAAGGGAAGAATCTGAAAGGCATCTGAAACTGATGCTAGTTTGTAACACAGATTCTCCCATATTAATTTGAGGTTGCCAAACAGACCCTGAGGCCATTATCTGGAGATTTTGGTTTGGTTTCCAATGAAAATATCTGTATTTTCCATATTACAAAAATAATCACTCCCATCTTATGAGTGTAATCAAAAGAAGGATTAGACTTAAAAAAAATCCTACATATAAATGAAATTAAAATGCTAAGTATTCTCAAGGTTTTACTGAAAATAAAATTTACACCTGGAGAGGATTTTAATACAACCAGTGAAAAGCTCTTGGAAAACAAAAAGAAGAGGGATGGACTAATGGAAGTAGTGTAGCAGAGTTTGATACAAATTAATTATAAGTATAAAAGATGTTATCGGTATCATCTTTTCACCCAGATCTTGCATGTTTTCACAAGATTCCTGAAATGTTTTTTTACCTTCCTGAAAAATCATGATCCTTTTATGTTCTAATCTCATTCTGAAATACCCTCCTAGTTTTCTATTGCCACTGTAACAAAATACAGCAAATTCAATGGTTTACACAACATAAATTTTCACTTCACAATTCCCTAGGACAGAGGTCTTACAAGGTCCAAATGAAGGTGAAGCCAGTGGGACTTTTAATGGAAGGTTTTGGGAAAGAGTCTGCTTTTAATTCATTGAGGTTGTTTGTAGGGTTTGTGTTTTGGGTCACCTCTCGTGCAGTTGGCAAATCGCTGGTTCCTTGCTAGCATCTGCAGGAGGCTGCCTTTAGCTTCAAAGAGGCCCAATTCCTGTTGTTCCATGTGAACTCTGACTTCTCAAAATCAGCCATGGCACATGGAATCCTTCTCACTTGGAATCTCCGGTTTCTCCTTCTGCCACATCTTTTTCACTTCAGTTGGAGGAAGTTCTCTGCTTTCAATTATGTGATTAGATTGGGCCCACCTGGATAATTGAGGGTACTATCCCTATCTTAAGGTAGCCTTAATTACAGCTAACCTTGATTATAGCTTTTGCCAGATTTCCAGATTCCAGGAATTAGGATGTGGACATTTTTAAGGGACTATTGTGCACATTACAAATGCTAATCAGGTGATAATTTGTTTTCTGCTTTTTGGCCATTACCTCACTGACATTTATATTCTACCTTTTCTTAAAAATTCACTCTGGGCTAAGCTGAAGCACAATTATAAGAGAAAATCTAGGTGATTAAAAATGAAAAACAAACAAAAAAATGAAAAACATACTAGGCAAGGAAGAAGAATATGAGAAATTACGGTTTTTTGAGACTAACATGTAGAGTTTTACTTTCACAGGTTTTTAGGTTCAAAGACTTTGACAAAAGCATAGATGTAACCCACACCCCTGTCAAAGTAAAGAACATTTCATTGCCTTCTGAAAAATCTCATGTCACATTCTAACCACGTCCCATCATCCCTCAAGTATTGTTCTGATTTCTGTCACTTTGCCCATTGGTTAATTGGTTGATTTTGCCCATTTTAAACTTTATATGAACATTATCATATGGTATGTACTTTCTTTTTTTGGTAAGAGTATTTTGGAGATTCCTTCATGTCATTGAATTTATCAATAGCTCATCACTTTTCATTGCTATAGTATTTATGAGTACTTATTAATTCTTTGGTTATATCACTTTTTTTTTTAATTGATTCTCTTTCTTTGGGGCATTTGAGCCCTTTGTAATTTTTGGAGAAACTGTTCATTACTGCTTGGCTTGATAACGTTTCATAATGATTTTTTTCTTAGATTAATGATGTTTATTTAAGCAGTCATATTGAATTTAGAGATTTTTAAAATATTTTATTTACTTTTATATTTTCTATATATTTGTATATTTTAGATTGTCTGTCCAGAGGCATTACCTACCAGTTGTGGTCTGGCATTAGTTTTGGTAGGTACATGCATATGTATACTTGCAGTTATCCAGAAAGATGAAAACATAATAAGAAGTGCGATGAGCTAAAAAAGAAAAAGGGGAAGTGTGATTAGTTTAACTTAAAGAACTGCTGTCAGTCTCATAATTGCTAGTTTCTCTAGTTTATAAACATGGTGACATTGCTATTTAAGATACTAGAAAAAAGTCCTCATTATATGTTATTTACAGAGATAAGTTTTTGAAACTGATAAACATTTTTTTAGGATTTTCTCATATTTTATGTATTCAGTTAGTATTTCTTATATATTCAGTATAACTTATTATATTCAATATATAATATCAAATAGGATTTTATGCTATTTCTTTGGAAAAATAATTTTATATCTTATTTCTTTGATACATAAGTTTTTATCTCTGTTAGGTAAGTGACCTGTCTGTTAAGTTGGCACCAACCACAAATATGTCAAACAGTCCTTTTCAAATGTCTTATAATAGGACTTACATCCTCAAACTATGTTATTACAATGAATCAACTGTAAAATTAGAATCCCAGAATGATGTAAAAATCTAGATCAAAGCTAATCTGGGCAGAAATTGCTTTGATGTTAATTGAAAATATGTATATGCCTTTTTTTTTTTTTAAGAACATTGAGACATAAGACAAAACCTGGACTTTTAATTAATGAATGGACTTCCACAAATAAATTTCTGGAAAAAATTTTTTTGAGAGCTCGGGGAGAATAGGATGTCTCAATATGTTAAGCTAACTAATCAAATGCAGAAAACTAAAGACCTTTGTTAAACTGCCACCAATAATTTGAAGACCCAGAGCTAAGCAATGTTTGATTTATATCCAACTAATTTTAAATTTAAGAGAGGACACTCCTGTAACAGTTTTTCTTTCTTTTTGGCACCAACATAACTGAAATCCACATAAAAGTACTTTAGAAGGTTCATATTCACATTCAAAAATAAGGAAACATAGTGTCTGTTCATATCTTCTGCCCATTTTTTGATATGATTATCTGTTTTTTGTGCGTTGAGTTTGAGAAGTTCTTTATAGATCCTGGATATCAGCCTTCTGTCTGTACTGTCATTTGCAAATATCTTCTCCCATTCCGTGGGTTGCCTCTTTGTTTTGTTGACTATTTCCTTTGCTGTGCAGAAGCTTTTGATCTTGATGAAGTCCCAAAAGTTCATTTTCGCTTTTGTTTCCTTTGTCTTTGGAGACATATCTTGAAAGAAGTTGCTGTGGCTGATATCGAAGAGGTTACTGCCTATGTTCTCCTTTAGGATTCCTGTCTCACATTGAGGTCTGTTATCCATTTTGAGTTTATCTTTGTGTACGGTGTAAAAGAATGGTCGAGTTTCATTCTTCTACATATAGCTGTCCAATTTTCCCAGCACCACAAGACATACAAATGGCTATCAGACATATGAAAAAATGTTCATCATCATTAGCCATTAGGGAGATTCAAATTAAAACCACATTGAGATACCACCTTACACCAGTTAGAATGGCCAAAATTAGCAAGACAGAAAACAATGTGTGTTGGAGAGGATGTGGAGAAAGGGGAACCCTCTTACACTGTTGGTGGGAATGCAAGTTGGTGGAGCCACTTTGGAGGACAATGTGGAGATTCCTTAAGAAATTAAAAATAGAGCTTCCCTATGACCCTGCAATTGCACTACTGGGTATTTACCCCAAAGATACAGATGTAGTGAAAAGAGGGCCATCTGTACCCCAATGTTTATAGCAACAATGGCCACGGTTGCCAAACTGTGGAAAGAACCAAGATGCCCTTCAACGGACAAATGGATAAGGAAGATGTGGTCCATATACACTATGGAGTATTATGCCTCCATCAGAAAGGATGAATACCCAACTTTTGTAGCAACATGGACAGGACTGGAAAAGATTATGCTGAGTGAAATAAGTCAAGCAGATAGAATCCATTATCATATGGTTTCACTTATTTGTGGAGCATAACAAATAACATGGAGGACATGGGGAGATGGAAAGAAGAAGGGAGCTGAGGGAAATTGGAAGGGGAGGTGAACCATGAGAGACTATGGACACTGAAAAACAACCTGAGGGTTTTGAAGGGGCGGGGGTTGGGAGGTTGGGGGAACTAGGTGGTGGGCATTGGGGAGGGCACGTATTGCATGGAGCACTGGGTGTGGTGCAAAAACAATGAATACTGTTACACTGAAAAGAAATTAAAAAAAAAAAAAAGGAAACATAACTTTCAAACCTAGTAAGTAAAATAGCAATTTTCATAATCTGCTTTTTTTTATTCTGTATGATTGTTTAAATAAAGATATCATTGTAGGTACCTGATTTCAGAACTAGAACAAGGAATTTATCATAGCAAATCCATACTTAAAATTTTGTTTCTTCTCCTTTATCCTGCCATTGGTGTTCTCAAGTTCTTTTTACAACATCTCCAAGAGGCGAAAGGTAAATATAGAGAACAAAATAAACTTGAGAAGTCTTAGGGCTCCAAAATCTTTTCTTTATCTAGCTATGGCTACTCATGTTTGGTAAGAAGGTGTAAAAAATTTTTACATCTTGGATGTATTAGGTTCCCTGGCAGAGATCATCAGATAGTTGCTAAGTGGGACTTTAACCTAAAGCTATTGGATAAAGTTAATAAAATTTATGTAATTTCCTGTTGAGACTTTATATTCTTTGCTCTTGCCATTGTTGCTTAAAGAAAATGTCTGGGGGCTCCTGGGTGGCTCAGTGGGTTAAAGCCTCTGCCTTCAGCTCAGGTCATGATCCCAGGGTTCTGGGATCAAGCCCCACATCAGGCTCTCTCCTCAGTGGGGAGCCTGCTTCCTCCTCTCTTTCTCTGCCTGCCTCTCTGCCTACCTGTGATCTCTGTCAAATAAATAAATAAAATCTTAAAAAAAAAAAAAAAAAAGAAAATGTCTGATATTGTGACCCATCTCCCCATCCAGTGACTTGTAGCACCAGCTACTAATTGGCTATTAAAAGTCCAGTCAAAACTTCATTATTTTTTGAAGATTTATTCATTTTGTAATTAGCATGTAACTGATCATTTGTTTCATGTAATATTTTAATAAACACTCCTTATTTACACTGATTATGTGACTGGACATGAGGGATTAATAACATTAATTCAAATGGGTATCTCTGAAAAGATTTTCATTTCCTCTTATTGTCTGAGTTTTTTAAAATCTTGGGAAAGAGTGGAATTTCCTGCTAATCTGAAATTATATGCCCAGCTTTTCAACATTAATTGGTCTAAGACAACATGCAGTACAACTTTATGAAGTCATTGACCAAATGGCCTATGTGAATTGTTTCAGGTGGCAGATGCTCTTTCATGGGAATGGGGGGGTGGGGAAGGGATTAATGAAAAGAAGGGACAATGGTCCTTAATAATCGTCTTCAATTTTGTAGCATTTTTATGCCTTGAAACCTGATAAGTATTTTTAAATTTTTCATTGTGCTTGTATTCTTGAAGCAATATTTGAAACTTTCCCCAATAGTAAGAGAATCACTCTTTTCTGTCCCTGCCAGGATTGTCACTGGTACCTCATGTAGAGATGTAAACTCAGGGTTAGTGACACACTTAGGAAGACAAAGTTTATGTTCATACAGACCTGTCTGTGTGCCAGTGTGATTGTTTCATTTACCCTTACTGTCACTGGTGACCCATTTATCATAGTTTTTACTTCTACATATGTTATATACCCCATAACGTATAATTATTTTTGTTAGTCATTTGTTTTTTCAATAAATTATAAAACAAACTACCTTTCTCAATTTATCCACACATTGCCATTTCTGGCTTTCTATGTCTTTAGTAGATTTGAGTTTACATTTTGTATCATTATCCTTTGGCCTGAAAGACCTCCTTCAAACATTCTCCTAGTGCTGTTCTATTGGGAACAAATTCTCTCACCTTTTACTTACTTGAAAAAGTGTTCATTTCGCCTTTGCTTTTGGAGGTTATTTTCACTGAATATAGAATTCTTAGATGATTTTTAATTTCTTATCAGTATTTAAAATATTTTTTCAAGTTTCAGCTTGCTTAAATTTGTTCTGATGTGAAGTTAGCAATATTCCTTATCAACATTCCCTTTTATGTTATGTGTCCTGAGCTGGCTCTGTTTTAGATTTAAAAATTTTATTTCTCTGCTGGTATTCCCTGTATCTTCTCTTTCTTTCATCTTTTCCTTTAAATCTTTGACATGTTTTAATACCTAGTCCATGCTTGTTTACTGTTAACAATATCCTGGTTATCTGCAGGTCTGTGCTCATGCTTGTTTGTTCTATGTCACAGTTTCCTGCATTTTTTTTTTAAATTTTAAATAATTGTTTTAAATTTATACTTTTTATTTTCCATGCTGTCTTGAGAGTTTAGATTTTTGTCTTCTATGTAATTGCATTGAATTTTGTTTCAGCAGGCAGTTAATTTACTGTCAAGTCAGCTTGACTCATTGATGCTTGGTTTTAAGCTTTTTATGGCTCCTTTTAGAATATATGAGGCTAAATTATCCCTACTTTGGAGGCATTACTTTTCTGAGTCAAATACCTGGACATAATCAGTGAGAGCTCTTCACTTTGGTTAGTTGAAACTCTAATGCCTCCCAACGTTATACAGCCAGTGGAATCTCTGTTCAGCTAATTGGTGCTTGGTAACTATTCTCAATATGGCCATGTAAAATATCACTCTGTGTATGCACAATTTAGTATTCAGTCAAAAACTCAACAAGATTCATATGTAGGTTTTTGGATCTCCTTCTCCTTGTAGCTCTTTCTGGGACCTTCTTCATAAATTCTAGCCACCTTACCTTCATCCAGTTTCTTCATCTGTTTCTCTGTCCAGAAAAATCACTGCTATCCTTCCTTCCCTGCACTTTTAAAAGTGCACATTTATAGGGGTGCCTGAATGGCTACATTGATTAAACATCTGACTCTTGGTTTTGGCTCAGGTCATGATCTTGTGGTCATGAGATCAAGCCCCATATCAGACTCTGCTCTCAGTGCAGAGAGTACTGAATCTGCTTCAGATTCTTTATCCCTCTCCCTTTGATCCTCCCTGCTTGTGCTCTCTCTAAAAAAAAAAAACAAAAAACAAAAAACAAAAACCCCCAAAAAACCAAATGCATTCTTAAAAAAAGAAAAGTAGACATATATAGAAGGCCAGCTTTAAATATGGAGATCACCTTAAGGATCATAACTCTATACTGCATTTTTTTTTGAACAGTTCTTTTTTTAAAAAGATTTTATTTATTTGACAGAAAGATAAACAGCAAGAGCAGAAGCACAAGCAGGGGGAGTAGGAGAGGTAATGCAGTCTTCTTAATGGTCAGGGAGCCTGATATGGGGCTCGATCCCAGGACCCTGGGATCATGACCTGAGCTGAAGGCAGATACTTAACGACTGAGCCACCCAGGCGCCTCTCTAAACTGCTTGTTTCATAGTGCTTAGAACCTGTTGTATCATATATTTTGTTCAGTTTATTGCAGAGAATAAGCCTGAAGTCTATTACTTTGTTATGACCAGAACCAGGAATCTGACATGCACTAGACTAAATATTTTTAAATATGTAATCAAGTCAGCCTTTACTATTTGCTGTTCACCAGGTAGGGCTTACATTTTATTATTTTTTTGGAGGAAGCTTAGGGAAGACTTTTATTCATCACTATGCATTTGCTCATGCTGAATATTTCTGGTATATCCTTTTCATGCTGCCTGAATTCTGTTTATCTTGTGGGATTTATGGTACCTCTGCGTTTTTTCCGCCCTAATTCATCTCCCAAGTCAAGCCAACTTTTCAAACTTTATTTTTTCAAAAGATACTTTTTAATTCACCTCTATTACAGTATTTACCATGTTGAATTATAGCTTTCCCTTTATGTGCCACAAACCCTGGTGAAAGTTTAGGCTCTAACTTCCTTTTTCTCAAGTTTTAGTCTCTCCTTGTTAACACTGTGTTGCACATATTAGGTCACTTTGAAGGGTTGCTCTGTTAAATATGTGCTAATTTAATTCACATAATTTTTTTATGAGATAGAGAATGTAATTATCATTATTCTTAATGAGAGAACTAAGACCCAGATAAGTTAGTTTTTTTAAGTACAAGTTACTAGAATCAGTGATAAAACTGAATTTCAAGCCCCAAGTTTCCAACTCCAAATCTAGTAATCATTACTTACTACCTTCATTATGCATTGCCTTCACTCCTATTAGCCCAAACAACAACACAAGAATACTATGATCTTTAAATATCAGTATAATTACAGAACATCAGAAATGAGAAGTCAGTAAAGCTTTATTAGTCTAACTCCCCATTTGATGCCAAAATGTCCTCTAGAGCATCTCTAACAACAAAACTGTTACAACCCTTCTGTTTACATCTTTAGTCCCTTAAAACAATCAATATCTAATTGTTATCGTTAATTCCTTATAGTTGTTCAAATTTGCAATCCTAAAACTCTTGTCCATTATTTCTTTCTTTTCCCATTATTGCAGTATAAAATTTGTCTCTGTGGTCATCTAATGACAAGCTTTCAGATGTTTATGTTTCTTTCTTTCAAGCTAAACATCAACCTTATTTGCTCTTCATATTACCTAGTTTTTACTCCTTACATCAAATTTTCCATAGTTGTTGTAGCCTTTTAAGGAATCTAAAACTATAAAACTCACTGTTCTATGTGATCACATAGATTACTATGAGACTATTATCTTAGGTGTTATTACAAAGTTCTTACTTTTCCTTTCTAAGATAAACAACATAACAACGTAAATAAAGGAATTTTCCCTCTGGTAACTGGAAGGGTGAGAGTAGTTATGATTTACAGATGAAAGCCTAGGAGCAGCATCTTCCTGTAGACATTACACTACCTTTTCAAGAGGTGGGTAATATATAATATTTTCCAATTATCTGCCCTCTTCCTTCGATCCTCTTGTTCTCTTATGTTGCTTTGACTAGTGAACAAGGGGAAATAAGAGGGGCAGTGAATGCTCCATCTTTTTCCTGACCACTGGTCTAGATGAATAAACAATGAAATACAGAGGTAAAGATGGATTTTATGAGTCTGTAAAGTTAGAGAATACATTTTAAAAATTAATTCTGGGGACGCCTGGGTGGCTCAGTTGGTTAAGCAGCTGCCTTTGGCTCAGGTCATGATCCCAGTGTCCTGGGATCGAGTCCCACATCGGGCTCCTTGCTTGGCGGGGAGCCTGCTTCTCTCTCTGCCTCTGCCTGCCATTCTGTCTGCCTGTGCTTGCTCTCTCTCCCTCTCTCTCTGACAAATAAATAAAAAATCTTAAAAAAAAAAATTTTTAAAAATTAATTCTGTAATCTTAAGAATGGCTTTCAGTGTAAATCAACAGCTGATGAGTTGGAATTAGACATTATGGAGAAAATACAGACTGAAAGAGATTAGGAATATGGTATTATACAGGACCCATAGTTTAATTGGGTGATCGAAAGGCTAAATTCTGGTTGATTGTGGTTTTCTCTTAAGTTCTAGAAGTATGCCAAAATTCCAATTTGGAACAAAGATCCAAATTCACAAAATAAGAGTGCACCCCCTTTCCTACTCTGTGGAGGAAATTAATGTATTCTTTAGACCATCCATGATGCCATAATTTTGAGATTTTTCTCATAAGCAGTAAGCTTTTAACTATACCTTATCTAATTTTTTGGTGTTTATTAGAAATCTGTAATCTTTCTCTGAGATGTAGAATTAGCTCATGAACCAGTATCTCCATGTTTGTGAAGACAGAGTCAATGCCCACATACTTCTGAGCAGGCTATGTTTGCCACTCCTTTCCCAGGGCCCTGGAAAGTTCCTTTCTCATATGAGCACAGACATGCTCTCATATGAGCACACATGTGTACATACACCTAAAGAACGCACTAGTTTTTTACTTTACCCACTGTATTGGACCAAATCTCCATTTACTACCTTCAGATTTAGCCTCAGACTTTGGTAGACCAGATTAGACAAACTTACTCTACCGTCATTTCTGGCATCCTTAAACTTGGGTGCAATCAATGATCACAATGACCTTCAGATTTATTATACATATATGAATATTTACTTTCAAAGATTGATTTGTCTATGCAAAATCTTAAAACCTTAGCTAAAGACATACTATGTGACATGCATATATTTTGGAACTGCTTTAACATGAACCTATACAAGATAAATCAGCAACAATTATATGTTAAAATGTCTGGCACAAACCTTACTAGTAATGCTTTGCGTAACAGGACTTACTGACATCCAGTGATTGTTTACAAAGAAATTTGTTTGTTAAAATTTTCTGAGGAAATAACCAATAAAATATTTCCTTAGAATGCACATATTTCTGGGGTGCCTGGGTGGCTCAGTGGATTAAGCCGCTGCCTTCGGCTCAGGTCAGGATCTCAGGGTCCTGGGATCAAGCCCCACATCGGGCTCTCTGCTCAGCAGGGAGTCTGCTTCCTCCTCTCTCTCTCTGCCTGCCTCTCTGCCTACTTGTGATCTCTCTCTCTGTCAAATAAATAAATAAAATCTTAAAAAAAAAAAAAGAATGCACATATTTCTTTTGGAATACCTACCTTTTTATCATCTTAAACTGGGAAAGTTGCTAAAATCAGTTTGCATGGTGAAAGTTGGGATGCAGCTGAAAAGTTAGACATAGTTGTTCTATCTCGAAAGTCGATTTCATTCTTCCACTGCCACATTTTAAAAGCTAAGACTTATAGACAAATATTCTCAAGCGATTTTACGGAGGAACTAGGGCAGGCAAATATAAAACTAAAAAGATGTAATTCATGCCAACAGTCCTAATTCTGCTTCTGAAAATATGGTCAGTGTGCAAAACTTTGGTTGGTGGGATTGTCCCATTAAAGATATGTTGTCACTATCAACCACATTTTCAGGATCCAGAATCTTTAAATATGTACCTTAGCTCTTTAATATTAGAGAGAGAGAAAGTGTGATAATTTTGGTGGGGAGATCATCATCAATATGATGTTGGGGAAGGTAGCTAAGTTAGCAGCTACCTATGCTACGTTGCTCAGAGGAGCACTCTAGCGGCTGACAGTGCTAAGAAGTTACTGTCCTGTACTATAATATCAAGCTTTAAAATTATGGTTTAAAATTTCAATAGTAGGGGCACTAGGGTGGCTCAGTTGTTAAGTGTCTGCCTTAAAATGTCAATAACAAAATTCCAGTCACAACTGAATTTGATAAAAGTTCAGATTCATTCTATGATGGTAATATTTAGCTTCAGGTGAATAATGAGTTTGACACTCAGCCTTTCAGCATTTGGCCAAATGTTTAATTTGGTGCATCTCTACCTTACACATATTTTCAAATTTAAAAGTCAGTTTTCATTTTTTCTGGTAATAACCTTCATAACTAATACATACACATACATAGACATACACATACATATACATTTGTGTTTGTTTTCTGATGGAGCAAACAGAAGTGTATATACACAGAAATATAAGGACATGTTAAAAAAATGGAACCATTCAAAGCAGAGATCATTACACAAGAAGACAAAACTCAAACTAAACATATCTTCAATACTGTATATAACATTTATATATAGAAAATGTTAATTTTAACAAAGAAAATACTCATATGTGTTGATCATCCTGTTTCTTCTACTCAGAGCCCTTCTCCAACCTTTGCTGCTCCTTTTTGTGTTCCAGGAGGCAAACTCTAGTTGGTTTGTCTCTTTGTTTCTGTGCATCTCTTTTTCTTATTATTATTTTTAACCCTAGCTATGTCTTTGTAAACAGGCTCTTTATTAAGTTCTCTACATTTGATCCTCTGAGACAAATCATGATTCCTTCCAGATTTTATCTAGTAATAATGCCAGTGATTTATGGTATACAAGAAATACATCTAATAAAAATTAAAAAGCTTGAAAATGAAACTTTGGGCTAAGGTATGAAAGGCAAATGAAAACTAAGGAAAAACCATGGATCACAATATTGATTAATATAAAATAAATTCAATTTGTTGTTGGTAAAAAATCTAAATAGGACAAAGAGAGACACTATATATTAATAAAGAGGATAATGTACATAAGTACCCAATAAGTATTAATTTATTAAATGCCATGATTACAAAATTAATAAAACAAGAACTTCATTAAGTAGAAACATTTTTATTTATTTTTTAATGTATTGCATGGAGCACTGGGTGTGGTACATAAACAATGAATTTTGGAACACTGAAAAATAAAATGGGGAGAAAGATTATTTTATTTCTTTTTTTTAAATACTTTTTTTATTCATTTGGGAGAGAGAGACAGAGATATCAACAGAAAGCACAAGCAGGGAGAAAAGGGAGAAGCAGGCTCTCCACTGAGCAGGGAGCCCAATGTATGGCTCGATCCCAGGACCCTGGGATCCTGACCTGAGCCGAAGGCAGATGCTTAGCTGACTGAGTCACCCAGGTGCCCTTATTTATTTATTTTAGAGAAAGTGTGTGCATGCACGTGAGAGGGGGAAAGGGAAGAGGGAGAAGGAGAGAGAGAATCCTCAAGCAGGATCCCCCCTGAACATGGAGTCTGATGCAGGACTCAGTTTCAGGACTCTGAGATTATGACCTGAGCTGAAATCAAGAGTCAAACGCTTAACCAACTGAGCAACCCAGGTGGCCCAAGTAGAAACATTTTTTTTTTTTTTAGATTTCTATTTATTTATTTGACAGACAGAGATCACAAGTAGGCAGAGAGGCAGGCAGAGAGAGAGAGGAGGAAGCAGGCTCCCCGCCGAGCAGAGAGCCCGATGTGGGGCTCGATCCCAGGACTCTGGGATCATGACCCGAGGCGAAGGCAGAGGCTTTAACCCACTGAGCCACCCAGGCGCCCCGTAGAAACATATTTTTAAGAGAAAATTTTTTGTGCTCTTTCCTTAGCTGATGAAAGATCCAATGGGCAAAATGTAAGTAAGATTAAAGAGGATGTAACTAATTGTGGAGAAGTAATATGTGGATATTCATTCAAATTCTCATGGAATAGGCTAAAGTGGATGAAGTGTTGGGCCTCAGGGAAGACCTCAGGATATTTGAAAAAGGAAAAGCAATGCAGATCTTAGTCTAAGAGAACAATGTAATAAAAGTAGAAATTAATAATAATAACTGTAAGCAGAAAATGTATACCACATTTTATAACATCGCTCAGTCTTGTCCTTGGGACAAAGAACAAATCAAAATTAAAATTTTGGTCTAAGTAGGAAATAACAATGAAATACTATACTCTTTTTTTTTTTTTTTTTAAAGATTTTATTTATTTATTTGAGAGAGAGAGCATGAGCGAGGAGAAGGTCAGAGGGAGAAGCAGACTCCCCATGGAGCTGGGAGCCTGATGTGGGACTTGATCCCGGGACCCCGGGATCATGACCTGAGCCGAAGGCAGTTGTCCAACCAACTGAGCCACCCAGCGTCCCTGAAATACTATACTCTTAAACATTGAATATAGCAGGGCGCCTGGGTGGCTCAGTGGGTTAAGCCTCTGCCTTCGGCTCAGGTCATGGTCTCAGGGTCCTGGAATCGAGCCCCGCATTGGGCTCTCTGCTCAGCAGGGAGCCTGCTTCCCTGCCCCCCCCTGCCTGCCTCTCTGCCTACTTGTGATCTCTGTCTGTCAAATAAATAAATAAAATCTTTAAAACAACAACAACAACAACAACAACAACAACATTGAGTATAGCTATAGTAGCACTCAGAGACTAGTTACTTTAAATAATTTAACATAAAAAGAAAATATTAGGATTTATAAATTAAGCATTCAAGTAAAGAATTAAAAAATGTAACAATGAATTTATCCTTCGAAAGGATGAGGAATAACTTCTCTTTGTTATTTTGTTTACGATTATTTTATATTTTGTTGGATAAACATTGTGCATCTTTGTATTAAAATAATCAAAATATCCAAATATATATAAAAGTTAATAATATATAATTTTAAAATTCTGTACAGATACCAAACTTAGAAAATAAGTAAGCAGTGGTACCATATAACTTTTCCCGGTTCAGCAAACATACCTATTTTGCTAATAGCCACTAATAAGATCAGGATTTTATAATTAAATCTTGAAAGTAAGGTAAGGCAGGCCATCTATATTGTCTGGATAATGCCCAGTTGTTAGTTGAAATAGATCCCTGTATATTACCTATTTTTATGTGCACATATATGGCAATTTTCCGTTCAGAAGTTTGGCCTCATTTAAATATTACTTATTATTACAAAAGCAGTATGTATGTATTATAGCAAAATTAAAAAATACAAAATTAGAAGAAAAATGAGCTAAAATATTCCTTCCACCTAGAGATCACCATTAATACATTTTCTTCTAGCCTTACATCTTATTTTTTATCAAATGCAAACTTCCTGTGTTATTGTTTTGTATCCTGCTCTTTCAGTCAGCAATCTTCACATTTATATTTTTGTATATTTTCATTACATATAATATCCAGACTGTACTTAGAATCCTTCAGTTAAGTAAAAATGTTATTTAGAACTAATTTCTTCAAACCAGTATCACTGAAGTACCACATACTCTGATTGTCATGTCCCTTAAATTTCTTTTATTCTAGAACTAACCCCCTTTTTATGACACTGAGTTGCTGAAGGAAGGGGACCAACTGATCTACAAAATACCTTGCCTTCTGGACTTGTCTGATTGTTTTCTTGTGGAATCATTTCATTTTATATCTGTATCTATAATTGTATCTTAAGCCTCATTGTTTTCAAGTTATGAAAACATGCTTGACTGAAGTAAATCTTAGGTGATATTATATTTCGTAGTGGATCACATCAGAAAATACACATCAGAGGGGCGCCTGGGTGGCTCAGTGGGTTAAGGCCTCTGCCTTCCGCTCAGGTCATGATCTCAGGGTCCTGGGATCGAGCCCCGCATCGGGCTCTCTGCTCCGCGGGGAGCCTGCTTCCTCCTCTCTCTCTGCCTGCCTCTCTGCCTACTTGTGATTTCTCTCTGTCAAATAAATAAAATCTTTAAAAAAAAAAAAAAGGAAAATACACATCAGAAAACGTGTATTGGCATCATTGTTAGTGATGATTAAGATTGATCACTGGTTTACATGATATCTGATCCTTTTAGTCAGTTGGATTGTTCCCCTTGTGAGTATGAAACTATATATTGCCTACTGTCCTAGAAAGCATTTAATGGATTTTAACAATTGTTTGAATTGATGATTTCATTTAGGGTTTTCAAAATTATTTTTTACTAGCTAAGATATTCCTTTTCTATATTAGCTGTTGATGGAAATACCTGTAGAGTAGAAATTTCATTCATCAACTGGAGCTATTGGTTGTCCTGAAATACAGTTTTTTATTGAAAAGGCAATATAAATAGTTAAATCTTTACCTTTAGTTATCAAATTTCAGAGTAAGAGACTTAGTAAGGAGTTTGTTTTAATAGCTTCTTCAAAGTGTGAAGGGTCACAGGTGAGATTTTTTTCTGACTTTTTTTTTTCCTTTTTTGGAAATCATTTTGGACTATTGAATTTTTATTGATCAAGTGTATTCTAACCCACTGCAATCATTTTTCTTTTTGATGCTGAAACTGTCACAAAATTGGTTAGTGGGAAATTCTTCAAGATGTCTGTTTGGTTCTTTTGACATAATGCAGTTTCTCCACTAAACAAATGGTAGCATTTTATTTTAATGTTTCTATTTTTTAAACTTTTCATTCCAGTATAGTATACATCAAATTGTATGAATCATATGCATACAACTCAATGGATAGAATGGAATGAATGCAACTGTGAAACTACCATACCAGCTTAAGAAATAGACAATTAATAGGACCTAAAATGCTCCTTAAGCCCCATCCCATCACTATCCTTAACTTTCTCCCAAAACGTGCTCATTATCCTGACTTTTAATGGTATAGAATAACTTAAAACTTAAAATTTTATATAAATGTATTAATACAGAATATTTTTTATTGTATATGCTCCTCTTGCCCAAAATTATGATTGAAATTCATGTACATCATTTTGTGTGTCTCTATCATACTTATTTTGATAGATGCATAGGAGTTTTCTTACTTCCTCCCTCCCTCCCTTTCCTTTCCTTTCCTTTCTTTGTTTCTTTCACTTGCTTGCTTTTATTATGTTCCATTAGCCAATATATAGTACATCATTAGTTTTTTCTATTCATATACAACTATTTATTCTTTCCTGTCTTGCTAAACATTGTGTTCAACTTGGGGCTATTATAAGTAATAAAGATATTACTTATAATAAAAATAAATAATAAACTAATGATGCAATAAAATTTTTTTCACAGAAAATCTTTTTGTGAACATTCATAAAGTTTTCTATTAAGACATATGTATACATATGTCTGTTGAATAGAAATATGGAGACATAGAAACTAGATTTCTAAGTCATACAGTAAACATTTGTTCAAATATAGTAGTAATGAGAATCCCTTTTCCAAAGTGGTTGTTCCAGTTGTCTCCAGTTCCCTCCAAAAAGCATTTAAGAAATTTCTAGTTGCTCCAAAGCCTTATCAGCAATTTTTATTTATTAAAAATTTTTATTTGTTTTGGTGGACATGTAGTGGTTTCTCATGGTGGATTTAATTATCATTGATACAGTTGGGGACTAGTGAAGTTGAGTACCTTTTCAAATGTTTATTTGGTATTTGTATAGCCTTTTTTATAAGCTGCTTTTTTCAAAACACAACCATTTTTTCTATTGGGTTTCCTCTGTTATTGTAATTTTTGTTCATTCTGCATGTAAGCCATTTTTCAGTTACATGACTTACAGATAATCTTTTTTTTTTTAAACTTTTGGCTAGCTTTTGAACTCTTACTGACCCTTTTTTAGGGACTGCAATACTTAATTTTAGTATAGTTCAAATTATTAATTTTTATTATGTCCTCCTTAAAAAATCTTTGACTGCCTAGGCCCTGAAGATATTCTTCTATGCTACCTTCTAAAATTATTATTGCTTTACTTTTCTTATTTAGATCTATGAAAAATGAAAATGGCTTTGGGGAATGATGTGAGGTAAGAGTCTGGGTTTGTTTTTTCTTATGAATACTCAGTTGCTAAGTGGCATTTTTTGAAAAGATCATCCCTCCTAGACCGCCTTATCCATTTAGTCATAAATCAGGTTATTCATTTTCAGGACTCTGTTCTGTTATATTGGCCATCTACTCTTGCAATAATCCTTCACTTTCTTTATTATGATAGTTTATATAATAGGCCTTGATATCTGGTATTAGAAGTACTTTATTCTTTTTAAAGATCTGAGCCATTCTTAGCCTTTAGCATTTTCATCGAAATTTTAGAGTTGTGTCAATTTTTGAAAATACATAAGCCTACTGAACTGTGTTTATTCTTGTAATCAATAGATTAGAACTGAGTACATTTATAAATTTGAATTTTAAATCTATGAACATATTTTATCTCTCTATTTAGGTTTGGTTCAATTTTACTCAATAATGCTATATAGTTTTGTAGAGGTTTTACATATATTTGGTTAGATTTATTTCAAGGTATTTGATGTTCTGATTATCTAAGTGATATCATTTTTATATTTTAATCTTATATTTGTTGTATAAATAATACAATTTATAAATTTTGACTTTATATCAGAAACCACACTAAGCTGTATTATTTCTAATAATTTAGTAGAAAATTCTCTTGGCCATTACTTGGACATAAACATATAGTCAGAAAATGAGAGTGGCATTTTACCCTTTCTTACCATTACTCTTTTCTCCTTGCTTTATTGCACTAGCCATAAATAAAATAGGATGAAATTGATTAGAAATGATGAAAGTAATCAGAAGGTCAATTTTTTTCTCTCACTTTTACCTTGGAGGGATACATTTTAACATTTCACATTAAAAAGGATTTTTGCTTCAGTTTTTTTTCCTCATATTTTTGAAGATGGTTTTAGCAAATTAAAAGTAGTTGCCTTCTATAGTTTGCAGAGGTTTTACTTAAATTGGTTTGATTTGTAGTCCATACCGTACCATTCTTCATAGATTTTAGGAAATCATCTCTTTTGTCTTTTCATTCACTGGTGGATTATTTTGATTGGTTTTTAAGTGTACTTTTGGCAGATTCATGGGGCAGGGGGGTAAGATTACAAACTAACAGGAAAGTTGCAAGAAAAATACAAAAACAGTAATTCAAAGGCATACATGCACTCCAGTATTTATAGTATTATCTGTAGTAGCTAATTATCTGTAGTAGCTAAATTACAGAAACGACCCAAGTATTTATTGATTGATGAACGGATAAAGAAGAGGTGGTGCATATATACAATAGAATGTTACTTAGCCATAAAAAGAATGAAATCTTGGCATTTGTAATGACATGGGTGGAGCTAGAGAGTATAATGCTAGTAAGTGAAATAAGTCAGTCAGAGAAAGACAAATACCATATGACCTCACTCATATGTGGAATTTAAGAAAGAAAAAAAAAATGAGCAAAGGGGGAAAAAAGAGAGAGAGGCAAACTGAGAAACAGACTCTTAACTATAGAGTCTGAGGGTTACAGGAGGGAGGGGGATGGAGGGATGGGCTAAATAGGTGATGGGGATTAAGGAAGGCAGTTGTGATGAGCACTGGGTGTTGTATGGAAGTGTTGAATCACTATATTGTATACCTGAAACTAATATTACATTGTATGTTAACTGGAATTGAAATAAAAACTTTTTTTTTTTAAGATTTTATTTATTTAGGGACGCCTGGGTGGCTCAGTTGGTTAAGCAGCTGCCTTCGGCTCAGGTCATGATCCCAGCGTCCTGGGATCGAGTCCCGCATTGGGCTCCTTGCTCGGCAGGGAGCCTGCTTCTCCCTCTGCCTCTGCCTGCCACTCTGTCTGCCTGTGCTTGCTCTCTCTCTCTCTCTCTGACAAATAAATAAACAAAACTTTAAAAAAAAAAAAAAAGATTTTATTTATTTATTTGACAGAGATCACAAGTAGGCAGAGATGCGGGCAGAGAGAGAGAAGGAAGCAGGCTCCCCGCCTAGCAGAGAGCCCGACGTGGGGCTTGATTCCAGGACCCCAGGATCATGACCTGAGCCAAAGGCAGAGGCCTTAACCCACTGAACCACCGAGGTGCCCCAAAAACTTTTTAAAAAGTACAAAAAATACATTCACATTTGCCAGATGTTTATATTTTGCCCATTTGTACATGATTCTCCCTCCCTCTCTTTCTTTCTGAATCATTTAAGAGTAATTTGCCATATTTGCCCTTTCATCTCTAAATTAATCAGCTCGATTTCCTGAGAACAGGGACATCTCCCCATAACTATAGTACAATGATAAAGATCCAAGTTTACTTATTGGTATTAAAACAACCTTACATTTCTAGAATAAAGAGAAATCTTTTAGCTACATTAAATTTTTTATATGTTACTGGATTTGTTTTGCAAATATTTGTGTAGGAGTTTTGCCTTCATAAGACTAAATTGTGCTTTTCTTTCCTATAGTATCTCATCAGATATTCTATCCAGATAATGTTGGCTTCATAAAATATGTTGGAATGGCTTTCTGCAGTTTCTGTTCTCTGTAAATGTTAGTCTGGAATTATTATTACTTTCTTAAAAAAAATTTTTTTTTTTAAAGATTTTATTTATTTATTTATTTATTTGACAGAGAGAGACCACAAGCAGGCAGAGAGGCAGGTAGAGAGAGAGGAGGAAGCAGGCTCCCTGCTGAGCAGAGAGCCTGATGCGGGGCTCGATCCCAGGACCGTGAGATCATGACCTGAGCCGAAGGCAGCGGCTTAACCCACTGAGCCACCCAGGCGCCCCTCTTAAAAATTTTTTTAAAGTTGCAGATGAATTCTAGCTTGGAGTATTCCAAAATTGAATATAGCAAATATTTAATTTTATTAATATATATCAGGTTACACAGATTTTCTATTTTTCTTATATCTATTTTAGTACTCTTTTTCTTAGATTTATCTATTCTACATTTTCACATAATTGCCATGAAGTAGTTCATAAGACCATCATCATAAATTTTTAAAAATCATATTTATTAATGCATTATCTACATTCATTAAAATTCATTTTTATGTATATTGTTTCTGTGATTATTGACAAATATATCTAATATGTAACTACCATGAAAATTAATATATAGAATATTTCCATCATCCTAATGAATTCCTTCATGTTCCTTTGTACTAAATCCCTAACCCCTACTTATAGGCCCTGGCAACCATTGATCTGATTTGTCTCTATAGTTTCACCTTTTCCAGAATATCCTATCATGGAATGAAACAGTTATCCTTTGTTTCTTTTGAGAGATTAATTTATGTTCTTGCATAGATTTGAAATTTGTCCTTTTGAAATTGCTAATATTGGGGGCGCCTGGGTGGCTCATTTGGTTAAGCATCTGCCTTCAGCTCAGGTCGTGATCCCAAGGTCCTGGCATAGAGTGCTACACTGGGCTTCCTGATCAGTGGGGAGTCTGCTTCTCCCTCTGCTCCTTCACCCCTGCTCCTTATCTCTCTCTCTCTCTTTCTAAAATAAATAAAATCTTAAAAACATTTATAAAATGAAATTGCTAATGTTAGTTTTGTATATATTATAACATCACTAGCTGATGTACATTTTAGGTTGTTTCCTATTTTAGGGCATTATGAATAATGATACTATTCATATTTGCATATTGGTGTTTACATGGGCTTCTTCCCACCTCCCTTTTTGGGGTAAATTCTTAGGAGAGGAATTTCCAGATTGTATGTAAGTATATGTTTAAAGTTACAAGAAATTGCTAAGTGGTTTTCCAAAGTGACTCCATCATTTTTCGTCCCCACCAGCAAAGCAGAAGAGTTCTGTTGCTGCAAATCCTCATTAGCACTTGGTGTTTTCAGTTTTATTTAATGTTTAAGTTTTAGTCAATTTAGTATATGTATAGTGGCATCTTATTATAGTTTTAGCTATATTTAAGTGAATGTCACTCATCTTTTCATGTGTTTATGAGCCATTTGTATATCTTCCTTGGTGAAGTGTTTGTTCAAATCTTTTCTCAGTTTTAAAGTCTTAAGGTCAAAAAAACGTATTGCATGTTCTGCCAGTGTTTTGCATCTTTAGTTTGTTAAACACTGAAAGGGTTAATTCCAACAAACTGGTAGAATCTGTAGCATCTTATAATCTGTGTATTTCTGATAATGGGTGCAGAGTTGTGATGACTGATTAAAAGTCTGAGAAAGAATAAGAAACAAACACTTTTGAGCCATTAGAGAAGATTTTTCATTTTCCAGGACTGGATTTACAAACCAAAGTTGACTCTGCACTACATGTTTTTGATTATGCTCAAAGAACAACATCATCAGGAGGTAATTCCAAATATACTGAAAAATAGTACATTTATTTCCAGTCTACTTCTGTCCCTTTACGTTTGTCTCTACTTTCCACATACTTATTCCAAGAAATTACTTTTTGTTTCTCTAATCCATTTTTGAGTCAGGATCTTAATAAGCTTTTTTTCCCTTCCATGGATCTCTTGAACTGATGATATCTGTGAGAATTATTCTTTGAAAAGCAAAACACAAATCAAAAGTAAAATTTGATAATCATGGCAATGTTAGAACACCATACTGTCAGTATGCTTCTGTGGTATGCTTTGCAGATCTAATGAAATCAAACATATGAGTCTCAGACAACAGAAAACTAGAGACTGACTTCTGAAATATGTCTCAGACTTAAGATTTGGTCAGCTTCCAGGTAGGAGACTGCATCCAATTGCTTTTTTAGCTCTTTCTCCAGTAAGATTTTATCTTTATCAGGAAGAAAGTTTTTTATATGTATGTGTGTATCTCACACACACACACACACACACACACACACATATACACACGCATATGATAGTTAAAAACAGGTAAGAAAGGAGCAGGTCTCTTGTACTGCAACAGTCACTTATAACTCCATTGTAAGTTGTATCAGTGCTAATCATCTGGAAGACCAAGGGAGCACCTCATTAGTGTACTCTATAGTATGTAGTATGCCTTTCTCTTTTTGGACATAACAATCTGAATTAAAATGCTATTTCATTAATAAATATGATATTTAAATCAGCAAATTAAAAATCACCACTATGTGTTAAAATTCCCTTTGATGACACTTCACTATGCAGAACACAGTAATTACTCTGAGAAATCAGCTATTCCAAGGTAACTGGGCAGTTACAATATTTTTTCAAGTAAATTACCAGTCACCATCAACATTCATCAAGGACTCATTTGGATTTTATTACAGGTTGACATTTACTTATTTGCCCAATTTTTAAAATTACAACTGTTGCACGATTGCCCCAGGGTGCAACTGTAGAAAATTAGCACACTAATCACATTAATTACCATAAATAAAAGGTTATAAAAGAGCAGCAAGTAATAGCATAGAATTTTTTAAAAGCAACTTAGGGCATCCCTAATAATACTCTAAATTTATATACCATGTTGAAATTGTCAAGACTCTTATACTTCTATATTTTCTAACTTGAACACCTTTGCCATATAGATGTTATTATTGATACCATTCCCAAAATAAAGTGAAAGTCTGAAAATAACTCTTTGGCTGACCTAAGATCATTCTATATTTAAAGTCAAGTCAAGAACTGAGTCTCCTGACCCAACAACACTCCATTTCCCCTCTGTATTTCTCTTTCATTGATCAAGAGTAGAATATCATTTACCTTTTATGCTCCCATCTCTGGATCTAAAGGTCCAAAATATATCCTGATGTGCTTCCCTCTTTCTACCTTCATTGCTATTAACTCAGCTTAAGCAAACACCATCTCTCATCTGGACTACTTACTGTGATAACTCACTTCCTTCTAGCCCCCATGAAATGCATACTGTACAGAATAACTCAAATGATTTTTTAAAAACGTGAGATCATTCCATTTTCATGCTTAAAGTGAATATGGATCCTTACAATCTGACCCCCTCCAATTTCATCTTCTTACCACTCTGTAGCTTCTCCTTACTCTACTTCCATTTTCCTGAATGTTGGGTGTGCCAAGATCCTCCTGCAGGATCTTGGTTTTTATATTTTGCTCTGTTTGGAATTTCTACACCCAGATTTTTACAGAACTTATTTGAAATTCTTCTTCTTCAGAGAGAGTTTATTTGATAATGGAACCTAACCTGGCTTCTACTCTTTCTCCTTTTCCACCTCATCCTATCCTCCTGTCATTCTTCATCACATGATTATGTTTTATTTGTGTAGCATGTGGCTTTGCCCTCAGAAATGACCTCATCCATGTATTTATTTATTTGTGTATTGTACATCAATTCCCATGCATGATCAGATTCATAAGAGCAGAGAGACTGTATATCTTATTCACTTTTTGTATCAGATGCTATTCATTCTCTACTCATGCCCCTTAAGTCCACCCTGGAAGTTAAATGCCCCTTCAGTGCCAGTCTCTTTATGCCCTAAAGAGCATTCTACCTCAACATTTCCCTGCCTGAGGGCATTCTCTGGGCATTCTTCCTGGTAGGCAAGAAATGCCAGAAAGTTAACGCCTCCAGGGTATAATCCTCAGCAAATACAGTTAGGAAATAATTAAGTGCACATTTTCCTCACTCCTCAGATAGACAGTTTATAAAGTCAAAATTATGGGACATGTTTTACATCTTTCAGAGAGTCTCCAGTGTAACTAGGTCCTCACTGCACATAGAGCTAACTGGCTTAGTCATGTACATTCTCTTTCAGTGATTAGCATTCATTTTTCCATCTTACTTGTAGTTATTAAATTAAAAAAATATTTATAAAATCATACCCATTTCTGTGTCCCCAGTACCTGACTGAATTCATTATCCATTGTTCTGTCCCCTTCTCTACTCTGTTTCTTTCTTCCTTACTTTTTTCTGTCCTTACTTATCTTATCCACCCTAATAAGGATTTTCCTTTCTAATTTTCTTCCTTGGTCCATATTACCTTATCTTACATGCACATACATGATGTTTAACCTTAATTTGCAGGCTTGAGTGTAATGTGAGCCCTGAGTCACCTGGTGTTGTGTCAACAATTTGCAGGGGGTACTATATAAATTAACATAGGCATGAATCCCTTGTGAAATTACTTTCTAATGCAGAGGAAATGTTCATGATAAATACTTTGAGTCACTCCAAATGATCCCCCCCCTGCCTCGCCTCCAGAGATGGCTAATTGTTTTCAGTATCCATCATGTTTTCCTCTTCCACAGTTGAGGTTGTGGTCATTCAAAATAAAGAGTACATTTCCTGGGCTTCCTTACACAAAGGTCTAGATGAGTTTTGGCTAAAAGGGTGAGAGCAAAAGAAATACAAGCAATTCGAGTTCATGCCTTTAAAGGGAATGAGTATGTTTTTCTCCTTTCTCTTTCTTTCTGGCTATAATGAGGATGTGGTTGGTACAACATTCTTGGGCAGCATGGAATAAAAGGTTTGAGCACTGGGTGTTATACCCAACTAATGAATCATTGAACGTTATATCAGAAACTAATGATGTACTATGTATTGGCTAATTGAATTTAAATTAAAAAAAAATTAAGATCCAGTGTTCAAAAAAAAACAAACCAAAAACAAAAAACCAAAAACAATTAGGTCTTTGCAGCAGTGATGGGACTCTATATAGCAGTATCCTATTTCTAATGGCTTTCTGAAGCAGGCTGCCATACCAAAACAGACTTAATGTGAAGGAAATCAAAACTATCTTGTTTAAGCTAATCTTGTTTTGCATCTCTGTTCCATGGAGCTGACTAATGGATGGTCCAAATGACTAGAGCTGTCCAGTAGAGTTATATTCTGTGTGCTGTCCCTCTGTCTTGTGAGTGTGTGTGTATTCATATATAGGTATATATATATATATATATTTATACATTTTGTATAGTGTATATATTATGTGTATATACATATTTTATATACATATATATATTTATTTCCATAATAAAGTAGTATAGGCCCATAAAAATCAAACACATTTAACTAGAACATATGGTATATAAAAGAGCATATTTTATTTCTAAGGTAAATTATTAGAGTGTTTTCTCCTCAAAATAATGTGATGTATTTATTCTCTTTGGCGTTATCTGTGAAGTATATGCACAAGTATAATAGTGCATGGGAAAAATAACAATGATTCATTCTGTACTAGTGTTTTCCTCCCATTACAATCTGGGGGTCCTCAGCTTTGTTCTTTTGACAGATGTTAATGTAGGATTTGAATAATAAGTAATCTAACACTGGTTGAAAGATAGTAGTGTTCCACATTTTTTTTTGTATTAAAGTATCACTGGAGAATTATAATATATAAAAGTTAAAATTCACTCTGCTTTCTCTGTGGTTACCTTTAAAGCTAGTTATATAATTCAGCCAACTTCACCCTTGGGTATTCGAATTCTGTTTTTAACATTATAGTAGTGGGGGCACCTGGGTGGCTCAGTCAGTTAAGTGTCCGACTCTTGATTTCTGCTCAGGTCATGATCTCAGGGTTGTGAGACTGAACCCCACACTGGGCTCCATGCTGGCCATGGAGCCTGCTTCATATTCTCTCTTCCTCTCCCTCTGCCCCTCTCCATTGCGCTCGCATGCCTGTGCATACTAAACATACAAATAAAATTATAGTGAAGAAACTCTGTATGTGTGAATTATATATAAGAAAGACCTCACTGTGATATGAGTAGACAACCTTATAATTCTTTAGTCCACTTCCACTTTGAAACCATGTCTTGAGTGGGTCATAATGCCTCTAATGAAGTGAATACACATGCTGGAATACCAGGTTAGAGGTTTCCATGTAGTATGGAAAGTTGTAAAGAGGGCAATGGCAGGCACTTGATTTTGGGGCAGGTATTTGGGTCCCCAAGCCAAGAAAAACCCAGTGTTTTTCTATTTGCATATCTTCCCATTGACCCTTTGACAACTTCTTTCCATCCCTGTTCTTGTACTCAGTAGCTTTAGGAATCTGCTGCTTTTGAACACCTCAGTGTGCTTCCTTGTCTTCTAGCCTCTGGTGGATGTTATCAGTGGTGTGCAAAGAAGGGAATAAATGATCTCCTTTCAGGGTGATCACAGGATGGGTGTTACTCAAAAGAGAGTCACTATCTCTCTACAACCTTTTTTTCTCCAAGTTTTAATAACTTCTGTTATTCTTCGCCCCTTCAGGTCTAGAGATGGTATGAGCTGCAGGGTACCTACAGAATTATTCCTTTTGGTTTATCTGTATACCACAATTTTGAAATAGCTCATTTTATTATACTCTATTCAAGTTACCCATTTAAGTGTATCTTATAGTTCTTCTTAGTACCCTGACTAGTACAGTTTTCAAATTATATTTTTGGTGAATATTCCAATAGGGATTTTTTCTTTCTTTCTTCTTACTGTATTTTTCACTTTTTCTTGCACTTGACTGAAAAATTATAGTAGATTCAGTAATTAGGACCAAAGAAATTCAGGACTGAAAATCCTTATACCAGATTGCAAAAGTACATCATGTTGAGGTCTGCAAATATATTCCTATTACTTTGCTATTCACTAAAGTCACAAGAACCACAATGATTTTTATCTATTTCTGCTTTCTGCTTTTTTTTTTTTTTTTTTTGATTCACAGAAAAAGTACTCTTTTTGTTATCTCTTTTTTGTTTTTTCTTCAGAACCCTTATATTTGTTCTAGCTAAAGCAAACCTCTCCCAGGATTCCCTTTTGGAGGCAAGCCTCCTCTTTAGATTAGCATGAAAAATTTTTTTCTTTCATTTACCTCTATTCAGTTTTATTATATTTATTGAGGTATTACATTTATAGAGTGAAATACAGATATCTAAGATATATATACCTATGTAACCCACACCTTAATCAGGATGAAAACATTTCTGTCATCTCATAAAATTCACTCATTCTTATTCCAGTAAATACTCCCCTAGCCTAAGGCAAGCAGCAATTTGATGTCTATGACCTTAGGTTAGTTCTGCCAGTTCTTGAATGTATTATCAATGGAACCATAGCATATGTAGTTTTTGTGTCTGACTTCTTTCATTCCATATGATGTTTTTGAAATTCAGTTTGTTTCTGTGTGTTTTGGTAGTTTGCTCTTTTTTATTGCTGAATATTATTCCATTTTGTGAATATACTACAATTTGCTTTTTTTTTTAAGGAGGAGATTTTTTTTAAAAAGATTTTATTTATTTATTAGAAAGAGAATGAGAGAGAGAGTGAGCAGGAGATTAGAATGGGCAACCAAAGCTCAACATGGACCAATTGACTGGTGTCCCAGATGTGACTACGTCCCCATTCTTAGGTAAGATGGTCCTATATTGTGCAGTTGTATGCTTCTGGGGCTGGTCCATGGATATTCGTCAAGCAGTTTCACTCCAGAAAGTGGAGGTGAGAATCTTCTGAGAGCTTTGGAAGTGACAACCATTCACCATTTTTATTTTTTCTTAAAGATTTTATTTATTTATTTGACAGACAGAGATCACAAGTAGGCAGAGAGGCAGGCAGAGGGAAGGGGGGAAGCAAGCTCCCCGTTAAGCAGAGAGCCCGATAAAGGGCTCGATCCCAGAACCCTGAGATCATGACCTGAGCCAAAGGCAGAGGCTTAACCCACTGAGCCACCCAGGCACTCCCATTCAACATTTTTAAAAGATGGGCAAGACACAAGGACTGCAAACTCTGGGCTGTGGCTATGATGTGGTTTTTCTGTTTTGTTTTGTTTTTTGTTGTTTTGTTTTGTTTTTTTTTTTTTTCTTTCTGAACTCTGGTTATTGCCCTTGGAGTAAGGGTAATTAGGAAAGAGTACATCACTGTAAAAGATTAATTCACTTTCTGCTTCAGGGCAGCATTCAGGGAACTAGGCAAGTGACATTCTATTTGAAACTTCTAAGAGTTGTTCTGGGTCTAAATCTGTGTGTTCATGGGCTAGTAGTGTCTGACAGCACTTCACTATTTGTGCTATACTTACATTCTTTCTTTTATACTCACACTTTTGTAAATCTTATTTAAGTAATGCAACATTGTCTCAGCTATTACTGTTAGTAATTAAAATGTTTGTTCTCACCTATGGAACAAAGCACATATGTAAGTGCTTCAGGAACTGTGAAGGTGGTCAGCAGTATAGCCAGCCAACTGGATGCTTGAACTGCAAGGGTGTCATAATATGTGGAATATATGTGCCTGCTTGTGGGAAATACAGAAGGTATTTGGGGAAGTAAGACTAATGAACAAATCAACAAAATAAAAAAAATTAAAAATGCACTTAATGCAGAAAAGTGGGATGGGATCATGAGTTATTGTAATTTTAGGACAAACTAATAATAAGACCTTGTTTTGTGATAATAACCCAGTAAAACCTTGTCATGTATAACCATTTTCCCTTAATTCTGTAATTTTGTAGGAGCCAAAAAGGTTGGTTTCTCCCCTCTTGGATGGCTATGTACTGAAAGTAAAAATGTACTGGAGAGCAGCCTTGATTAGAATAAAGGAGATTGCTCCTGCCAAGCTTCCTACTCTTTTTACAGTACCAAACAAAGTGGGGCTGAAGGTAGATAGAAATACAAGGTTCTAGAAATTTAAGTTACATTATTTTCTACTTCCATTCATTTATACATAAGTGAAATCTAGTTAAACATAAAGGAATTCTTCCCAGGAGAAAATAATTATAAGGACTCCCAGGAATGGGCAATTTGTAGGCAAGGGGTAATCATCATCATCATCAATTTATAATAATTGCTACAGTTTATGGAGCACTTACTCTTTGCCAATATGCTTTGCATATATTATCTATAAACCTTTCTACAACAGTGTGAATAAAGTATTTGTAATTCCTAATTACTGATGACCAAGCTGAGGCTCAGAGATGTTAAGTGATTTGCTAAAGATAGCACAGCTAATAAGTGACTGTGACAAGCTGGTTCCAGTGTCAGTGAGTTTAGCAAGCCAGGGTATTGCCAGACAGTTTTGTCTAGATTGCATTATCTGTGAGTTCTTTTGTCCTCCCACCCCCCTTTTTATTTCATAAGGCAACCAAGCTATCTTCTTCCCATGCTGATGTCTGTGACTCACTCATCAAAATTATAGGTCTGATTTGTTATTACATATGGATGGATATGCTTCTGGAATACCACCAAAGTAATGTTAGCCCATGATTACCAAAGGGTAGCCAGTCTCTTTCTTTTCAATGAGTAGAAGGGTAGAGATAACATCACTTCTTACATCAGTTCCTAAACTACTCGAATTGTTTGCTTTATGCATTTCTCCTCACAGCTAATCAGAAATCGACTAGAGTTAGGATCAGTATGATTCAAATTAAATCAAATAATACCTTTATTTAAATCATTAGTTAGAAAGATTTGATTTATGTCTTTCCTTCCCCTATTCCAGGAGAAGTGTTTACTAATTGACATAACCTAAACTATAATACATAATTTTCATAACTCAGACAAGAATGTCAATTTAATTTTTAGAAGCTACATAGTGTACATTTGCAATGATTTATAATGTTATTTTATCAGATTAGTTCTACAGTTGCACCAGAAAACTACACATCTAGATTTGCACATCTAGACAGTTTTACATTCATCAACGTCAAAGTAGTTTCTTCCAGAAAGGAACATTTTTCACAAGGGTCAATTTGAGCAGTTTCTTAGGTGAGCTGTTCAGGTATTACATAAGGGCAGTCTACTGAAACATTCTGAAACAGAAAACTTACATTTTTGGTTTTGCTGCTGTGGTAATTTTCTTTGTTTCGTACCACCTTGTCATTAAATCTCAAGTGAATGAAGGTTAATACATACAAATACAAATTCCAGATTATTTAAAATTCTTATTATTTGCTAGATACTATGCTGATCACTCTGCCTCCACAATTTCATTAATTCTTATTCCCACACTCATAGTTAGGTTTCATTATCCCTATTTATAAAAACAAAACAAAACCATACACAAGGAAATCAGAGGTGATGTGTCAAAAGCCACACTGTAAATGTGATTCAAATATATATGATTATGACTCTAAAAACCAGGCTATATCCACTGTGTTGTATGTTTTTCTGGGCCATGCTTGAAATCTAACTCCTTATTGTTTCTGGATTGTTTTACTGAAGTGGTGGCACTGCCCTTTCTTTGCATTTACCCTTCTTGGTTTGATCCACACTGCTCCCGAAGGTAATTTTACTCTTTTGAAATATAGCCATTTTTTAAATTTATTTTTTTTTAAAGATTTTATTTATTTGACAGAAATCACAAGTAGGCAGAGAGGCAGGCAGAGAGAGAGAGTGGGAAGCTGGCTCCCTGCTGAGCAGAGAGCCTGATGCGGGGCTTGATCCCTGGACCCTGAGATCATGACCTGAGCCAAAGGCAGAGGCTTTAATCCACTGAGCCACCCAGGCACCCCTTGAAATTTAGCGATTTTTAAAGCTGTTCCAATTTGGCAAGAAAGAAAAGAGGAAAAAATAGGAAAAAAAAAAAAGAGAAAGTTAATGTGCAGTAATATTAAATGCCTTGTAGAGGTATTAGCAAGAATGACTAGGGCTAGTAAAGAAGCTGCTGTCTCTCCTTTACATTTTAATTTTTTGGTAAATATATGTTTTCTTTATTCTTGTAAGAGTGAATGCTAAATTGTATGATCCCAAAGATATGATATTCAAACGACAGTAGATTTCACTTAAAGTTGAGAGGTTGCCATCTCTAAAAAGGATAAACTTTGATTTCCTAAGATTAGGATCCAGAATACAATATGGATCATAGTATATAAAGCTAAGATAATCATGAACGGGAAAAAAAATGCAAGCATTTTCCCTTTTATATTAAAAATTAGACTTACAGATAAAATAATTTAAAATGCATTAATGCAACAAATGTTAAATACAATGGATGGGTATAGAGAGATTTTCCAAGAAAAAATTAACATAATGTGATAAATTCAAAGAATTCAACGAATTGTTAAATCTATTTAAAAGTAGCTATGTAATTGTACCATCATAAAAATTTTAATTAACCATAAGAGTCCATAGCAATTGAAGCACTGAATGAAATTGCTAGCTATAATGCTAAGATCTCTGACAATTGGGTAATAAATGAAAACAAAGTGTGATTAGCATATATCAGGGGGAAAAAAGTTTAATATGGTCAAGAAATCCTGAATTCATCTGAATAGGAAAAAAATGCCATCCAAATAAAGAAGAATGAAGAGAAATTTAGGCAATGTAACTATATAAACAAATTTTTGGAAAATCTCAAGTTACTAATGATGATATAACACTTGTTAAAAGGGTATTGACAGCATTCTAAACATCTAAAGAAGTGAGGAGCAAGTTTAATTAGATGACAGTAATCTTAGTTATTTTAAAATGTAAAATAACATAGTTGTATTTTCTAGTATTTTTAGTTCCTCTGAGATCATACATAAACTATAGAGGAGATGTGACAACACTCACGTATGAGACATTATCATTCTCCTACTTATCTCATTGGTAGTAGAAGTCTATTAGGACGCACTTGGTAGTTGCCCCTAACCACGTCCACCTCCCTAAGTTTGTATTCAGCTTCAGAATGCAAAAACACACTTATCCCTATCTGTGGCTAGGTTTGACTATTTTCTCTGCTTCATTTGGGCAGTTTGGGCAAATCAGCTAAGAACTTGCGGTATTGATACCCAAACGCATAGAAGGATGACAAAATGAATTTCTTAATTCTCTACAAAAATACAGAGAACTAAAAATACCTTGTTTTTAGTATTGAAATTCGAAGGTTTCAATACTTTAAAAAGGTGGATAATGAGCTTCAAGTTTTGTATGCTACTATGAGTATCTAACTTTATTTCACTATTCTTGGTTACTGCATTTTCTATCCCATAGTCATGGAAATGCAAAATATATAACATGAAAACATTATTATGTAATATGCTTTTATATTTATGTAAAATTTATATTTATATATCATATTTACATTTTTAAAAATTTCACCTGCTCTCAACTGTCTTTTAATTAATCTCAATTCAAAGATAAACCACAGAATTTTTTTAAAAAGTATAGAAGCTCAAGGCTTACTGGATTAGAGAACGGTTTTCATAGAGTTAAGTATTATCCCACTGATGTGTGTAAAAAACATGATTTACAATTATTTTAACTCAATTACTGTTATATTTCCATCTGATCCCTTGAATCTTGCAGTGCTGAACTGGGTAGAAACTTTGGAACATTGTAGAAATAGAGGCTGAAAAGCTAAATGTGTCTACACATAAATATTCTTCAAAATAGTGATTGGTCTTCGGTGACAAAGCTTTTGCTTCTGTGATAAAATACTTGTTAACAGTGTTTTAATTGAAACTTTTAATCTGAATGTTGTCTGAATCCTGTTAAATGTTACTTTCTTGCCTCAATTCAAATTTTCTTAATCTTCATTTTCGCATTGAATATTGTTACACTGTCTGCCTCATTATGCTAAAGAAAGATGAAGTAAGCTATTAACATTCTGAACGGCCTATGAGATGTTATGATATAGAATGTCATTCATTTTTATGAGTTGGCTGTCTGTGTGGGCTGCAGTAAAGTTATAATTCCTCCCTGGAAGTATGTGATGCTTGGTGTTGCTGCAAAATCCTTATTAAAGTTACAATAATTGTAAATTAAAGCAAAAGTAAATAGGATTTTTATGAAATGGTTGTTTCTGAAAGTCAAGTGGTAGGAAACAGGACTCTACAAGATTGACATTGTTTGCTTTATGGCTTTAAATCATCATAATCCTACTGTTACTTTCTTTATTGAAAAAAAAAATTGGATTCATAGTGATTCAGTACCTTAAGCTACAGAGGTTTACTTATGCTGAGAAAAAGGTGAGGCGACAAAGCAGAATTGTGGTTTCATCACGGCTATCCTTAAATTGCTGCATGATGTTATTTGTTGGAAAACCTGAAGGTTGCAATTTGAATAGGTTTTTTTTTTTAATTTAAATATTTGGAAGGAAAGGGGCAGCCAGTGCTTTACATGTCATCTCATGGCCTTATTAAATGAATATGTTAATGTAGCATTCAGCTTGCAAATTTTCTCACACAAAATAGAAAACAGCTAGGAGGAAGATTCTCCTAGGACAGATAATGCTGTATTATTTAAGAATATGTTACCAAAAAATGCAGACTGTCATTCAGAACAAAGGAATTTATACTCCATGGTGTCTTGTGTGTTTGTTGTTTAGCTGGAAAGTATGTAGTTGTAAAGATAGGAAACATTTATTTCTATTTCTTATTTTCTTTTTGAGGTATGGGAAATATTTCAAATTAAGTAGTCATACATTTCCTTATAATGAATATGATTGGAAGAGAACATGTAAATGAAGACTAGTATTTTTATGTCTCATATTTCATTGCATTTATTTCCATCTCTATTATCTTAGATTACAGAAGCTTGAGGTTAGAAATTTAGTGCTTTTAAAGATTTGTCTAACTTTGTTTCATGTTACAAAGATGCCATACGCAGAGTCAGCTTGAAAAATATGTAAGGGCCCATATAATTTATTTGAGTGGAAGTGTGGAAGTATGAGGCCAGCTTGCACTGACTCGCGAGGACCTCCGTAGCAGCCTCCTTGGTAGTCAGTCTCCTTTTACCCTCTGAGGTTTTATCTTTCTCTTTCCAGTTTTTGAGAAACATGGCACTGTTTAGGTCTTCACTGACCTGAGGTTTGAGTAGTGCAGTAAAAATGTTCTTATCTGAGCCTCTTGCATTAGACGTATTAGAAAAATACTACATTGCCTGCCCTAGGTTCTGTCATCCCTCTGTATAACTGGAATTACTGACCGTAGTTTAGGCAGCTTTTCTGATAAATAATGACCTGTCAGTATCTCTCCATCAGTGACAAGTTGATCATCCCTTCCCTCTGTTGTACTGCAAAGATAGCACAGATAGATAAAATTAGTACTTGTTCTCTGAGGAAGTCAGCTGAACATTCCCGCCCCACCCCCACCCAGTCCCAATAGCTGCTTTGTCCTTTAGAAGATCAAACTGAGCCCTTCTGACCACTCATCTTGTCTTTCAGTCCTCATTGTTGCACCTATCCTGGAACTTAAATTCTTTTGCCTCTGGGCCCTGTGAAGTTTGAGTGTTGTTTTTCAGTTGTTAAGTTTAAGGATATTAAAATCAAGGCGTTTTCTTCAACTATACAGTAATCCATTAAGATATCATCTTATACAAAGTTTATCTTTAAAAATTTACCAGTTTGAATTTTTTAATTTTTTAAATTTTTACTTTTTTTCATTTCATTTTATTTTATTTCTTTTCAGTGTTCCAAAATTCATTGTTTATGACCACACCCAGTGCTCCATTCAGTTTGAATTTTGATTGATTTAGGAAATGATTTAAGGTTGTTGACACATCCTGTGAAGTAATCACTTATTGGAAATATCTCTGGTCAGTCACAAAGCCATCAAATGGTTTGTATATAAATTATAAGGAGCATAATCATGAGTTTTGCAGATGAGTCTCATTAACTACCTATATGGTAGTAGGCCAGTTGGTTTACTTTGTTCGCCTTCAGTTTACTCAGTGAAGATAAGAAAATGGGGAAAAAATGTTGAACTGTTCAAGGTGTCTAATACAGGGCCTAGCAGTCAGGGATATCGCATGAATTTCAGTTCTCTTAATCTCTCTTACCCAGCCTCCACATACTTTCTAATTATTAACTTATCTCTGTTAAATACAGGAATACAAAAAAAATCACATTTTGTTAAATATCCAAGCAGATTATTATTTTTTAGCAGTCATCTTGGGAAGAAGAGATCAGGAACACTATTCCTTTCTCTCTTTTTATCAGCTAAGATTATTACAATAAAATGGAAAGAAGCAAAAAAAAAAAATTCTTTACAAATTCAAGGTGTCAGAAGTTTCTAAAAAGGATTGTGAATGTTTTTTACACATGTATCATCTACTTAACATGCTAAAAAGAATCCTTTTTTACTTTTAGAAAGCAGGGAGGGACAGAGAGAGGGGGAGGGAGATAATCTTAATTAGGTTCCATGCACAGTGTGGGACCGTATGCAGGGCTTGATTTCATAACCCTGAGATCATGACCTGAGCTGAAATCAAGAGTTGGATACTTAACCAACTGAGCACCCAGGAGCCCCTAAAACAAATCCCTTAAGTGATTCCTCTGAAAAAAGAATCCTTTATTTGACTCCCCTGGAGGGGAAAAAAAAGCAGTTAATGTTACTCCTAACATTTCCATAAGGAAAACAAGAGAAATAGCGTACACACACACACACACACACACACACAAAGTGTGTGGGTACATAAGTACCACACAAAAAAATGGAATCTTTTCTAATAGGGTATGTTTTCACAATTTCTGCAAAAGTATACTAACATTTTCTTATATTTATCTTTCTATTATTAATTACTTCATGAAAGCAAAGCAAATAATGTATAAGACATGCTGTAGTATTTACTGTCTTTTGTAACATCACATCTTTCATAATCAGTCCTGCTTAATGTTGTGGGGATGGGTGGGCAAAGCCCTACCCCTTCTTCCTTTTAGGATATTTGATTACAGTGGGCTTTCATAATTTCAAAATGAATTTGAGGATTTTGCAAATTAGATATGTATTTTTCTTGTATCTGTGAAATTCAAGGACAAATATTCTGTATTATGTATTGTCACTATGGTCACTAAACCCGTAAAAGGTGACTGAATAATCTAGAGGGATTAAGAAATGAAGGTTTTAACTTGGAGTTGTTTAATATTTTCCAAGTTCTGTTATGAATTTACTTCCTCAGCAATAGTGTTGACTGTCTGCTAAATGCACGTTTTTATGACAGGTGCACATAGGAGATGACAATAATATAAGATCTCCATTCTTGATATATTTGCAGTTTAATAGAAAAGCAGAAAATGGTTAATGTTCGTGTGAATAGAAAATACAAAAATGCAATCTCTGAGCAGATAATACTATTTTTAAATGTACAAATTAGTATAGTCACCTCGGGAAGCTTTTATCCTAATGTTACCATTGCAGAAATTATTTTGGAAACTTTGTGAGGACCGTTTAATAACTCATAAGCTTTGTGAGGACTGTTTAATAACTATTTAAAAGCTTATTTTATTGTGTTATGAACACAGTATGAGATCTATCCTCTTAACAAATTGAGTGCACAGTGCATTATTGTTGACTATACCACAATGTTGCACAGATCTAGAACTTATTCATCTTATTTAACTGAAACTTTATGCCCATTGATTTGTATCTCCCCCTATCCCTCTCTCTCAGGTCCCTTGCAAGCACTATTCCACTCTTTGATTGTAAGAATTTGACTATTTTAGGTATTACATGTAAGTGGAATCATACACTGTTTGTCTTTATGTGATTGGCTTATTTCACTTAGCATAATGCCTTTGAGGTTTATCCATGTTGTGGCCTATTGCAGAATTTCCTTCTATATTAAGGTCAAATAGAATTCTGTTGTAAATTTACCACATTTTTCTTATCTGTTTATTTGTTCATCGGTGGATATTTAGGTAATTTCCACATCTTGACTTATGTGATGCTGAAGTGAACATAAGAGTGCTAATATCTCTTGGAGGTCTGATTTTCTTTTCTTTTCTTTTCTTTTTTTTAAGATATTACTTGTTTATTTTAGAAAGACAAAGAGAACACAAGTGGGAACAGAGGGGCAGAGGGAGAGGGAGAAAGAGAATCTTAAGGAGACTCACTGCTGAGTGTGGAGCCCAATCCAGGGCTTGATCTCACAATCCTGAGATCATGACCTGAGCCGAAATCAAGAGTGGGATGCTTGACTGACTGAGCCACCCAGGCACCCCTGGGAGATGCTGATTTCAATTCTCTTGGATAAATACCCCGATGTGGGATTGCTGGATCATATGGAAGTTCTATTTTTTTTTTTTTTTTTTGAGGAAATTCCTTTCTGTTTTCTATAGTGGCTGTACCATTTTACGCTACCAAGGATGTGCAAGTATTCCAATTTCTCCACATCCCTAAGACACTAGTTGTTTGCTTATTGACAATAGCTAAACTAAAATGTTTGAGATATCTTAATGTGGTTTTGACCATTGTAAGTCCAACATTTTTTTTCAATTCCCATTTATTTTATTTTTGGGAGAGACATTTTTATTTTTATTTATTTATTTAAATTCAGTTATCCAACATTTGGTACATCATTAGTTTCAGTAATTGTAGAGTTCAGTAATTCATCGATTGCATATAACACCCACTACTCATCACATCATGTGCCCTCCATAATGCCTATCACCCAGTTACCCCATCTGCCTCACCCACCTCCCCTCCAACAATCCTTACTTTGGTTCCTATGTTTACAAGTCTCATGGTGTTTCTCCCTCTCTGATTTCTTCCCATTCAACCTTCCCTCCCTTCCTCTATGATCCTCTGTGCTGTTCCTTATGGTCCACACATAAGTAAAACCATATGATAATTGTCTTTCTCTGATTGACTTATTTTGGCCAGCATAATACTCTCTAGTTCTATCCATGTTGATATAAATGGTAAGATTTCAGTAATATCCCATTGTGTATATATAATTATATACATAGATATACGATGTCTTCTTTATCCAGTCCTTTGTCAGTGAATATCTGGGTTCTTTCCATAGTTTGGCTATTGTGAACATTGTTGCTATAAACTTTGGAGTGCAGATGCCCCTTTGGATCACTACATTTGTATCTTTGGGGTAAATACCTAGTAGTAGAATTACTGGTTCACAGGGTTAGCTCCATCTAAACTTCTTGAGGAACGACATATTGTTTTCCAGAGTGACTATACCAGCTTGCATTCCTACCAAAAATATAAGAATGTTCTCCTATCTCTGCATCCTCGCCAACATTTGTTGTTTCCTGGCATGTTAATTCTAGACATTCTGACTGGTGTGAGGTGGTATCTCATTGTGGTTTTGATTTGTATTTCCAGGAAGACATTTGATGTTGATCATTTTTTCATGTGTCTGTTGGCCATTTGTATGTCTTCTTCAGAGAAATGTCTGTTCATGTTTTCTGCCCGTTTCTTTTTTTTTTTTTTAAACATTTTATTTATTTATTTGAGAGAGAGAGAGACAGTGAGAGAGAGCATGAGCGAGGAGAAGGTCAGAGGGAGAAGCAGACTCCCCGTGGAGCTGGGAGCCTGATGCGGGACTCGATCCCGGGACTCCAGGATCATGACCTGAGCTGAAGGCAGTCGCTTAACCAACTGAGCCGCCCAGGCGCCCTTCTGCCCGTTTCTTGACTGGATGGTGTGCTTTTGGGTATTGATTGGTAAGTTCTTTATAAATCCTGGATATTAGCTCTTTATCTGGTATGTCATTTGCAAATATCTTCTCCCATCCCATAGGCTGCCTTTTACTTTTGTTGACTGTTTTCTTTGCTGTGCAGAAGCTTTTTATCTTGATGAAGTGACAAGAGTTCCTTTTTGCTTTTGTTTCCCTTGCCTTTGGAGATCTGTCTAGCAAGAAGTTGCTGCAGCTGAGGGCACAGAGATTGCTGCCTATGTTGTCTTCTAGGATTTTTTTTTTTTTTTAAGATTTTATTTATTTGTCAGACAGCGAGGGAGAGAGAGCAAGCAGAGAGCAAGAAGGAGCAGTGGGGGAGACACTGCAGGCAGAGGGAAAAGTAGGCTCCCCACATGGCAAGGAGCTTGATGCGGCACTCAATCCCAGGGCCCTGGGATCATGACCTGAGTTGAAGGCAGCCACAACCGGGCATCCCCTCCTACAGGATTTTGATGGATTCCTGTCTCACATTTAGGTCTTTCATCCGTTTTAAGTCTATTTTAGTGTGTGGCATAAGAAAATGATCCAGTTTCATTCTCCTACATGTGGCTGTCCATTTTCCCCATACCATTTATTGAAGACACTGTCTTTTTTCCATTGACTATTCTTTCCTGCCTTATCAAGGAGTAGTGGGCCATAGAGTTGAGGGTCCATTTCTGGGTTCTGTCTTCTGTTCCATTGATCTTTGTGTCTGTTTTCGTGCCAGTATCTTACTGTCTTGATGATTCCAGCTTTGTGATACAGCTCCAAGTCTGGAACTGTGATGCTCCCAGATTTGTTATTCTTTTTCAGCATTCCTCTGGCTCTTTGGGATCTTTTCTGGTTCCACACAAATTTTAGGAGTGTTTATTCCAGCTCTGTGAAAAATGTCAATGTATTTTGACAGGGATTACCCTGAATGTGTAGATTGCTCCAGGTAGCATAGACATTTTAACAATATTTATTCTTCCAGTCCATGAGCATGGAATGTTTTTCCATTTGTCTTCCTCAATTTCTTTTATGAGTATTCTATAGTTTTCTGAATGCAGATTATTTGCCTCTTTGGTTAGATTTATTCCTAGGTACCTTATGGTTTTGGGTGCAGTTGTAAATGGGATCGACTCCTTAACCTCTCTTTCTCCTGCCTCATTGTTAGTGTATAGAAGTGCAACTGATTTCTGTGGATTGGTTTTATATCCTGATACTTTGCTGAATTCCTGTATGAGTCCTAGCAGTTTTGGAGTGGAGCCTTGGGTTTTCCACATAGAGTATCATGCCATTTGTGAAGAGAGAGAGAGTTTGAGTTCTTCTTTGCCAGTGTGGATGCCTTTTATTTCTTTTTGTTGTCTGATTGCTGAGGCCAGAACTTCTCGTACTATGCTGAAGAACGGTAGTGAGTGTGGGCATCCCTGTGGTGTTCCTGACCTTAGGGAAAAAGGTCTCAGTTTTCCCCCATTGAGTATGATATTAGCTCCACAGCTAACATTTTGTGATGTTGAGGTATGTTTCCTCTGTCCCTATACTGTGGAGAGTTTTAATCAAGAATGGATGCTGTATTTTGTCAAATGCTTTTTTACATCAATTGAGAGGATCATATGGTTCTTAACCTTTCTTTTATTTCTTTTTTTTTTTTAAAGATTTTACTTATTTATTTGACAGAGATCACAAGTAGGCAGAGAGGCAGGCATAGAGAGAGGGGGAGAAGCAGGCTCCCTGCTGAGCAGAGAGCCCGATGTAGGGCTCTATCCCAGGACCCTGGGATCATGACCTGAGCTGAAGGCAGAGGCTTTAACCCACTGAGTCACCCAGGCACCCCTAACCTTTCTTTTATTAATGTGATGTATCATGTTGATTGCTTTACAGACGTTGAAGCACCCTCACAGCCTAGGAATAAGTCCCACTTGGTCGTGGTGAATGATCCCTTTAATGTACTGTTGAATGCTATTGGCTGTATCTTGGTGAGAATTTTGGCATTCATGTTCATCAGGGATATTGGTCTGTAGTTCTCCTTTTTGTTGGGTTCTTTGTCTGGTTTAGGCATCAAGTAATGCTGGCCTCATAGAAGGAGTTTGGAAGTTTCCCTTCCATTTCTGTTATTGAAATGGCTTCAGGAGAATAGGTATTAATTCTTTAAATGTTTGGTAGAATTCCCTTGGGAAGCTATCCAGTCCTGGACTCTTGTTTTTTGGGAGGTTTTTGCGTATTGCTTCAATTTCCTTGCCGGTTTTCTTTTTCTTCCTGGTTCAGTTTTGGTAGTTTATAAGTTTTCGGAAATGTATCCATTTCTTCTCAGTTGTCTATTTTGTTGGCATATTGTTGCTCATAATATGTTCTCATAATTGTTTGTATTTCTTTAGTGTTGGTTGTGATTTCTCCTCTTTCATTCATGATTTTATGAATTTGGGTGCTTTCTCTTTTCTTTATGTTAAGTCTTTCCATGTGTTTATCAATCTTATTAATACTTCCAAAGAACCACCTCCTAGTTTTATTGATGTGTTCTACTCTTCTTTTGGTTTCTATTTCATTAATTTCTGCTCTAATCTTTGTTATTTCTCTTCCCCTAACTGGTTTGGGCTTTATTTGCTGTACTTTCCCTAGCTCCTTTAGGTGTAAGTTTAGCTTGTATATTTGAGACTTTTTTTTTCTCCCTTGAAAAAGGCTTGTATTGCTTTGTACTTCCCTCTTAGGACCACTTTGTTGCATACAAAAGTTTTGAACAGTTGTATTTTCATTTCCATTAGTTTCCATAAATTTTTCAAATTATTTAGTTTCCAGGTTGAGCCATTCATTCTTTAGTAGGATGCCCTTTAACATCCAAGTATTTGAGTTCCTTCCAGATTTCCTCTTGTAATTGAGTTCAAGTTTCAAAACATGCTGGTCTGAAAATATGCTGGGAATAATCCCAGTCTCTTAGTACTTGTTGAGACCTGATTTGTGACCCAGTATTTGATCTCTTTTTGAGAATGTTCCATGAATACTACGTATATTTTGCTGCTTTAGGATGGAATGCTTTTTAAACATCTGTGAAGTTCATTTGGTCCAGTGTGTCATTCAAAACCCTTGTTTCCTTGTTGACCTTCTGCTTATATGGTCTGTCCATTGCACTGGGTGGGGTGTTGAAGTCTCCTACTATTATTGTATTCTTATCAATGGGTTCCTTTAAGTTGGTTATTAATTGATTTATATATTTTGCTGTTCCCAAGTTCAGATCACAAATATTTACAATTGTTAGATCTTCTTGTTGGATAGACTCTTTAAGTATGATATAATGTCCTCCCTCATCTCTTACTACACTTTGGTTTAAAATCTAATTTGTGTGTTTCCTTTGATGTCCATTAGCATGATAAATGGTTCTCCACCCCCTCATTTTCAATCTGTACCTGTCTTTTGGTCTATAATGATTCTTTTGTAGATAGCATATGGGTGGGTCTTGCTTTTTTATCCAGTCTGACCTGTGATTTTTGTTTGGAGCATTTAGCCCATTCACATTCACAATAACTATTGAAAGATATGAATGTAGTGACCTTGTTTTGTTTGTAATGTCACTCTTTATGTATATTGTGTCTGTTCCTTTCTGCTCTTTGTCACTCTTAGGCACTCCCTTCACTGAAAGGATTCTCTTCAATATTTATTGTAGGGCTATTTTAGTGATCACATTGTTTTTTTTAGTTTTTGTTTGTCCTGTTAGCTCCGTATCTCCTTCTATTCTGAATGATAGCTCTGCTGGATAAAGTATTCTTGGCTGCGTGTTTTTCTTATTTAGCAACCAGAATATATCATGCCTTTCTTGCCTGCCTGGTCTCTATGGATAGGTCTGCTGCCAGCCTTATGTTTCTACCTCTGTAATTCATGGATGTCTTGTATTGAGTTGCTTTCAGGATTTTCTGTCTTTTAAATTTTTAAGGTTCAGTATTATATGTTGGGGTATTGACCCATTTTTATTGATTTTGAGCACAGTTCTCTATGCTTCTTGGACTGAAAAGCCTGTTTCCTTCCCCAGATTAAGGGAGTTCTCAGCTGTAAGTTGCTCAGCTATACCTTCTGCCCCCCCCCCTTTTCTCCTCTTCTTGGATCCCAATTATTCACATATTGTTTTACTTTATAGTATCACTGATCTCTTGAATTCCCCCTCATGATCAAGTAGTTGTTTACCTCTCTTTTCCTCAGTTTATCTTCATAATTTTATCTTCTATATCAATAATTCTCTCCTCGGCTTCATTTATCCTAGCAGTAAGAACCTTCCTTTTTTATTGCATCTTATTAGTAGTCTTTTTGATTATGACCTGATTAGATTTTAGTTCTTTTATTTCTCTAGAAAGGGATTCTCTTGTGTCTTCTATCCATTTTTCAAGCCTAGGTAGTATCTTTATAATCATTATTCTGAATTCTAGCTCTGACTTTTTACTAATATCGTATTTACGAAGTCTCTGGAAATTAGTACTCCTCTTGTTCTTTCTTTGGGAATTTTTCCATTTTGTCATTTTGTTCAGAAAAGAATAGATGTATGAGAGAAAAAAGTAAAAAAATATCAACCACGACCTCTACAAAATATACACTAGACAAATGAAGAGATCAGAAATCAAAAAAGAAAAAAGAAGGAAAAAAAGAGAGAATATAATCAAAGAGGTGGACAGAACTTGGTGATACACCAGGTCCTGGGCATGTTTTGGTCTGTTTGTTAGAAGTCACTAGATCCCAAAATTGCAAAGAAAGAAAAACTTAAATATATGGAAATATAAAATTGAGTACAATTAAAGGAAGCCAAAAATGAGGTATGTATAGATAAAATGTAAATGTAATAATAATGATAAGTCATAAAAGAAGGATTGCTAAGAAACTAGTTGAAAAGGAAAAAAAAACAGGGAAAAAGAAAAAAGGTAATTTTAAAGTGAAAAACTAAAGAATCATGAGAAAAAACTTCAAATTCTACATACTATTTTCCCCTAGTGCTGGAATTTTTCAGTTTTTTGTGATCTGTGAGCTTGGTCTTAACAGGATGTTCCTGCTGGTCTTCTAGGGGAGGGGTCTGTTGTGGTGATTCTTAGGTGTCTTTGCCCCAGGTGGAATTGCACTGCCCTTGCTAGGGGACTGGGCTCTGTAAGCTGCTCAGGGTTGCTTTAAGTGGCTTTTGTTTCCTGAAGGCTTTCTGTGCTGCTTTACAGGATGAAAATAAAAATGGCAGCACTCTAGTCTCTAGCTCCAGAGCTGAAAGATTGCAGCCACCACTCTTCGGTGTGCCCTCAGGAAAAAGCAGTCAGTCTCTTTTGTGGGCACCAAACTCTGCAGACTCCTGTTGTGTGCACTGCACTAATCCTTCTGGGGGAAGGAACCAGGTCTCACAGCAGTTCTGCCATGTGCTGGGCCCCTCCTGCGAGAGTGGTTGCGGGATCTTGCCACAGTTCGAGGTTTATGGCAACACCGGGTTGAAAGCCCCCTCCTGGATTGCAGCTGGCTTCCCTGCTCCAGTGCTTAGGAACTCTGCCACATTCACATACTCCCGTTCTTTCTGTGACCCCTAGGGATCCTGAGACCATACTGTCCCACCTAGGATTCTTCTTCACTTTGCCACCTGAGCACCTTTTAGGCAGGGACATTTCTCACCAGAGCCAACTTCTGAGAGTTCCGATTTTGCATTCTGCTGTTATATCACTTTCCGTTAGCTGGCTTATGGAGGCTCCCTCCCACTGAGGGTTTATCTTCTGGTATATCCCCTCAGATTCACTTCTCCACATCTCCTACCTTGCAAAAAGTGGTCACTTTTCTCTTTGTAGGACTGCAGCAATTCATTTTTTAAATCTCAGGTTGAGTTCACAGGTGTTGAAAATGATTTGATATCTACCTAGCTGAGTTCAAGGGACTAAATGAAATAGTTCTCCTGCTTTTCTGACATCTTCCCTCCCTCAAAGTCCAAAATTTTTAAGTCAGATACTAGTTCTCTGCTCAGCCCTGAAGAAGTTGCAGCATTAGACACACAGATCTCCTCTTTGCCTACGTAGGGGGAAGCTAAGAATTGGGAATTTTCATCCATTCACTATGTGGATGTTGGCCATGTCTCCAAACGTCTTTGTTCACTTTGCTGGAACTATCAGAACTCCCAAGATTGGCATGACAAAAGCCAGTTCTCTGGGAACTCCTCCCAGAAAAGTTGGGATGATAGATGCATGAAGTAAGCACCTTCCTCCCTTGCAAGAAATTGGGTACTAAGGGGTCTTCCCCTGATTGTATGGTACTGTGCTAGGGTCAGGGACTCCAGAAAATGTGTCCTAATGTCCATATAGGCTTCAGTTAGTCTGGGTTTGCATTCACCTTGGGTTCAGGAACCTTTCAAGTAGTTTCTGGATTTTTATAAAGGAGATTTATCTGTGAATTTTTGCTGACTGTGTGTGTGTGTGTGTGTGTTGGTAGTAGGAAAATGGAGGACTTCCTTCTTGTCATCTTGCAGATGTCACTCTCCAATTACTTTTTATTTAAAACTTCTTTTTTTACTTTTATCTAATTATATAGCTTGATCACCCACATTATTTAGCAGAATTGCATTTGAATGAATTTGGCTGCCTCCAAATCTCCAATATACTATCAAAAATATTTAATATTGAAGACAAGCCAAAGAATGTTTCCATAAGGTAAGATGTTATCTTCATGTTAAGGTGTCCATTCTCACTATTTTCCTCTATAGATTCAATGTAATCCCAATCAAATTCCTCATCCACTTTCAAACATAGATACTGACAAGCCGTTTCCAAAGTTAATATGGAAAGGTAGAAGAAGTAAAATAATCAAAATAATTTCATAAGTGGATCTTGAGTTAGGAAATGACCAAAAAGCATGATGGAAAAAAATGATAGATTGAACTTTATCAACATTAAAATCTTATTCAATAGGCACACCTGGGTGGCTCAGTTGGTTGTGTCTGACTCTTAATTTCAGCTCAGGTCATGATCTCACGGGTAATGAAATGGAGATCCGCATTGGGCTCTGCACTCAACAGGAAGTCTGCTTGAGATCTTCTCCCTCTTCCCCGCCCCGCCCCTCATGCACACTCTCTCACTCTGTAAAATAGATAAAACTATAAATGAGATCATGTTCAGTGAAAGACACTGAGAAGAAAATAAAAAGACATAAAACAGACCAGGAGAAAATATTTGGCTGTAATATTTCTGACTGAGAATTTATATTGAGAATACACTTAAAAACTCTCAAAAGCCAAATAATAAAAACTTAATAAAAAGGCCCAAAAGTTCTGAGCATATACCTTACCAAATGAGATATGTGGATTACAAATAAACATGAGAAGAGGACTAATATCATTAACTGTTAAGGAAACGTGAACTACAACCACAATGAAATGCGCCTATGGAATAATTAGACGGACTCAAAAAGAATCTGGTAATATAAGTAAGCTAATATCAAGGAAATTTGCAAAAATGCAAGAAATTTGCATGATGCTAAGTAAAGAGATTAAGAGTCAGAAACATGAGATAAAAGTTAAAGACACATATGGAGAATGATTACTGTATTCCATATCTGTCTCAAAAGATGTCCAATAAAAGGAGTCATAGATAGATAAGGGAAGAATAATAATTTATTGTCTAAAAGACAATAGAAGGAAATTTCCTTTGGGTGAATAGAATATTCAAATTGAAAAGGCCCATCAGAGAGTGAATATGATGAATGAAGAAAGATTCTACACCTAGGTATATCCTTCTAATGTAGAATTCTGAAAGTGAAAAGCAAATTTCAATAACTTACAGAGAAGGAAAACAAAATATCCACAAGCAATTGAGGCCCAGACTCAATTTAGAAAAGAGCTATTTACTTATGCTATAAATGGTGGATGAGAGTGTAACTCTCTTATACTGTCCCTGTATTTTCTACTCTATTCTCCCCAACATGTTAAAACACTATTTGTAATCCAAACAGTTCAAGTGTTTATATTAATGTAGGTGTCTAAATGTTTAGATACCAAGCTGGTCTGTACATTCTAATCATGCCTCCTTTCTTTAGTAGACTTTTTTCCTCTTTAATTTCCATTTGTCTCTTTCAATATTCTTTTATTTTCTTGAAAAATTTCAGTTGTTCCAGCATATCATTCATTTTTTGGTTTTGTTTGTTGAGGGTCAGTGAGACCTCTCAGTCATTGTATTCGAATAGGTGCTGCTTATTTCAAGACTCACTGATTTGTATTAATCTAACAAGGATGGATTCACTGTTACTCAGTTTTTCAGTTTCTGTGTTTACATCTTTATTCTATTATTACATCACTCCTGTAATATTCTTAGAAAGATCTATAGAAGTAAAATTTCTGTGCCATTATGTGCTTGGAAATAAATGCCTTTACAGTATACAATATACTTTCTTTTCTTTATTCCATGCCTAAGAACTGAATATAGAATTCTAGGTTGAAGATAGTTATTTAAGGAAGTATTCATTTTTTATGATAGTAGCCAGTACTCCTGTCGAGTAGTCTCATACCATTCTTACTTGGTCTTTTTGTATCTAATCTCTTGCTTCCTTTTTGGGTTTTGGAGCATCTCTTAACTCTAATTTTCAGAAATTTTTTTATTATATAATGCATGTTTGTTTTTATTCATTTTGCTGTGCACTTGATATAGCCATTCAATCTTTAGACCTACATTCATTAAAAGATCTCATTTATTTTATCCTTGCTCTCTGGAATTCTCATCAGTCACATAATGGCCTTCTTAGTTTTATCTGCTATGTTAAAAATATTTTGCTTATTTTATGAATTTTTTCTTATTCCCTGCTTCTTGAGAAATTCTCCAAATTTTTATTTAAAATTACATCTCAGCAATGCTTTAAACTTCTAAGAGTCCTTTATTATTATCTGATTTTTTTATTTCCTTCTGTTTTATTCTTTGTCTACCTGAAATCCATATTTATAGGCACCTTATATTTTATGTGCCAAATCTGGCAACCCTATCCACTTTTATTTATTCATAAAACAAACTCATAAAATACATTTATTTTCATATTTATTCATAAATTCATAACTTTATTCATTTATTTATACATAAAATTTAATTATGCCTCAAATATGCACATATGCACGTACATGTACACACACACACACACACCCTTCACCTTTATTATTTTGTTTCTCCTAGAACTTTGTTCTTGTTTATGGTTATACATGAAGTTGACCTAACGTTTTTAGCTGGAATGTAGTGGTTTATACATACACACACACACACACACTCTCACACACACACACTCTCACACACACACACACACTAGGAAAATATATATAAAGGGACAGGGGATCACATCAATAGGAAGGAATAAATGTATAGTACTAGACATCAGCACAGAGGAAACCTATGGAGCCATTAGAAAAATTAAATTAGATCCTTATGTATTAACATGAAAACTATCCATAAAGGGACTTGCATATTTAATATTTATTCTACAAATATTTATTGAACGTATATATTAGGTACTGTTCTAGGCACTGGGATTACAGCTGTGGACAAAATGAACAAGTTCCCTACCCTTCGCTTCAAATAGTGATAAATAATATAAATTAAACCAGGAGGTATATATAGAACAATAGAAGAATGATCAAGGAAAGTGGTTTAAATAACATTTTTTAACTTGTTTTTTATTTTAATTCCAGTATAGTTAACAAACAGTGTTATATGTTTCAGGTGTACAATATAGTGATTTGACAATTGTACACATTATTCAGTGCTCACTATGATAAGTGTATTCTTTAATCCCCATCACCTATTTCTCCCATCCCCCCTCCACCCACTTTCCCTCTGAGAAAAATCAGTTCTCTAGAGTTAAGAGTCTCTTTCTTGGTTTGTCTCTCTCTTTCTCTTTCTTTATTCCCTTTGCTTCCTTGTTTTGTTTCTTAAATTCCATATATAAATGAAATCATCTGGTATTTGTCTTTCTCTGACTGACTTTGCTTACCATTATACTCTGTAGCTCTGTCCATGTTATTGAAATGGCAAGATTGTAGATTGCTTAACATAGTAGAGACATTTTAAAAATATTGTTCCAATATATGAGCGTTGAATATCTTTCCATATCTTTATGTCGTCTAGTTTACTTCATCAGTGTTTCATAGGTTTCAGAGTACAGGTCTTTCACCTCTTTGCCTAAGTATATTCTTAGGTATTTTATTATTTTTCATATAACTGTAAATGGGATTGTTTTCTTAATTTCTCTTTCTACCTTTTCATTATTAGTGTATAGAAATGCAAAACATTTCTGTACATTGATTTTTATCCTGCAATTTTACTGAATTTATCAGTTTTTGGTGGAATCTTATGGGTTTTCTATGTATGGCATTATGTAATCTGCAAAAAATACAAGTTTACTTTTTACTTTCCAACTTGGATGCCTTTTATTTCTTTTTCTTCTCTGACTGCTATGGTTAGGACTTAAAGTGCTATGTTGAATAAAAGTGGTGACAGTGGATGTCTTTGTCTTGTTCCTGATCTTAGGGAAAAATCTCTCAGTTTTTCCCCATTGAGTATGATTTTCCCATTGAGGCTGTGGGATTTTCACACAGGGACTTTCTTTATGTTGAGGTAACTTCCCTCTAGACCTTTTTTGAAAGTTTTCATCAAGAATGCATGTTGTACTTTTTTTTTTCTTTTTTTAAAAAAATATATTCTATTTTTTTCAGTGTTTCAAAGTTCATTGTTTATGCACCACACCCAGTGATCCATGCAATATGTGCCCTCCTTAGTACCCACCACCAGGCTCATCCAACCCCCCACCCTCCTCCCCTCTAAAACTCTCAGTTTGTTTTTCAGAGTCCACAGTCTCTCATGGTTTGTCTCCCCCTCCTATTTCCCCCAACTCACTTCTCTTCTCCATATCCCACTGTCTTCTGTGTTATTCCTTATGCTCCCCAAGTAAGTGAAACCATATGATAACTGACCCTCTCAGCTTATTTCACTCAACATAATCTCCTCCAGTCCCATCCATGTTGATACAGAAGTTGGCTATTCATCCTTTCCTATGGAGGCATAATACTCCATTTTATGTATGGACCATATCTTCTTTATCCATGTGTATAGCATACACAAGGATGTTGTACTTTCTTTAATGCATAATCTGCGTTTATTGAAATGATCACATGGTTCTTATCCTTTCTCTTGTTGATGTGGTACAACATGTTGATTGTTTTGTAAATATTGAACCATTGCTCATACCCCAGGAATCAATCCTACTTGATCATGGTGAATGATTTTTTTTAATGTATCGTTGGGTTTGGTTTGCTAAGATTTTGTAGAGGATTTTTCCATCTATGTTCATCACAGACATTGGCCTGTAGTTCTCCTTTTTTTATGGTGTCTTTGTCTGACTTTGAAATCAGGATAATGTTGGCCTCATAGGATGAATGAAAGTTTTTCTTCCTCTTCTATTTTTGGAATAGTTTGAGAAGAATAGGTATTAACTCTTTATTTATTTGTTTATTTTAAAAAAGATTATATTTATTTATTTGACAGAAAGAGAAAGGGATCACAAGTAGGCAGAGAGGCAGGCAGAGAGAGAGTGGGAAGCAGCTTCCTGCTGAGCAGAGAGCCCGAAGCAGGGCTCATTCTAGGACCCTTAGATCATGACCTGAGTGGAAGGCAGAGGCTTAACCCACTGAGCAACCTAGGAGCCCCTTAACTCTTTTTTGAATGTTTGGTAGAATTCCCCTGGGAAGCCGTCTGGCCCTGGGCTCTTGTTTCTTGGGAGATTTTTTTTTTTTTTTTTAATTTATTTGACAGATCACAAGTAGGCAGAGAGGCAGGCAGAGAGAGAGACAGGAGGAGGAGGCAGGCTCCCTGCTGAGCAGAGAGCCCGACGCGGGACTTGATCCCAGGACCCTGAGATCATGACCTGAGCCGAAGGCAGAGTCTTTAACCACTGAGCCACCCAGGCGCCCCCTCTTGGGAGATTTTTTGATGACTGCTTCAATCTCCTTACTGGTTATGGGCCTGTTCAGGTTGTCTATTTCTTCCTGGTTCAGTTTTGGTAGTTTATATGTCTCTAGGAATGCATCCATTTCTTCCAGATTGTTAAATTTTCTGGAGTATAGTTGCACATAATATGTTCTTATCATTGTTTGTATTTCTTTGGTGTTGGTTGTGATCTCTCCTCTTTCATTCATGATTTTATTTATTTGGGTCCTTTCTCTTCTTTTTGATAAGTTTGTCCAGGGGTTTATCAATCTTATTAATTCTTTCAAAGAACAAGCTCCTAGTTTCGTTGATTTGTTCTATTGTTTTTTTTTTTGGTTTCTATTTCATTGATTTCTGCTCTGATCTTTATTATTTATCTTCTCCTGCTGGGTTTAGGCTTTCTTTGTTGTTCTTTCTCCAGCTTCTTTAGGTGTAGGGTTAGGTTGTGTATTTGAGATCTTTCTTATTTCTTGAGAAAGGCTTGTATTGCTACATATTTTCCTCTCAGGACTGCTTTTGCTGTGTCCCATAGATTTTGAACCGTTGTGTTTTCATATCATTTGTTTCCATGATTTTTTTTTAAATTCTTCCTTAATTTCCTGGTTGGCCTATTCGTTCTTTAGTAAGATGCTCTTTAGTCTCCATGTATTTGGGTTCTTTCCAAATTTCCTCTTGTGATTGAGTTCTAGCTTCAGAGCATTGTGGTCTGAAAATATGCAGGGAATGATCCCAATCTTTTGATACTGGTTGAGACCTGATTTATGACCCAGGATGTGATCTATTCTGGAGAATGTTCCATGTGCACTAGAGAAGAATGTGTATTCTTTTGCTTTGGGACGGAATGTTCTGAATATATCTGTGATGTCCATCTGGTCCAGTGTGTCATTTAAGGCCTTTATTTCTTGTTGATCTTTTGCTTAGATGATCTGTCCATTTCAGTGAGGGGGGTATTAAAGTCCCCTACGATTATTGTATTATTGTCGATGTGTTTCTTTGACTTTGTTATTAATTGGCTTATATAGTTGGCTGCTCCCACGTTAGGGGCATAGATATTTAAAATTGTTAGATCTTCTTGTTGGACAGTTCCTTTGAGTATGATATAGTGTCCTTCCTCATCTCTTATTATAGTCTTTGGCTTAAAATCTAATTGAGCTGATATAAGGATTGTCACCCTAGCTTTCTTTTGATGTCCATTAGCATGGTAAATTCTTTTCCACCCCCTCACTTTAAATCTGGAGGTGTTTTCGGGTCTAAAATGAGTTTCTTGTAGACAGCATATTGTTGGGTTTTGTTTTTTTATCCATTCTGATACCCTGTGTCTTTTGATTGGGGCATTTAGCCCTAGCCCATTTACATTCAGGGTAACTATTGAGAGATATGAATTTAGTGCCATTGTATTACCTGTAAGGTAACTATTAGTGTATATATATATATATATTTTTAAAGATTTTATTTATTTATTTGACAGAGAGAAATCACAAGTAAGCAGAGAGTCAGGCAGAGAGAGAGGAGGAAGCAGGTTCCCCGCTGAGCAGAAAGCCCGATGTGGGGCTCGAACCCAGGACCTGGGATCATGACCTGAGCTGAAGGCGGCGGCTTAACCCACCGAGCCACCCAGGCGCCCCACTATTAGTGTATATTGTCTCTGTTCCTTTCTGATCTACTACTTTTAGGCACTCTCTTTGCTTAGAGGATCCCTTTCAGTATTTCCTATAGCTGGTTTGGTATTTACAAATTCTTTTAGTTTTTGTTTGTCCTGGAAGATTTTTATCTCTCCTTCTATTTTCAACGATAGCCTAGCTGGATATAGTATTCTTGGCTGCATGTTTTTCTCTTTTAGTGCTCTGAATATATCATGTCTGTTCTTTCTGGCCTGCCAGGTCTCTGTGGATAAGTCTGCTGCCAATCTAATATTTTTACCATTGTATGTTACAGACTTCTTTTCCCGGGCTGATCTCAGGATTTTCTCTTTGTCGCTAAGACTTGTAAATTTTACCATTAGATGACAGGGTGTGGATCTATTCTTATTGATTTTGAGGGGGGTTCTCTGCGACTTCTGGATTTTTGATGCTTGTTCCCTTTGCCATATTAGGGAAATTCTCTCCAATAATTCTCTCCAATATACCTTCTCCTCCCCTCTCTCTTTCTTCTTCTTCTGGAATCCCAGTTATTCTAATGTTGTTTTGTCTTATGACATCACTTATCTCTCGAATTCTCCCCTCGTGGTCCAGTAGTTGTTTGTCTCTCTTTTGCTCAGCTTCTTTATTCTCTGTCATTTGGTCTTCTATATCACTAATTCTCACTTCTGCCTCATTTATCCCAGCAGTAAGAGCCTCCATTTTTGATTGCACCTCATTAATAGCTTTTTTGATTTCAACTTGGTTAGATTTTAATTCTTTTATTTCTCTAGAAAGGGCTTTTATTTCTCCAGACAGGGTTTCTCTAATATCTTCCATGCCTTTTTCAATCCTGGCTAGCAACTTGAGAATTGTCATTCTGAACTCTAGATCTGACATATTACCAATGTCTGTATTGATTAAGTCCCTGGCCTTTGGTACTGCTTCTTGTTCTTTTTTTGTGTGTTGAGTTTTTCTGCCTTCTCATTTTATCCAGATAAGAATATATGAAGGAGAGAATAAAATATTAAAAAGGTGGTAAGGACCCCAGGAAAATGTGCTGTAACCAAATCAGAAGAGACCCCAAATTGTGGGGGGAAGAAAGGGGGTAAAAAGAAGTTCAGAAAAAAAAAATTTTAAAAAAGAAAAATATAAAAAAGAAAATATATATATTAGACTGGTGAATAGAACAGAATCACCCACTTAATTCTGGGAGTATTTTGGTCTCTTAGAAGAAACTACCTCCGAAAATCTTAATGAAGTCTTCCTATCTAGATAGATAGATAGATAGATAGATAGATGTAGATATATATATATAGATATATATATCTATATATATATATAGATATAGATAGATATATATCTATATATTTATATATCTATAGATAGCTATCTATATCTATATAGATAGATATACACACACACACACAGAAATTAAGGGTAAACACGATGAAGGGATGGAATACGACTACAAAGATGAAAATTTTAAAAATATTTTTTCTAAAAAAGGAGTTGATAAGATAAGTTGTTTGGGAGAATAAAGAAAAAGAAAGTGGAGAGAATTTGCTCAGGTTGGAGACTAGAACAAAGCCCTGTGCTAGATTTAGGGTATATTTTGATCTATTAGAAGAAGTTGTATCCCAAATATTTTTAGAAGAAAAAACTCTATGTGTATACAAAAAATAAAGTTAGATACAACGAAGGATAAAATATGACTATAATAATGAAGTTTAAAAAGATTTTTTTAATGAAAGGTATTGTTAAGATAAACTAGTTAAAAAATGTTTAAAGAGGAAAGAGTAAAAGTTAAAAAAATTTTAGCATAAGAAAAAAATAAAATTAAAAAATATTAATTAACTTCGCAAGACTAAAGAATCATGGGGAGAAAGCCATGAATTCCATACTTTGCTTTTCTCCTCCTTTGGAATTCTGCTGTTCTCCTTGGTAAGTGAACTTGTTCTTGGCTGGATTTCTTGCTGATCTTCTGGGGGAGGAGCTTGTTGTAGTAATTCTCAAGTGTCTTTGCCTGAGGCCGAATTGCACCGCCCTTACCAGGGACCCGGCTAAGTAATCTGCCCGGGTTCGCTTTCAGGAGCTTTTGTTCCCTGAATGCTTTCCGTAGAGTTCTGGAGGACCAGAATGAAAATGGCGGTCTCTGGATCTCCGGCCCAGAGGAGCCGAGAGCTTGGGGCTCAACTCCTCAGCGCGCCCTTGGAGAAAAGCGCTCAATCACTTCTGTCTCTCTGGCCTCCAGCCACCTTCCGAGCTCCACCCCACCTGTGACCAAGCATCTCTGTCTTTGGCACACAGCACCTCCTGAAGTCTCCAAACCCAGCAGATCCCTGCGCTCTTCTGGTGGGGGTTCTCCCCGATCTTGTGGGATCCCTGCTGAAAGAGCAGTGGCTTGACTGTGCCACAGATCACTGTTTAAGGTAACCCCAAGTTGAGAGCTCACTCCTTGGCTCTTTCTCTGTAGCCGGCTTCCCCACTCCAATACCTGCAAGCTCTGCAACACTCAAGACACCCCTGATTCTTCTGTGACCACGCGGGACCTGAGACCACGCTGTTCCTGCCGGGGCTTCACCCCAGCTAGCCTCTGGATCGATGTCCCTCAGTGGAACAGACTTTTCTTTTTTTTTAAGATTTTATTTATTTATTTGACAGAGATCACAAGTAGGCAGAGAGGCAGGCTGAGAGAGAGAGAGGAGGAAGCAGGCTCCTTGCTGAGCAGAGAGCCTGATGTGGGGCTTGATCCCAGGACCCTGGGATCATGACCAGAGCCGAAGGCAGAGGCTTTAAACCACTGAGCCACCCAGGTGCCCCGGAGCAAACTTTTAAAAGTTCTGATTTTGTTCTCCGTTGCTCCGCCGCTTGCCGGGAGCTGGTGCCTCCCACCATAGTCTATCTTCCCTTCACTTTGGATTCACTTCTCCACAGGTCCTACCTTTCAGAAAGTAGTCGATTTTCTGTTTCTAGAGTTGCTGCTCTTCTTCTTTGCAGTCTCCTGTTGGATTTGTAGGTGTTTGGAATTGTTTGATAAACTATCTAGCTGATCTCCTGCTACCTGATGTCATCTCCGCCTGCTACTCCTCTGCCATCTTGACTTATAATCCCCTTATATTGTTTTTATTATAGGACTGGTTTAGTGGTCATGAGTTACTTTAGTTTTTGTTTGAAAACTGTCTTCTGTTGTGAATGATGGCCTTGATGTGTAGTGTATTTTTAGCTACAGGATTTTTCCTTTCAGCACTTCGAATATATCATGCAGCTCTCTTCTGGTCTCTCAAGTTTCTGCTGAATTATGAGCTCCATAGCCTTATGAGGTTTCCCTTGTATGTAACTATCTTCTTTTCTCTCACTGCTTTCAATTTTTTCTTTTTCCTTTATCAGTGCCTTTGCCATTATAATTACTATATCTTGGTGTGGACCTACTTGGATTGATATTTTTCAGAGTATCTGGCTTCTTGATTAGCTACTATTTCTTCAAATAAATTATCTGCCCCTTTTTCTCTCTCTCCTTCTGGAATCCCTATCATCTGAATATTATGCTTAATGGAATTACTGCATTTCCTAAGACTGTTCTCAATTTGCATAATTTTCTGTCAGTCAGCTTACTTACTTTCTATTATTCTCTTAGGTTATTAATTTGTTTCTCTGCTTCCTCTAGCCTGCAATTTATTCTGACAGGTATATTTTAAATTTTTTTATTGTGTTCTTCATCTGTGATTTGTTCTTTTTTATCTCTTTGTTAAGGGTCTCGTTGATGTCCTCTCTTGTTTTCTCAAGTCAAGTAGGTATCTTCATGATTATTACTTTAAATTCTCTATCTGGCATATTATGTATATCGATTTCACTTCTTTTGCTGAGGTTTTCCCTGTTTCATTTGTGATACATTCCTGTGTCTCCTCATTTTGTCAAACTCTCTGTGTCTTTTTCTCTGTATTAGGAAAGTCAGCTCTGTCTCCTGCTCTTGATGGTAATGCGTTCATGAAGAAGAGATCCTCCAGTGCCCCGCAATGCAGTGTCAACTTTTCCCTTAGACCCGATGCTTCAGTATCTTCTGTGTGTATTGGATCTACCCTGCTTTTGAGTCCTGATTGCTTTTCCCACTTTTTTCCCTGTGTCCAGTTGTCTGTAGAGACTGTTTGCTTGTTGTTGGCAGTGTTTGGTCTCTGGCCAGGTGGGGTGTGTTTTTACAAGCTCTGTATTGGTGTGCTTGCAAAATGAGATCTGCTGCCATTGAAACTGGGATTGAGGTTCTGCAAAACATGCAGTTTGGGAGAGGAGGTGTTGGTAGGGTTTGCCTAGGTCTTCTTGGGGTTGGGGCCCATATCACCAGGATTATGGCAAGTGTGACTGCATGGGGTGGTTGGGGGGGGGGATCCATGGAAGCACTGTGGGCCAGGGCTTAGTGTAAGTAGGTTAGGTAGGGAGTGTTGCTGCCATCCTGGTTCCTGTAGCTGGCTGTGTGCAGTACCTCCCACCTGCTTGGTTCCTGTTGAGGTCTCCTCGTTAATTGTGACTCTCCAGGCCACACTCTCAGATGAGTAAATAATTCTTCTCTGCCCCCTGCATTTTTCAAACTGCTGATATTATTCTGTATCTTTGCTGGCTGTTTGTCATGCTATATTTTTAAGGGCAGGGACGCCATTCCTTTTTTTTTTTTTTTTTAAAGATTTTATTTATTTATTTGAGAGAGAGACAGTGAGAGAGAGCATGAGCGAGGAGAAGGTCAGAGGGATAAGCAGACTCCCCGTGGAGCTGGGAGCCCGATGCGGGACTCGATCCCAGGACTCCGGGATCATGACCTGAGCCGAAGGCGTCCAACTGAGCCACCCAGGCATCCTGGGACTCCATTTCTTTTTCTTTTTTTTTTTTTTTAAAGATTTTATTTATTTATTTGACAGAGATCACAAGTAGGCAGAGAGGAAGGCAGAGAGAGAGGTGGAGGCAGGCTCCCTGCGGAGCAGAGAGCCTGATGCGGGGCTCGATCCCAGGATCCCGGGATCATGACCTGAGCTGAAGGCAGCAGCTTAACCCACTGAGCCACCCAGGCACCCCTGGGACTCCATTTCTTAAAGACCCCCTAGGTCTCCCAGAGTCAAGACTGTTGATTTTTTAAATTCCAGGCTTAAGTCACCCTGGTTGTGAGAACTCAGATTTGGCCCCTCTAACTTTGAAAACCAAATGTTATGGGGATTTGTTTTCCCTGTGCAAGCTCCCAGTGTAATAGTCTGTTTTTTTCTCCTTCTCTAGGCCACCACCTCCCTCTGGAACCTAGTAAGTCAGGGTCTGTTTTGCTCTCAAAACACTTTTTCACCTTTCTTCCTTCCTTCCTTCTTTGATACAGACTCTTTCATTCCTTTAGTTGTGTAGTTTCTTCTGCTAGTCTTTGGGCTGTTTTCTGGTTTATTTATGCTGATGTGATTTTTATCTAGTTGTATTGGTGGGACAAAGTAAGCTTAGGGTCCTCCTACTCTGCCGTCTTCTCAGCCTCTCTCTTGAAATAAGGTTTTAAGTCATGTGTATATCTGAATATTGGTGGACTGATTTAAGTGATGGAACTATATAGGTAAGTTTCTGATTATTTGCATATATCTTTTATTTGTGGTAAAGTAAAAACAAATTTTGTAGTACACACACTAAATGTTGGTGATTGGGAAGAGAAAAGAAGAAATGAGTTTTACTATTCCTAATAATAATCAGTATACATTCCCTACAAACTTATAAAATGCAATAGGCCTTATATAAATAAATAAAAACATATTTTGAAACAAAAAATAACAAAGCTTTTAAACACAAAGTTTGTTTCTGCCACCTTTAAAGAACCCACTACATTAAAAAATGACTTTATAGTTTCTTTACTTGATTGGATATAAGTTTTTGCCATAAAATACTAGCTCAATTTTCATCCAGTTTTCATGTGTAAATTTCTGATGTCTTAAATTTTAATTTTTTTCTCTAAAATGGTATATTTATGTTTCATCTTGATCTGAATGGGAAACATCTCATTAATTACAATATTTTAATTATTATGTAATATGCATATTATGAATTATCTTAATTCCATCTTTATAAATGAGCAGAAATGAAGAAAATTACATAAATTCTTAGATATTGTCAGTGCTTTCCAAGGTTGCTTGCCTTCTACTTGGAAGTTTCCTGAACTGAAGACTCTATGATTTATATGAATAATAACTCATTCACATTTAAAAATATAGTTTCTTCAGAAAGTTCATGTTAACATTGATTTAATTTTTTAAAAAGTTTTATTGAAGTACATTTCATATATTATACTTTTCATACATTTGAAGTATACAGTTGAGTGGTTTTTCAGAATATTTGCAGTTGTGGGAAAGCATTGCCACAATTTTAGAACAGTTTTGTCATCTTAGAAAGAAATTCTGTATACTTTAGGTTTTTAATTTCCTAATCCCCATCTTTTCCCTATCCCCAAGCAAATACCAATTTGCTTTATGACTATGCTTCATGACTCTGTAGCTTTGTTTATTTTGGACATTTCCTGTCATGGAATCATACAATATGTGGTCTTTTGTGGATGGATATTTTACTTAGCATATTTTCAAGATTCTACCATGTTTAGCATGCATCTGTATTTCATTTATTTTTATTGCTGAATAATTCTGCATTTATGAATATCCATGTTTGTTTATTCTTCATTACTTGATGACCAGTTGGCCTGTTTCCATAATTTGACTATTATGAAAAATTCTTTTTATATTCTCAATAAAAGTCTCATATATATATATATATATATGCAAATATTTTCTTCAATTCTGTGATTGTTTCTCTTTCTTGATAGTGCCCTTTGAAGAGCAAAGTTTTTAATTTTGATGAAATTCAATTTTTTATTTCAATTGTAGAATATTCATGTGGTTCTTTTTTTCAATACTTCCTGTCTTTTTACTGATATTCACTATTTGATGTAGTATTGTCATCATACTTTACTTTATGAATATGATTTTTTTAAAAGATTTTATTTATTTGACAGACAGAGATCACATGTAGGCAGAGAGGCAGGCTGAGAGAAAGGAGGAAGCAGGCTCCCCGCCAAGCAGAGAGCCCGATGTGGGGCTCGATCCCAGGACCCTGGGATCATGACCTGAGCCGAAGGCAGAGGCTTTAACCAACTGAGCCGCCCAGGCACCCCTAAATATGGTTTTTAAAATATATTTATAATGAATGCTTTGAAGGCTTTCTCTGCTAAATCGGACATCTGGATTCTTTCACAGGAACTTTCTGATACTTTTCTTGATGTCTGAGTCATACTTCTTTTCTTTGTATGTCTCATAATTTTATGCTGGAAACTGTACATTTCAGATAATAATTGTAGCAACTCTTGGCACTGCCATCCTCTCTCCCCCATCTGTGGAACTTGTTACTATTATTTGCTGCTATATTTATGACTGGCTGGATAATTTTAATGTAAAGTCTCTCGTGTTGTTTCTTAAGTGGTGCAGCCTTGGGTATGCCCACAGTTTCTGGGTTGACAGTGGTTTACCTGACCACACCAAGCTAAGTTCCATAATTGACAACTGATCTGTTTATTGTTTTCAATAACACCTGGGATATAAATTGCTTCATACACTAAACCTATCAAATTTCAGTTTCATTATGGGATAGTTTCTGAAGTCAGCATTTGAAATTTTGAAATTTTTTCTGATCCTAGGATGATTTCTCTCATACTCCTTGGCCTCTCTCCTGCACCCCTTTCTCTCAGGCAAACTAGCTGGCCTACAGTTCAGCTTGTACTTCTAATGAATCTTCCAATCTCTGCACAACAATTGCCTTTGGCTTAGTATCTGAGCTATTGTCGTTTTCCAGTGCCCTTTATGGTGCTTTGCTCTGACTGAATGAACTAAGAACAACCTGTCAATGATGTAGCCATATCCTCTGCTGAAGCATCTTAAAATCTGAAGAAGTACTATTCAGATAATAAAAATGCACATATAAGGAACTTATCCCCTTATCTTGGTATTAACATATTTTGCCTGGTTATCATCAAATATTTTATAAAATGTTTAAGTTAATATGTGCATTTAGTTTCTCCAATTGAAAGTTATAAATCATTTAAATGGAAAACATGCCAAGGTTTCACCTTGAAAAATGGTTACCTTGTAATTTTGAATGCACCCGAAAGCACCTGAATTCCAGGGAATTCAAAATCTTAATAAAAGGGTTAGGAAAAATTGTGTTTTCAGTATAGAGGGAATACAGTATGGGAAGAAAGGGTATATTTTTGCATTTCAACATCTGTTCTTATTTAAAAGTCATTTTCAAGTAATTTTGTAGTATATTTATTGATTAAAAATTTTATTAGGTTAAAAATGAATTCATTGCTATGCTGATAATGTGCATATTCCCAGTAAAGTGTCTAAAACATCTAGACTTATAAGGTGAATTGGAATGATGTACCCCAAATAACAACATTAAGTTAGCACAAGTTAAATGTCATACTAATGCTTGGAACAATCAAGAAATTTGTCTGCAAGAGTAATAACAGTGGTATTAATACTTAATATAGTTGCAATACTTAATATAGTTTACTCTCAGTTGATGTTTAAGTAGACTTAGCAATAACATGCAGCTAAATGTACAATATTTTTATTATTGGTGTCAGTGGTTTTAAGGATGTGTGAGGAACTGTCAATAAATGGAAGCATGTTTATTGTGAAGAAAAAAAAGAAAATTGTTGCTGGGATGGTCAGAAGAGGCCTGCTGGAGAATTAGAACTTTCACTATTGTCCTTTGGTAATGAGGCCACTGTTACACTGTTATCAGTGGAGACCATCTGGATAGCCAGAACTCACCTTTCTGCCCATGGTGACAAGGAGTTCTTCACCTCTGGTGTTAACAGAGGCCTACTTCCATGTGGAAGTAAATAACTGTCTCTGCCATGACCAGTGTCTGAAAAAGCTAATTAAAACACAAGATCTTAATAAGACTCAGAGTCTCATTACATAATATGAGAATATCCAGATTTCAACTAAAAAAATCATGTTATTCCAAGAAACAGGGAGATAGAAATCTGCACGAGAAAAGGTAAACAATAGTTCTAATAGTGAAATGGCAGAGATTTTAGAAATGACAAAGATTTTAATGCTGTTTGATAAAAATGCTTCAACAATTGAGCACACTTGAAAGAAATAAAAATATAGAAAGCTTCAGGAAAGAAATGGAAAGTCTCAACAAAACTGACACCATGAAGAATTAAATGGGAAACTTAGAAATGCATATTCTAATAGCTGAAATAAGAAGTTAAGTGAATTGTCTCAATGGGAGAATGATTGGGAGAGTAAAAAGAACCTGTGAACTGAAAGAAAAAGTGAAACGTGCCAATCTGAACAACAGAAAATTACTAAATTAAAAAAATGATGAAGGGGCACCTGGGTGGCTCAGTGGGTTAAAGCCTCTGCCTTTGGCTCAGGTTGTGATCTCAGGGTCCTGGGATTGAGCCCCACGTCAGGCTCTCTGCTGGGCAGGGAGCCTGCTTCCTCCTCTCTCTCTCTCTGCCTGTCTCTCTGCCTACTTGTGATCTCTGTCTGTCAAATAAATAAATAAAATCTTTTAAAAAATGATGAAAAATAGAAAAAAAATTAAAAAGTTGTGGAACTATAACAAAAGATATGATGTTTGTCTTTTTGAGTTCTGGGAAGAGAAGAGAAAGAACACAGGGCTAAAGAAAAAAGTACCTGAGGAAATAATGTTGAAATCTTTTTAAATTTGGCAAGAGACATAAGATGATTCAGGAAGTTGAGCAAACCCTAGACAGGATTAACGCAAAGAAATTCATGTAAAACACATTAAAGAAAAAAAAATTTCCTGATAAGTTCAGAGAAAATTGCTACCTTAGCTCCAGGGGAAAACATTTAAAATGATAGTAGATTTCTCATGAGAAATCAAGGAAGCCAGAAAGAAGGAACACAATATTTTAAGGTGCCGAAAGAAAAAAAAAAAAAAGGGCAAACATATTGGTCATAAACCTAGTGAAAGTATTCTTTAGGTATGGAGGGTAAAGCTAGACATTTTCAGATGAAGGAAGACTTAAGAGAATTTGTTGCCAAGGGACCTCCCCTAAAAGAATGGTAACAGATATTCTCTAAATTTAAAGAAAATAGTAAAAGAAGGTATTTTGGAACACAAGGAAGGTAGAAAGAGCACAGTTAGTAAAAAAGTGGGCGAATGTAATAGACTTTTCTTTTGTTGGGTTTTGTACACTATGTTTGATGATTGAAGCAAAAATTTCGACATTCTTTTATTCTGATTTTATGTAGAGGTAATATTTATGGCAATTATATTATAAATGTGGTAAAGAAAGGAACACAAAAAATGATAATATTTCTATATTTCCCTCAAATTCATCAATGAAAACACCAGTAGCCTGTGAAAATTATGCGTGTATGATATAATACCTAGAGCAATTACTCAAAAATTTATATGAATAGATATATTCAAAAACACTTTATAATGCCAAATGAAATTCTAAACAATATCTTCAGATTACCCACCAGATGGTAAGAAAAATGAACAGTAAGTGAAAACATAGATAACAAACAAAAAACAATTAAATTGGCAGACATGATTAACATATCAATAATTAAATTAAACTTGAATGATCTAATTGAAGGACAGATATTGGCATATGAATTAAAAATGTGACCCAGTGATAATGACATCTACAAGAATCCCACTTCAGATATGATATAGGTAGGCTGAAATTATAGAAAAAATTATATATCAAGTGACCATTAATCAGATGAAAGTAGTAGTGACTATATTTATGTAAGATAAAGTAAACTTCAGAGAAAATTATCAGAGACATTTGATCTTATATAATGATGAAACAGACAGTCAACAAAGAAGACCTAACAGTTCTGAATGTATATGCACCAACAACAGAGCTGCAAAATATGTGAGAAAAACTGATATAATTAAAAGAAGAAATGGATAATTTCACAATTATCATCAGAGACTTCATCACCTCTTAAAATCTGATTTTTAGAAAAACTAGAGTGAAATTAAGGATATACAGTGATTCAACAACATCATCAACTAACATGATCTAATGATATTTGTAGAAACTCTTCACCGTAAAACAGCAGAATATGCATTCTTTTCAGGTACTTACAGAACATATACCAAGATCATATGTAAGACCATAAAACAAATTGCAACAAATTTTAAAGGAGTTGATATCACATCGTCATCTCATACACTGACCACAAAGGAACTGAATTAGAAATCAATTTCAGAAAGATAACATGAAATCCCAAAAATTTCGGAAGGATAAAATATAGTCCTAAATAGTCTGTGGGCCAAAGAGGAAGTTTTAAGGGAAATAAGATAAATTATGGGCTCAGTGAAAATGGATATACAACATTAAAATTTGTAAGACCAAACTAAAACTGCTGAGAGGGAATTTTATTTTTATTTTTATTTTATTTAAGTTCAGTTAGCCAACATAAAGTACATCATTAGTTTTTGATGTAATGATCAGTGATTCATTAGTTGCATGCACCCAGTGCTCATCAGATCACATGCCATCTTTAATGCCCATCACCAAGTTACCCCATCCCCCAACCCCCTCCCTTCTGCAACCCTCAGTTTGTTTCCTGGAGTCAGGAGTCTCCTATGGTGTCTCCCTCTCTGATTTCTTCCCATTCAGTTTTCCTTCCCTTCCTCCATGGTCCTCTGTGCTCTTCCTTATATTCCACGTATGAGTGAAACTATATGATAATTGTCTGTCTCCAATTGACTTATTTCACTTAGTATAATCCCCTCCAGTTCCATCTATGTTGATGCAAATGGTAGGTATTCATTCTTTCTGATGGCTGAGTAATATTCCATTCTATATGTGAACCGCATCTTCTTTATCCATTCATCTGTTGAAGGACAGCTGGGCTCTGTCCACAGTTTGGCTATCATGGACATTACTGCTGTGAACATTGGGGTTAATGTGCCCCTTTCTTTTCTCTACATCTATATCTTTGGGGTAAATTCCTAGTAGTGCAATTTCTGGGTTGTAGTATAGCTCTGTTTTTAACTTCTTGAGGAATCTCAATACCGTATTTGAGAGGGAATTTTAAAGCACTAAATGCATACATTAGAAAAGTGGAAAAGGCTTACTTCAATAATTTAATTAAGTTCCTAATTTAAGAACATAGAGATTAAAGAGCAAACTAAACCCAAAGTTTGCATAAGGAAACAAATAATAAATGAAGGAACAGAAATCAATAATTAAACACATAAACAACTGCTAAAATCAATAAAGAAGTGGTTCTTTAGAAATAATAATATAATTGACAAGCCTCTAAGAAGAAATACAAAGAAAGAAGTGAGAAGACACAAATTAGAAAAGGGAATAGACTGTAGATGTTAAAAGGATAAAAAGAATAAATTCCACAAACAACTCTACATAAAAATGATAACCTCAATTGCCAAGTCTTCTAAAACAAATGCCACAATTCATCATTGCGGAATAGATTATTTTAATTGCCTTATAACTGTTGGGAATTGAATTTGCAATTTGCAAACTACCAAAAAATCTTTCAAGCCAGATGGTTTCACTAGAGAAATCCACGAAATGTTTAAAAATAAGTGAAAGAAATTCTACATGTCTTCCAGAAAATAGAAGATTTCTCAACTCTTTTTTAGAAACTAGTATTACCTTGATATCAAAAACCATACAAGGATAGTACACAAAGAAAAACTACAGACTATTTTCCCCCATAAATATATATAATGTCTTAACAAAATATCAGCAAATAGAACCCAACAGTAGTAAAGATTGTACGTTATGATGACTCTGGGTTTATTCCAGAAAAATGAAAGATTTGTTTCACTCTGGAAAATATCTTGTCAGGCATTTAAAAAACTAAAAGTGAAATTGCCATATGACCTAGCACTTGTATTTTCAGGCATTTATTCCCATGAAATAAAGACTTATGTTTACAAACAAGCCTGCTTGAATGCTTTGAGCAGCTTTATTTACAGTAGTCAAAACTGGAAAAAACCTGTATTTCTTTCAAATGGGTAAATGCTTGAACAAGCTATGAAATGATACATACATACTATGAAATACTATTCTGCAATAAAAAGGAAAAATTATTGATACATGCAGCAACTTAGTTGAATCTTCCAAGAACTATGTGTGGAATGAAAAAAGCCAATCCCAAAGAGTTATATACTGCATTACTCCATTTCTCTAAGTTCTTTAAATGAGAAAATAGTAGAAATGGAGAGCACATTAGTGTTTGCCATGGATTAAGAAGCAGGAGTGGATGTAGAAGGAAGGTGAGTGTAGCTGTAACACACAACAGGTGAGATCCTTGTAGTTATGGGAACATACTGTGTCTTGACTCTACCCATGTCAGCATTCCATTTGTGATAATGTACTATGATTTCTCAAGATGCTTTTTTTTTTTTTTTTTGGAACTATATAAAGCATACATGGATTCTCTGTATTATTTTTTACAGTTGCATGTGTGCCTACAAGTAACTTTAAAAAAAGTTCAAATAAAAAAAATAAGCCTGTCTTAGTTAAGTCTGATTGGATTTTATAATTAAATAACCTCAAATTATACTAATAATAATAGAGAAAAATATAGAGCCAAAATAATATGAAAGATACACTGTGATTGAGTGCTATGATTGGATGAGTGAATGCCATAATTATTCAAAACAGTAGGAAGTATGATTTGCCAGATTTTCATTTTTCTTAATTTAAATTAAACTATCCAACATGTAGTACATTGTTAGTTTCAGATGTAATGTTCAGCAATTCAGCTGCCTATAACACCCAGTGCTCATCACATCACATGCCCTCTTTAATGCCCGTCACCCAGTTACCCCATTCCCCCACCCACATCCCCTTTTGCAGCCCTCATTTTGTTTCCCAGAGTGAAAAGTCTTCATGGTTTGTCTCTCTTTCTGATTTCTTCCCGTTCAATTTTCTCTCCCTTCCCCTATGATCTTCTACACTATTTCTTACATTTCATATATGAGTGAAACCATATGATAATTGTCTCTCTCCAGTTGACTTATTTCACTTAGCGCAATCCCCTCCAGTTCCATATGTGTTCATGCAAATGGTAGGTATTCATTCTTTCTGATGTTCGTTCAGTTGTATATATGAACCACATCTTTATCCATTCATCTACTGAAGGACATCTTAGGTCCCTTTGAAGTTTGGCTTATTGTGGACTTTAGTGCTATGAATATTGGGATGGATGTGCCCCTTCTTTTCAGTAGATCTGTATCTTCACTGTTCACTACTACTATATGCCTAGTAGTGCAATTGTTGGGTCATAGGGTACCTCTATTTTTAACTTCTTGATGAACCTCAATAATGTTTTCCAGAGTGGCTGTATCAGCTTGCATTACTCCAAGATTGTAAGAGAGTTCTCCTTTCTCTGAATTCTCGCCAACATTTGATGATTTCTGTCTTGTCAGTTTTAGCCATTCTGACCTGTGTGAGGTGTTATTTTGTTGTGGTTTTGGTTTGTATTTCCCTGCGTGCATATGATGCTGAACATATTTTTATGTGTCTTCTGGCCATTTGTGTGTCTTCTTTAGAGAAATATCTGCTCATGTTGTCTGCCTATTTCTTGACTGTATTGTTTGGTTTTTGGTATTGAGTTTGATAAGTTCTTCGTAGATCTTGGATATTAGCTCTTTACCTGATATTTCATTTGCAAATATCTTTCTCCATTTCGTAGGTTACCTTGTAGTTTTGTTGACTGTTTCCTTTTCTGTGTAGAAGCTTTTTATCTTAATGAAGTCCCAGTAGTTCATTTTTGCTTTTGTTTCCCTTACTAAATTTAGAGATGTGTGTAACAAGAACTTGCTGCAGCCAAGATCGAAGACATTGCTGCCTGTGTTCTCCTCTAGGATTTTGATGGATTCTTGTCTCACTTTTATGTCTTTCATCCATTTTGAGTTTATCTTTGTGTATGGTATAAGAAAATGGTTCAGTTTCATTTTTCTACATGTGGCTGTCCAATTTCCCCACACTATTTGTTGAAGACAAATAGTCTTCAACAGATAATAGACAAATGGTCTTTTTTCCATTGGATATTCTTTCCTGCTTTATCAAGGAGTAGTGGGCCATAGAGTTGAGGGTCCATTTCTGGGTTCTGTCTTCTGTTCCATTGATCTTTGTGTCTGTTTTCGTGCCAGTACCTTACTGTCTTGATGATTCCAGCTTTGTGATACAGCTTCAAGTGTGGAACTGTGATGCTCCTAGCTTTGCTATTCTTTTTCAGCATTCCTCTGGCTCTTTGGGATCTTTTCTGGTTCTGTACAAATTTTAGGATTGTTTGTTCCAGCTCTGTGAAAAATATCAATGTATTTTGACAGGGATTACCCTGAATGTGTAGATTGCTCCAGGTAGCATAGACATTTTAACAATATTTATTCTTCCAGTCCATGAGCATGGAATGTTTTTCCATTTGTCTTCCTCAATTTCTTTTATGAGTATTCTATAGTTTTCTGAATGCAGATTATTTGCCTCTTTGGTTAGATTTATTCCTAGGTACCTTATGGTTTTGGGTGCAGTTGTAAATGGGATCGACTCCTTAACCTCTCTTTCTCCTGCCTCATTGTTAGTGTATAGAAGTGCAACTGATTTCTGTGGATTGGTTTTATATCCTGATACTTTGCTGAATTCCTGTATGAGTCCTAGCAGTTTTGGAGTGGAGCCTTGGGTTTTCCACATAGAGTATCATGCCATTTGTGAAGAGAGAGAGAGTTTGAGTTCTTCTTTGCCAGTGTGGATGCCTTTTATTTCTTTTTGTTGTCTGATTGCTGAGGCCAGAACTTCTCGTACTATGCTGAAGAACGGTAGTGAGTGTGGGCATCCCTGTGGTGTTCCTGACCTTAGGGAAAAAGGTCTCAGTTTTCCCCCATTGAGTATGATATTAGCTCCACAGCTAACATTTTATGATGTTGAGGTATGTTTCCTCTGTCCCTATACTGTGGAGAGTTTTAATCAAGAATGGATGCTGTATTTTGTCAAATGCTTTTTTACATCAATTGAGAGGATCATATGGTTCTTAACCTTTTTTTTATTAATGTGATGTATCATGTTGATTGCTTTACAGATGCTGAAGCACCCTTATAGCCTAGGAATAAGTCCCACTTGGTCGTGGTGAATAATCCCTTTAATGTACTGTTGAATGCAATTGGCTGTATCTTGGTGAGAATTTTGGCATTCATGTTCATCAGGGATATTGGTCTGTAGTTCCTTTTTGTTGGGGTCTTTGGTTTAGGGATCAAGGTAATGTTGGCCTCATAGAAGGAGTTCGGAAGTTTTCCTTCCATTTTTGTTATTGAAATGGCCTCAGGAGATTAGGTATTAATTCTTTAAATGTTTGGTAGAATTCCCTTGGGAAGCTATCCAGCCCTGGATTCTTGTTTTTTGGGAGGTTTTTGCATATTGCTTCAATTTCCTTGCCGGTTTTCTTTTTCTTCCTGGTTCAGTTTTGGTAGTTTATAAGTTTTCAGAAATGTATCCATTTTTTCTCAATTGTCTAATTTGTTGGCATATTGTTGCTCATAATACGTTCTTTAGAAGTTCTATATTTCCTTATTATTGGTCATAATCTCTTCCCTTTTTATTCATGATTTTATGAATATGGGTCCGTTCTCTTTTCTTTATGATAAGTCTGTCCAGGGATTTATCAGTCTTATTAATTCTTTCAATGAAGGAGTTTCTAGTTTTATTTATCTGTTCTACTGTTCTTCTGGTATCTATTTCATTGATTTATATTCTAACATTTATTATTTCTTTTCTCCTGCTTGTGTTAGTCTTTATTTGCTATTCTTTCTTCAGCTCTTTTAGGTGTAAATTTAGCTTGTGTATTTGAGACTTTTCTAATTTTTTAAGAGAGGCTTATATTGCAATGTACTTCCCTCTTAGAACTTTCTTTGCCATATTCCAAAGATTTTGACCAGATGTGTTTTCATTCTCATTAATTTACATGAGTTTTTCAAATTATTTAGTTTCCAGATTGACCCTTTCATTCTTTAGTAGGATGCTCTTTAGTCTCCAAGTGTTTGAGTTCCTTCCAAATTTCCTCTTGTAATCGAGTTTCAAGTTTTAAGGCTTTGTGACTTGAAAATATGGAGGGAAAAATCCCAATGTTTCCATACCAATTGAGACTTGATTTGTAACCCAGTATGTGATCTATCCTGGGGAAAGTTCTATCCATACTTGAGAAAAATGAGTATTCTGTTGATTTAGGAGAGAATGTTCTGTATATATCTGTGAATTCCAGTTGGTCCAGCATGTCATTGAAAGCCCTGGTATCTTTGTTGATCTTCTGTTTAGATGATCTGTACATTGCTGTGAGTAGGGTGTTGAAGTCCCCTACCATTAATGTAGTATTATCAGTGTGTTTCTTTACTTTGGTTATTAATTGGTCTTTATAACTGGCTGCTCCTAAGTTCAGTGCACAGATATTTATAGCTGTTAGATCTTCTTTTTGGCTAGACCCTTTATGATATAGTGTCCCTCTTTATCTCTTTGGCTCAAAATGTAATTTGCCTGATATGAGAATTGCTACCCCAGCTTGCTGTTGATGTCCTGGTAAATGATTCTTCATCTCTTTACTTTTAGTCTGGAGGTGTCTTTAGGACTAAAATGAGTGTCTTGCAAGTAGCATATGGGTTAGTCTTGCTTTTTTATCCAATCTGATACCCTGTGTCTTTTTTTTTTTTTTTTTTTAAGATTTTATTTATTTGAGAGAGAAACTAGAGACTGAGTAAGAAGGAGAAGCAAATTGCACTGAGCTGAAAGTCCCACCCAGGGCTCAATCCTAGGACTCTGAGATCATGACCTGAGTGAAGGCAAACGCTTAACTGAGCCATCACCTCCTACCCTGTGTCCTTTGACTGGAGCATTTAGCCTATTCACATTCTGAGTCACTATTGAAAGATATGAATTTAGTGCCACTGCATTGCTAGTAGAGTCCCTGCTTCTGTAGATTGCCTTTTTCCTTCTGGTCTGCGTTACTCTTAGGCTCTGTCTTCACTTACAGGATCCCCCTTTATATTTATTACAGGGCTGGCTTGGTGGTCACATATTATTTCAGTTTCTGTCTGTCCTGGAAACTCTTTTCTCTCCTTTCATTCTGAATGACATCCTTGCTGGATAAAGAATTCTTGGCTGCATGTTATTCTCATTAAGTAAGCTGAATATATCATGCCAGTTACTTCTGTCCTGCCAGGTTTCTGTGGATAGTCTGATGTTAGTCTGATGTTTCTCCCTCTTCAGGTTAGGAGGCTCTTGTCTGGAGCTGCTTGTAGGATTTTCTCTTTTTTTCTGAAATTTGCCAGCTTCACTATTATATGTCAGGGTGTTGATCTGTTTTTGATTTTTAGAATGGTCCTATCTACTACCTCTTGGACATAAGTGTTTCGTTTTCTTTTTTTTCCTTCCCCAGATTAGGGAAGTTCTCAGCTATGATTCATTGAAAGATGCTGTTTGGTCCCATCTCTCTCTTCACTTTGGACACCCTGTTCATTCTCACATTGGTTCGTTTCATTGCATGATTGATTCTTGAAGCTTCTCTTCAAGGGCTGTTAGTTTTTTTTTTTTTCCTCTTTTCTTCATCTTCCTTACTGTCCATCAACCTGTCTTCTCGACCATCTACTCTCTCTTCTGCCTCATTCACCCAGATGTTAAAAGCATCCAATTTAGATGGCATCTCAGGTTATTGCATTTTTAATTTCAGCCTGATTGGATCTCATTTCAGCATGAAGAGATTCTCCAGTGTCTTCTGTGCTTTTTCAAGCCAGCTGTTAACTTCATAATTGTTATCCTGAATTCCATCTCTGACATCTTTCTTATATCCACATTGATTAGATCTGTTGCAGAGAATATTACCTCCAGTTCTTTCTTTTGTTTGTGAATTCCTCTTTCTAGTCATTTTGCCTAGAGAAGAATGGATGAGTAAGTGAGTGTAACCAAAAATAACAACCACGACCCATGCAAAATAATATTATGCATATCTGAAGAGGTCAGGAGGCAAAACAGGAAAGCAAACAAATACAACAAAAGAAAGAAAACAAACAAACAAAAAGGTGTGGGAGTAAGAGAGAGTATAATCTCACATGGTGGACAATATAGGGTGATCCACTTATTCCTGAGTGAATTTTGGTCTGTTGGTTAGAAGACAGTAAATCCCAAAATTGTAAGGAAAGCAAAACTTGTATATATACAAAAATAAAAAAAAAATTAAAGATTTTATTTACTTATTTGACAGACAGAGATCACAAGTAGGCTGAGAGGCAGGCAGAGTGAGAGGGGGGAAGCAGGCTCCCCACTGAGCAGAGAGCCGATTCGGGGCTCAATCCCAGGACTCTGGGATCATGACCTGAGCCAAAGGCAGAGGCTTAAACCCATTGAGTGACCCAGGTGCCCTATAAAAATAAAATTTAAGAGTTACAAAGGCCAAAAATGAATCATATATCTATAAAATATGAATTTTAAAAATAAAACTTAACAAGTGACATAAGAACAAGGAGTTGATAAAATAAGAATGTAGTTGAAAAGGGAAATAGAAAAAAGAGAAATGCAAAATTTTAGACTGAAAAATAAATTACTCATGAGAAGAATCCTCAAGGTCTATATTTTGTGTTCCCCTAGTGCTAGATTTTTATAATCTTGTAGTCTCTGTAAATTTGTTGTATACCTGTTCAATCAGTTGGTCTTCTGGGGGAGGAGCCTGCTCGGCTGGTTTTCACGTGTCTTTCTTTGGGCAGCGTTGCACTGCCCCTAGGCAGGGGCTTGGGCGTGTAAGCTGGTCCTCTGGGTGGGTTTTGTTCCCTGAGGGTTTTCCATGCCTCTTTAGAGATTGAAATAAAAATAGCTGTGCCCTGATCTCCAGCTCCTGAGCTGAAAGATCTTGGTCTCCCCTCTTCAGTAAACCCTCTGGGACAAACTATCTTCACTTTTGAGTGTTCCAAACTCTGTAGACTCCTGAGGTATGTGCCCACAGCCATCCTCCTGGGGGTAGTCTAAGTGTCCCATGTTACTGCCCTTTGTAGGGCCCTGGCAGTGAGAGTGATTGCAGGATCATGTGGGTGTATCCATTCCACCACTCCCAGGGGATGGTTTTTGGTCCCTGCATTCCAGTCTGCTGCTGGGTTCCCAGGCAGAGAGCGGTCACCCCATTGGCTTGGCTCATGGTTCATGGAGTCCCCTCTTGGGTTCACTGACCATAGCCCATTTTCTCACCCCATTGCTTGGACATTCTGCATGTTCAGGTACCCACATTAGTTTTGTGACTGCTGGGATGTGGAGACCACACTAACACACCAAGATTCCTTCCTGTTTCATCCTCTGAGCCTTTTTCTGGCAGGCATGCCTTTCACAGGAGTAGATTTCTGAGGCTTCTGGTTTTGCCCTCTGGTGTATCAAGTTCCAGTAGCCAGCTTATGAGACTTCCTCCCTCCTCCATTTATCTTCTGATCTCTCCCCTCAGATTTACTTCTGCACATTTCCTACCTTGCAAAAAGCAGTCACTTTTCTACTTCTTGAGTTCCAGATTTTTTTTTTTCTTACCTCTCAGGCTGAATTCATAGGTTTTCAGAATGGTTTGATAGTTATCTAGCTAAATTCAAGTCTCCTTCTCTTCTTCCATCTTGCCTCCTCCCTTAAGTATTTTCTAATCTGATTTACCAGATTTTCAATGGTTAAGGATGTGAAAAACATTTATCTACTTCGTATAAAGCATTATGAGAGGGTGTTTCATTTTTATAGACTTCTTGGGCATCTAAAATAGATATTAGCAATAAGAGGCCATATTTTTCTTCCTTCAGTTGTCATCTTATTAAGAATTTATGTAGCTGATGTGTGTGGTTATGCCCATATTTGTATAGTAAACTAAGTATTTTACACTGTAATAATGTGCATACAATAAGATTAGACAACACAATTGAGATACTTAGAAATAAGATTGTTGTTATAAGTTGGGACAAATAGAGTAGTGTTTCAAAGAATATATTAATTTTATCCTAATACAGGGCTAGTCTTTTCAATATCTGACTGTGCTTTTAAATTAAAAATAGTGCTCATCTGTGTTTCTGCCTTGCAGAATGCTAAGAGACTTTAGTGTGAATGCCTAGAATGGATTTAATATGTCATTTGCTACTGGTAGCACTGAGAGGAGGAGGTGGTAATAAAAATATATCTGCATAGCAATTTTGGTGCATATGATTCTGGGGATCTCCCAGCTGGAAGAAACTGGCATATGGCATCTTGTGCTACTTGTGAAAGAAACATAATGGGAAAAATCATGCAATTAGACTGATGGCTATGACAGTCGCAAATATGTGTGTAAGCCAAAAATGTACATTGGGATATTCCATACTTTTCCAAAGAAAAGCGCAGAGTCTATTTTATGTCTGTTCTCAAGCTCTCTATGGAGTTGCTTACAATCTCCACCCATACTTAGGTACAAGAGGAACGGAGTCACAAATGTCATGAGAAGTAAATAAGAAGCCTATCAATGTTTTAGCATTCACTATGGGGAGTAAGGCAGTATTGGATTATTCTGTTGAAGGAAAATGTGTCCCCCACACCTGCAACATAATCACACATGTATTTCCATGTATCAATTCATCAGTATTTATTACCATAGAATATGTAGTACCAATCAACATTAATTAGAATAATAGAATATTAAGTAATAAATACCATTCAGTATTTATTACCATAGAATAAATATTGTTTTAAAATAAGATTATTTTTCTTTAACTGTCCATTATTGAGTTTCCCATCTTTTATGTCCTCTAGCTTAATTTATCAAAGTCCCCTTGAATTTACAGACGCAAACTACGAATTATCTGTGGGTCCATTAAATTTTTAAAAGCTGTATTGGTCAGGTTTCAGCTGAAATAACACTGCATGAAAATAATCCAAAACTCAATAGTTCACCACAAAAAGCACATCCATATTTCTCTCTCTTTGGTGTGTAAGCAGGCTGTAGTTCTAGTAGGCTAGGTTGAGATTAGCTGAAGTTGGCTCCTGGGTGACATTTGGATTCAAGATTGCTCCACATTTCTTCTCATTCTCTTTGGTCCAGGGATACCCAGGACATGTTCTTCTCATGACTTGTGGCAGGTGCATGAGGAGCTAAATTAAACCACACAAGCATATGTAAAGCTTTTGTTTGAATTGAGCTCTTTAATAGTGCAGTGGTAAAGCAGACACATAGTCACTAAACCCCAAACACAAATGGGGCAGTAAACTACATCCACAATATTTGGAGGTACTTTAAATACTCGTGGTATTCATAATTCAAATATGGAGAGGAAGGTGACTAAATTGGATAAAATAATATACTAAAGAAGCAAGAAACTAACTAGGCAGAATGTAGTTGTTCAGATGATCTTTTTAGTGAAGTTTGATGTTTATCAAATGGTGCAAAATCGTAAGTATATAGTTCACTGAATTTTTACAGAGTTTGGTAAGAGTTTTTATCATAAATAGATGCTGAAATTAATGAAAGCTTTATGGCATATTGAAATGTCACATTTTTTTCTGTTACCATAGTGAATTACATTAATTATTATTATGTTTAAATGTTGAACCATACTAGCACTCAAGAGATAACTCAGATTGTCCATATTTTGTATAGTTTAAAATTCAATTTACCATTATTTGGGGTAGAATTTGTATATATGTTAACAAGAAACATCAATTTTACGTTTTTATTTCTTGTCAAGTTCTTTTTTTTAAGTTTTCATTTATTTATATTTTAACTTTTAAAATATTTTTTATTTTTTATTTTATTTTATTTAAATTAAATTAATTAATATTTAGTATGTTATTAGTTTCAGAGGTAGAGTTCACTGGTTTAACAGTTTATATAACACCCAATGCTCATTATATTACATTCCGTCCTTGATGCCCATCACTCAGTTACTCCATCCCCAAACCTTCTTCTACTCCAGCAACCCTTAATTTGTTTCGTATGGTTAAAAAGTCTCTTTATGATTTGTCTCCCTCTTGAATTTTGTCATTTTATTTTTCTCTCCCTTCCTCTGTATACCTCTGCTTTGTTTCTTAAATTCTATGTATGAGTGAAATCATATTATTGTATTTCTCTGATTGACTTATTTTGCTTAACCTAATACCCTCTAGTTCCATCCATGTCCTTGCAAATGGCAAGATTTCATTTTTTTTTTTCTGATGGCTGAGTAACATTCCATTGTATAGATATGTACCACATCATCTTTATGCATATGTTGATGGACTTCTGGGCTCTTTCCATTATTTGTTATTGTGGACATTGCTGCTGTAACATTTGGGTTCATTTGCCCTTTGAATCACTATTTTTCTATTCTTTGGATAAATGCCTAGTTATGCAATTTCTAGGTCTTAGGTAGTTCCCTTTTTAACTTTTTGAGGAGCCTCCGTACTGTTTACCAGAGTGGCTGTACCACCTTGCATTCCCACCAGCAGTGTAAGAAGGTTCCCCTTTCTCTACATCTTGCAAACATACATTGTCTCCTGACTTGTTAATTTTAGCCATTCTGAATGGTGTGAGGTGGTATCTCATTGTGGTTTTGATTTTATTTCTCCAGTGCCAAGTGATGTTGAGTATTTTTTCTTTTGTCCATTAGCCATTTGTTTGTCTTCCTTGGAGGAATGTCTCTTCATGTCTTCTGCCCATTTCTTAACTGGAATTTTTGGGGGTTTTTGGTGCTGAGTTTGATAAGTTCTTTATTGATTTTGGATGTTAGCACTTTATCTGATTTCTGTTTTAGTCTTTATTAATCCTCATCGCCTACTTGGTAAAAGCTTTATTTGCTTTTCTTTATGAAGCTTCTTTAGGTATACAGTTAGGTTTTATGTTTGAGACTTTTATTTTTTCTTGAGAAAGGTTTGCATTTCTAATTACTTCCCAGTTAGGACCATCTTTGCTGCATCCCAGAGGTTTTGAGCAATTGTTTTCCTGCTCTCCTAAAGAGTCATTGACTACATAATTGTGGGTTCCTTTCTGGTTTTCTGTTTTCCACTGATCTATGTGAAATCTTTACTACGTGGACAGTACCATACTGTCTTGATCACTACAACCTTGAAATATAATTTGTAGTCCAGAATTGTGATGCCTCCAGCATTTTGATACCAATTTCATAATAGCCATAAAAAATGAAATGATGAGTATTCTCTTTTTTTATTGTCTTGAATTTTGAGAAGGTTGATGTTAGTTCATTTTAAAATTTTTGAAGAAACTTAAAGGGAATCCTTCTTGACCTTATGCTTCATTTATAGAAACATTTTAAACACTATTTTGATTTCTTCAATAAAGTAGGCTACTTAGGTACTCATTTCTTTATGTGCCAGTTTTGGTATATGATGTGTTTAAAGGAATTTGTCATTTATTGGCTCAATTTCCTTGGAGTTTATTTTTATTATCGTTTTAATATCTGTAGAAATTGCTATAATGTCCCATTTTTCATTCTTGATATTCATGATATGTTATTTTTTTCCTCCATCAGTTTTGCTGGAGGCCTATTGATTGTGTTGATCTTCTCAAATATCCAATACTTAAAACTATTTATTTTCTCTTGTATATATTTTATTTTTCATTAATACCTGCTGTTATTTTACTTTTTCCATTTTTCAACCTTATTTGAATTTTCTTTTTTTTTTTTAAGGATTTTATTTATTTATCCGACAGAGAGAGAAAGGAGAGAGAGCACAAGCAGGGGAAGCAGCAGAGGGAGAGGGAAAAGCAGGCTTCCTGTTGAGCAGAGAGCCTGATGTGGGGCTTGATCCTAGGACCCTGGGATCATGACCTGAGCCGAAGGCAGATGCTTAACTAACTGAGCCACCCGTGTGCCCCTGAATTTAGTTTTTTGTTATTTAATAAATTTTTAATATAGATTCTTTTTAAAAAAAAAAGATTTATTAATTTAGTTTAGAGAGCATATGTGAGTGGGGAGAGTAGAGGAAGAGAGACTCTTAGACTCCCTGGTAAACATAGAGTCCAATGTGGGCCTTGATCCCATGACCCTGAAATCATGACCTGAGATGAAATCAAGTGTCAGACACTTAAGTGACTGAGTCACCCAGGTGCCCCAGAAATGGATTCTTATATTAGTTTCCAAGCCTTATTTCTTTTATTTGAATTTTAGTCCCTACATTTTTTAAAAGTACTGATTTAGCTGTATATCTCACTGATATATATTTTTTCCATATAAAATTTCAGTTACCATTCAATTAAAATATTTCTTAATGCCTATTGTCTTATCTACTTCAACCGTTATGTTATTTAAAAGTAATAGGCTTACATTTCAAACACCTGAGGGTGTCTTAGATATCTTTTTTTTTTTTTTTTACAGATTACTTTTTTAAATTCTACTTCGGTCAAAGAGCATTTTTGAGGATTTCTTTATATTCAAGTACATGCTTATGTTTGTTGAATAGTTTGTGTACATGTGATAAGAATGTGCACTCTGGATTTTGTTGGTCTTAATATTCTGTATATGTATATTGAGCTTACCATTTTAATTGTGATGTTCATATTTTCTAGTCCTATGCAGATTTTTTCCCTATTTTATCAGGAACTGTGAAATAAGTGGATTTCCCAATTCTCTTTTAACTTACGCCTTTAGGTTATTAGATGCATACAGATTTAGAATGTCTTTCTGAAAGATTGTTCCTTTATCATTTTGGAATACATTTTTATATCTAAAAATGTTTTTGTCTTGATGTTTCCTGTGTTTGATATTAGTGCAGGTGCACTAGTATTCATTTGTTTAATGTTTTCATGCAATAATTTTGGATTATATTAGACTTATCGTGTGTTCTTAAATTTATATACTTTGTCTCTTGTGTGCAATGTAACATTCTGAAATCTAATTTGAATAGTTTGTCCATTTACATATAATTTTAGAAGTAAGTGAATTTTATTTTATTTTATTATTTTTATGGTGTTGTATTGTATTGCATTCTATAGTATTCTACCCTATTCTATTCTATGATTTTATTTTTATGTAATCTCTCCACACTCAACATGGGGCTGAAATGTTTACAATTCTAAGATGAAGAGCCTCCTGCTCTACTGACTTAGGTAGGTAGGCACTCCAGAGATAACTGAATTTAAGTTTTTGAATTCTCTTTGCTCCATATTTATTTTTTTTTGTGTTTTTTTTTCCCCTTTCCACTTTTTAAGGTTAATCTGTTTTTAAAATTCCATAATTCTTCTCTCTTGGCCTTATGCTTTTATAATGCTTTTAATAATTACACAATAGATTACAACATGAGTACTTGTTAAAACTTAAATTGGGGAATTTACAACTTTGCTGAAAAAGCAAGAATCTTAGACTGTTTAAGTCCATATATTTCCCAATTAAATTGTATACTTTGGGGGCTTATATTCTAATTTTATATAAATTTTTTAACACCATGAATTTAATATTACCTTCAAATACAGTCAATATTTACTTATATTTAACCACTTATATACCATTTTATTTGACCTACATTCATTTTTTTAAAAAATTTTATCCTATTGGGCACCATTTATCTCCTTACCAGAAGAATTTACTTTGTGCCTTTAGTAAGACTTTTAGTAAGATTCAGCAGGCGATGAGTCCTTTTAGTTTTTTTTCTTCCGAATAGTACCTTCATGTGACTGTATTTTTGAAGAACATTCTCACTGCATATAGAATGCTAATTTGAGAATTGTTTTCTTTTAGCACTTTAAACTGTTTCATATTTTTCTGGCTTCTGTTGTTTTTGATGGAAAGTAAGCTATGAGTTTGTTTTTCCTCTTTAAAGGAATGGGACACCTGGGTCGATTAGTCATTTAAGCATCTGCCTTTGCCTCAGGTCATAATCCCAGGGTCCTGAGATCTAGTCCCATTTCGGGCTCCCTGCTTAGAGGTGAGCCTGCTTCTCCTTCTGCCTGCCACACCCCCTCCTTATTTATTGTCTCTCTTTCTCTCTCTGACAAATAAATAAATAAAAATCTTAAAAATAAAGGTGGTGTGCTTGTTTTTTCTTTGGCTGCTTGTAAGCTTTTCTTCCCTATCTTTAGTTTTCAGTACTTTGACTCTGCCTAGGATTTTGTTTTGGGTGGTGGGTTTGATTTGTATTTTTCCTTCTACAATTAATTGGGCTACTTAACCCTCTAACTTTCTGGTTGTTTTGGAGAAATCTTGGCCACTATCATTTCATCTGTTGTTTTTATCCCATTCATTTTTTTCTCTCCTTTTGAAACCTCCTTTTACTTACATTTTAGACCATCTCATGATGGCACACAAGTCTCTTATCTTCTCTTTTACAACTGGTCATACCCCTCTATGTCTGTGCTCTTGTGTGGATAATATTCTGTTGAATTATCATTAATTAATTAATCCTTCATTTGCTATATTTCATGTGTTTTTAAATCCATGTACTACACTCCTGTCTTTGCTTGTAGTAATTTAAATTCTAAAACTTGTGTTTGATATTCCACTTAGATGATATGTGTTCTATGGTATAATTTCCTATCTTGTAATTTACTTCATTTAACATATTATAATTAATTAAAGCTCACATTTAAACCTATAGTACTGTTTTGTTAACTTGCCATTTATTTCTGTAGTGTCCCAACCCCCCTTCCCTCCATATTTGACCATATGATCTTAAAAAATGCTATGTGTGAGATAATATGTTTCAGACATTGTTTGCAGAAGTTATAGTAGGCTCTGAATTTTATTTGCTGTATGTTTATGAATACTATTTATCACTTTAAGTGAGTCACTCTATTACTAGTTTTCTACTAATTTAAAAATTATGAAATTTGATGCAGCTTGGAAAGATGGCAGAATAGGAGGACCCTAAGCTCATCCAGTCCCATGTTTATAAGTAGATATCACTCATATCCATGTAAACAAACTAGAGAGCAATCTAAAGACTGGCTAAACAGCCTCCACAACTAGATATAGAGAAGTTACATCTGAGAGGTTAAGAAGAGTAGAAAAGTTGGTTGGGACTTTCCCACAGGAGAGAAGGAGCTATAGGCAAGGATTGGGGAAAGAAATGGTGTTTTGAATTAGGCGCTCAGATGGGGAAGACAAATCCCCACAAAAATCTAGCTTTGAAATTCAGAAAGGCTGAATTCCAATTGGACTCGGAGCTGATGCTTTAAGCATCAATGACTCAGCACTGGGTGAGCCAGAAGGGCCACTGATAGCTGGGTCCCTGCCCTTAAAAAGACAGCAGACTGGGAATGGCAAAAAGGAGCCATAGTTTGCACAGTTCCTGGGACAAATAGGAAGAAGATCTCTTTGAATTGATTTCAGAGCATTTGGGGAACTTCTCAAGGAGCAGAGGAGATGGAAGGTGCCATTTTCCTTCTCCCAACTCCCTGAATAAACAGAGGGCTACCTGCAGAAAGCAGCACTGTATAGATACTACCTAACCTGCTAACTGTGCCCCTAATCCATTCTCAAGACTCCTCCACTCCAAGCCTGCTAGCCTAGGCCCTGGGCTCAGCACATATTTTTCTATCACTGCTGCCCTTCCCCTAAGACTTCCTGTGGTTCCATATCCTGGAACCTGCCTGCCTGGATCTCACTAACACCACAGGGAGCAAACACAGTCCACACCAAGCAGAGAACAGTGCAGATGTCTGTACTGAAATAAAAAGTGACTGAGACATAACAGCAGGACCCTAGCAACACAGATAGGAATCTCTCCTGAAGTTTGAGGTTCTAGTGAACAGGGAACACTTAACTGTGGGCCACTGTAGGACCTCTTTTTCATAAAGCTGCTACTTTCAACAATAGAACATGTAGCTGATTTTCCTAAGACAGAGAAACAGACAGAGAGGTAGACAAAATGATAAGACAGAGGAATATGTTCCAAATAAAAGAATTGGACAAAATCACCACAGGAAATCTAAGTGAAAAAGAAATATGGAGTATACCTGATTGCAAATTTAAAGTAATGGTCATAAAGATACTCACTGGGCTTCAGTAAAGGGTGGAGGACATCACTGAGAAACTTGACAAATAAAAATTAAGAGAGATAAAGAACTCAATAAATGTAATTAAAAATAGAATAGATGGAATGAATAAGTTATAGGAAGCTATGGAACTTATAAGTGACCTGGTTGGTAGAGTAATGGGAAGCAATCAAGCTGATGAGGGGAGAGAAAAACAAATACTTCATAACGAGAATATACTTAGAGAAATCAGTGATTCCATTAAGCATAATAACATTTGTATAACAAGGTTCCCAGAAGGACATGGGACAGAAAAGGGGTTAGAAAATATGTTGGAATAAGTAATTGCTGAAAACTTCCCATATCTGGTGAGTGAAACAGAGATTCAGATTCATGAGGTAAGGTATTACAAATTCAATCCAAAGAGGTCCATGCCAAGACACATTGTAATTGAAAAGGCAAAAAATAGTCATAAAGGAAGAATTTTAAAGGTGCACAGGAAAAGAAAACAGTTATATACAAAGGAAACTGCATAAGGTTATAGCTGATTTTTGAGCAGAAACTTTGCAGGTCAGTCGGGCATGGCTTAATATATTCAATGTACTGAAAAGGTAAAATCTGTGGCCAATCTGTCCAGATAGGCAATCATTTGGAATACAAAGAGAGATAAATAATATTCCAGAGAAACAAAAGTTAAAGGAATTGTGTCCACTAAACTAGCCCTATAAGAAATACTAAAAAGAAACTCTTTCAGTGGATAACCAAAACCATACATAAGAATCAGAAAAATAGGAAGCAGAGAACCTAGAAAATAAGTATAGCTGTAAAAATCAGTCAAGAGAAGTACAAAATGAAAGGATGTAAAATATACCGAATACCTGAAACATGGAGGGGAGAGGAATAAAGAATGAATTCAAGATTAAGCAATCATCACCTTAATATAGATGGCTATATGCAGAAGATGTAATACATAAACTGAATGGTAAGGAGAATTCCAAAAATAGTAATAGATTTGTAAAAATAAAGTTTAAGGAATGGAAGTATTTTGCTAAAGAAAGCCCAACTAATCATGAGAGAAGAGAGAAAAGGAAAGGAACAGAGAAGGAGAGGATGTAGAAAACAACCATAAAACAAGTAACAAAATGGCAATAAATACACTCTTATCAATACTTATTTTCAATGTAAATGGACAAATCTTCAATCAAAAGACAGAGGATGATGGAATGAATAAAAATATAAGACTCCTCTATATGCTGCCTACGAGAGAGTCATTTCAGATATAAAAAGTGAGGGAATGGATCAACATTTATTTTGCAAATGGAAGTGAAAAGATAGCCAGAGTACCAATTCTTATATCAGACAAAATAGACTTTAAAGTGAAAGCTGTGCAAATGATCAAAAAAGGACAATAGGTAATCATAAATGTTATAATCCAACAAGAAGAGAAAACAGTTGTAAATATTTATACCCCCAAGATGGGAGTACCCAAACACATAAACCAGTTAATACCAAACATAAATGAACTAATTGATAGTAATACAATAATAATTGTGGACTTTAACACACATTTACATATATAGAAAATCAACAAGGAAATAGTGGCTTTGAATGACAGTTTGGATCAGATGGATCTAACATATATCCAGAACATTTCATTCTAAATCAGCAGAATATGTATCTGTTTGTTTGTTTTTGTTTTTGTTTTAGGTGTACAAAGACCATTCTTCAAAGTAGATCATATACTAAGCCACAAAGCAAGTCTCAACAAATTTAAAAAAAAAATTGAAGTTTTACTGTGTACCTTTTTTGACCACAATAGTATGAAACTAAAAATCAACCTCAAGAAAAAAAAAAGTCTGGAAAGCACACAAATACATAGATACTAAATAGCATGCTGTTAAACAATGGATGAGTCAACCAAGAAATCCAAGATAAAAGCAAAAAATAAGTATAGACAAATGAAAATTAAAACACTGTAGTCCAAAATCTTTGGGATACAGCAAAAGGTGTTCAAAGGGGGAAGTTTATAGCAATAGAGGCTTACCTCAAGAAGCATGAAAAATCCCAGATAAACAGCCCAACATTATATCTAAAGGAGCCATAACCAAACAAAACCCCAAACCAGTACAAGGAAGAAAATAATACAGTTGAGAACAGAAATAAACTAGAAGTTAAAAAAGCAATAGAAGAGATCAATGAAACCGGTATTTGGTTCTTTAAAAAGATCAAGAAAACCAATAAACCTTTTCCTGGGGCTCATTAAAAAAGAGAGGGAGGGAGGAGAAAGACAGAGAGAGAACTCAAATAAATAAGATCAGAAATAGAAAGGAAGAAAAAACTACTGACACCACAGAAATACAAAAGAATGTAAGAGAATATGAAAAATTATAGGCCAAGAAATTGAACAACCTAGAAGAAATGGATACATGCTTAAAAACATATAGCCTCCCAAACGTGAATCAGAAAGAAGTAGAAAATTTGTGCAAGCTATTACCAGCAATGAAATTGAGCCAGTAATCAAAAAACTCTCAGCCAACCAAAGTCCAGGGACAGATGACTTCACAGGTAAATTCTGCCAAACCTTTAAAGAGGAGTTAAGACCTATTCTTCTCAAATAATTCCAAAAACTTGGAAGAGGTAGGAAAATTTCCTAATTCAGTCTGTGAAGCTAGCATTACCCTGATACCAAAACCAAATAAAGACATACACACACATACACACACAGAAGAACTACAAGCCAATATCTCTGATGAGCACAGATATAAATTTCATCAATAAAATATTCAGGAATCGAATCCAGTGATACATGAAAAGAATCATTCAGATTTATCCCTGGGATGCAAGGGAAGTTCAGTATTTACAATGTGATACGTCATATCAATATAAGAATGGATAGGGGCACCTGGGTGGCTCAGTCAGTTAAGTGGCTGCCTTCAGCTCAGGTCATGATCCCAGCCCTGCATTGGGCTCTGCACTCAATGGGGAGTCTGCCTCTTCCCCTGCTCATGTTCTCTCTTTCTCTAACTCTGTGCTTGCTTGCTCTCTCTCTCAAATAAATCTTTAAAAAAATAAGAGAAGGAATAAATACCACATGATCATTTCAGTTGATGTAGAAAAAGCATTTAAAAAATACAACACCATGCATGATAAAAGCCCTCAACAAAATAGGTATAGAGGGAACATATCTCAACATAATAGAGGCCCTATATGAAAAACTCACAGCTAACATCGTACTGAATGGGGAAGAACTAAGAGTGTTTCCCCTAAGGTTGGGAAGAAGACAGGTGTATCCACTGTCAACACTGTTGTTTAACATAGTACTAGAAGTCATAGCCATAGCAATCAGATAAGAGGAAATGAATAAAGGCATCCAAATTGGTAAGGAAGAAGTAAACCTTTCAGTATTTGGAGATGCCATGATACTATATGTATTAAACCCTAAAGAGTCCACTAATAAACTACTAGAACTGATAAATGAATTTAGTGAAATTACAGGATATAAAATCTATGTACAGAAATCCATGGCATTTTTATACACTAATAATGAAGCAACATAAAGAAATTGAGAAAGGAATTCCATTTATAATTTAATGAAAGATAATAACATGGCTAGGAAGAAACTTAACCAAAGCAGGGAAAGATTTAACTCTAAAAACTGTAAAACACTGATGAAAATTTTGAAAACAACATAAACAAGTGGAAAGACATTCCGTGCTCATGGATTGGAAAAAAGTATATTGTGAAAATGTCCATACTACCCAAGAAATCTATATATTTAATGCAATCTCCATCAAAATGCCAACAACAGTTTTTCACGGAACTAGAATAAGCAATCCTAAAATTTGTGCAGAACCACAGCAGTCACTGAGTAACCAAAATATCTTGGAAAAGAAAAAGCTTGGAAAAGAAAAAACAATTCCACATTTCCATTTATAATACAAAACTATAAAGATCAAACCATTATGGTATTGGCACAAAAATAGGCATATAGGTCAAGGAATAGAATAGAAACCCAGAAATAAATCCACAGTTACATGGTCAATTAATCTTTGACAAAGGAGAAAAGAATATGTAATGGGAAAGAGATAGTCTCGTTAACAAATGTTGGGAGAAGTAGAAGGCTACATGTAAAATAAAGAAACTGGATCATCTTCTTATACCATTCACAAAGATAAATTCAAAATGGGTTAAATACCTTAATATGAGACCTGAAAGTATAAGAATTTTGGAAGAAAACACAGGCAATAAGTTTTCTAACATCAGACAAAGCAACATTTTTCTAGATATATCTCCTGAGGGAAGGGAAACAAAAGCAAAAATAAACTATTGGGACTACATCAAAATAAAAAACTTCTGCACAATGAAGGAAACAATAAAAAAAACTAAAAGGGAACCTGTGGAATGGGATAAGATGTTTACAAATGACATATCTGATATAGGGTTAGTATCCAAAATATATAAAGAACTTCTAAAACCCAAAACACAAAGAAAAATAATCTCTAAAATGGTCATAAGATGAATATACATTTCTCCAAAGAAGACATGTAGATGGCCAGCAGACAAATGTAGAGATGCTCAGCATCACTGATCATCAGGGAAATACAAATCAAAACTCCAATAATATAAATGTATATAAAAATATATGTAATATATAATATATCACCTCACACCTGTCAGTATGGCTGAAGTCAAAAACACAAGAAACAAGTGTTGGTGAGGGTTAGAGAAAAAGGAACCCTCTTGCACTGTTGGTAGAAATGCAAACTGTGGCAGGCACTGTGGAAAACAGTCTGGTAGTTCCTCAAAAAGTTAAGAATGGAACTACCCTATGATCCAGTAATTGCACTACTGAGTACCCAAAGAATACAAGTTAATTCAAAGGAATATATGCACAGCTATGTTTATAGCAGAATTTTTTGCGTTAGCCAAATTATGGAAGTAGCCCAAGTGTTCATTGATAGATATATGGATAAAGAAGAAGCGGCATATATGTTTACTGGAATATTACTCAGCCATAAAAAGAATGAAGTATAACCATTTGCAACAATATGGATGGAGCTAGAGATTAATATGCTAACTGAAATGAATCAGAGGAAGAAAGATACCATGTGATTACACATATATATTGAATTTAAGAAACAAAGCAAAACAGAGAAAAAAAAGAGAGAGAAACAAACCAAGAAATAAGACTCATAACTACAGAGAACAAACTGATAGTTACCAGAGGTGGGAGAGGGGATGGGTGAAATAGGTGATAGGGATTAAAGAGTGTACTTATCTTGATGAGCTCTGAGTAATGTATCAAATTGTTGAATCACTATTTTGTTCACCTGAAACTAATATAACATAGTACGTTAACTATATTGGGGTTAAAATAAAAACAATATAAAATTATGGCATGTATTAAAGTTTACCAAATCTTTATTCATCATTAGTAAAGATAATTTCTGAGTCACAGTAATGAATTTTTACATTTTAAAAAAAATTTTTAAAAATTGTATTTATTTGACAGAGAGATATCACAAGTAGGCAGAGCAGAGGCAGAGAGAGAGGGGTAAGCAGGCTCCCCGCTTAGCAGAGAGCCCGATGCAGGGCTTGATCCCAGGACCCTGAGATCATGACCTGAGGTGAAGGCAGAGGCTTAACCCACTGAGCCATCCAGGCGCCCAGATTTTTTACATTTTAGTGAGTATAGATAACATACTATAAAATTTAGCCTTTTATTATTTACATTTTTATTATTATTTTTAAGTATTTGAGCATGAGAGAAAGCAAGAGAGAGAGAGAACACATGTGGGGGTACAGAGGGAAAATCACACTCCCACTTAGCAGTGAGCCCAACACAGGGCTTAGTCCAATGACCCTGAGATCATGAGGGAGCCAAAGGCACTTAACTGACTGAGTCACCCATGCACCCCTAAAATTCAGCCTTTTAGAGTATACAGTTTAGTGTTTTTTTTTTATATTCACAAAGATGTATGATCATCACTATTGAACTCAGTAACATTTTCATCATCTCAAAAAGACACATATTAATTCAGTCCTTCCATTAAATCACCTCTCCTCAGTCTTCACAAATACTAATCTTTTTCATCTCTCTGAGTCTGCTTATCTTGACTATTTCAAGTAAAGGAATCATAGAACTGTGGCCTTTTGTGAATGGCTTCTTTCATTTAACATAAATTTTCAAGATTCATCCATGTTTAGAATGTATCAGCACTTTATTTTTTTTAGATTACTGAATAATATTTAATCCTTTTGATTTACCATATTTTATTTATCCATCTGTTTAAGGACATTTGAGGTATTTCCACATTTTGGCTACTTTGAATAATGTAGGTATCAACATTCATATAGAAGTTACATTTTTTTAAGAGTTCTGTAGAGTTTAAAGTTTAGAATAAGATTGAGTAGAAGATACAGGTATTTTCCATATACCCGCTCCTTCTGTATATACATAGCCTCCCCATTATCAACATCACTCATCATAATGGTACATTTTTACCAAGGTTGAACCTACTTTGATACGTCTTAATCATTCAAAGTACATAGTTTAAGTTTACTGTAGGATTCATTTTGGTGTTATGCATTGTATGGGTTTCGATAAATATATAATGACATATCATATGTAGGTTTTTGTGTGGACATACATTTTCATTTTTCCTGGTGTATACTGGGTATTGAAATTGCTGGGTCACATATTTTTGTTTTTCTGGGTTGTATACTGACTATTCAAATTGCTGAGTCACATAACTTTTTGTTACTGCCAGAATTTTTCAAAGAGGCTACATCATGTTACATTCTCAGCAATAATGTGTGAAGGCTCCAATACCTTCAATCTTATCAACACTTGTTATTGCTAGTTTTTTTATTTCAGTCAGTCCAGTTCATATAAAGTGATATAACATTGTGCTTTCAGTTTACATTTTCCTAATGTCCAATATTGGAAAGTTTTCATATTTTTATTGACCAATTATGGAGAAATGTCTATTCAAATCCTTACAATATTTTTAAATTGGGTTATGTTTGGTTTATGGTTGAGTTGTAAGAGTCCTTCATGTCTTTGTTCTAGATATAAGTCCCTTATCAGATATATAATTTACAAATAATTTTTTCTCCTTTGGATTACTGTTTCTGTTTCTTGATAGTGTCCCTGTTAGCAGAAAATATTTAAAGTTTGATGAAATTCAGTGTCTTCGTTTTGGGGGGCTTGGAGTGGGTTGCTTGTGCTTTGATATCATATCTAAGGGATCTGGGAACAAAGGTAGAAGGAAATGCAGATAAAATTAAATTTCCTTATAACCTGCAGCCCATTGACAAATACTTGAGGCAGGAAGAGTATAACATTACTCTAGGAAACTCTCAACTGTCTTAATGTTAATGGTTTGCTAGATGGAAAAACAACTTTAGGCTGATAGTAGCTAGCTAGGGCTCCTGGATCCTATGAATCTTGTTTAGCATATAGAAAGTCCTTTTGGAAACTTCCCTTGTCTTTGCCTTCCCCAACTCCATACTATAGAATCAGTTGCTCCTCATAATCGGGACATCAGTTCTTTCTGCTCATGGGTCCTGTCCCCATGCATTCATAAAACCACCTTTTTGTACCAAAGATTTCTGAAGAATTCTTTTTGGCTGACTCTGTGAACCCCCCACTGCTTTAAACCACATTATAAGGCCACATCAAATGTAGCCATTCAAAGTCACAAATACTTACCACTATGGTTTATTCTAAAAGTTTCAGAGTTGTAAGTCATACATTTTGGTTTATGATCCTTTTTTTTTTTTTTTTTTTTTGGTATGCAATGTGAGGTAGGTGTCCAGCTTAATTCTTTTGCATGGGGCTATCCTGTTCTATCATTATTTATTGAAACGACAATTCTTTCCTCAGTAACTGGTGTTGGGAGTCTAGGAAAAAATCAAGTGACCATATGTTTGGGAGTATTTCTGGAGTCTAAATTCTGCTCTACTCATCTCTGTGTCTGTATTAGGGCAGAACCACAGTCTTTAGTAACTTTTGAAATCAGAATTGTGAATCTCATGCTGTTCTTTTTTTTTTTTTTCTTTTTTTTTTCTAGGATTGTTCTGTCTATTCTGGGTCCCTTGAAGTCCCATGAATGTTGAAATGAGCAAGTAAGTTTCTGCAAAGAAATGTGCTGGGATTCTGCTAGGGATTGCATTGAATTTGTAGACCAGTTTGGGGAGTATTGGCGTTTTAATAGTATTCAATCTGATCCAACACAAGACGGTTTTGGGTTAAGTCTTCTTTTAATTCTTACAGTGATGTTTTATAGTTCTCAGTGTGTATTACACTTGAAAAAAATTATTCCTGGTATTATTTATAGTGCTATTGTGAATGGATTTTTTTTCCCCTAATTTCATTTTTAGATTGGTCAGTGCAAGTGTATAAAAATATAGTTGATTTTCGGGGCACCTGGGTGGCTCAGTGGGTTAAAGCCTTTGCCTTTGGCTCAGGTCATGATCCCAAAGTCCTGGGATCAAACCCCGCATCCCGCATTGAGCTCTCTGCTCAGTAGGGAGCCTGCTTCCCCTCTCTCTCTTCTGCCTGCCTCTCTGCCTACTTGTGATCTCTGTCTGTCAAATAAATAAATAAAATCTTTAAAAAATATATACATAGTTGATTTTTTAAGTTCCTTTTGCATCCTACAATTTTACCAAAAACCTCACGTATTAGTTGTAATAGTGTTAGTGTGTTTCTTTTCTTTTTTCTTTTTTATTTAAATTTTATTTTTTATAAACATATAATATATTTTTATCCCCAGGGGTACAGGTCTGTGAATCGCCAGGTTTACACACTTCACAGCACTCATCATAGCACATACCCTCCCCAATGTTCATAATCCCATCCCCCCCAACCCCCCTCCCCCCATTAACCCTCAGTTTGTTTTGTGAGATTAAGAGTCACTTATGGTTTGTCTCCCTCCCAATCCCATCTTGTTTCATTTACTCTTCTCCTACCCCCTTAACCCCCCATGTTGCATCTCCTCTCCCTCATATCAGGGAGATCATATGATAGTTGTCTTTCTCCGATTGACTTATTTCGCTAAGCATGATACCCTCTAGTTCCATCCACGTCGTCGCAAATGGCAAGATTTCATTTCTTTTGATGGCTGCATAGTATTCCATTGTGTATATATACCACATCTTCTTTATCCATTCGTCTGTTGATGGACATCTAGGTTCTTTCCATAGTTTGGCTATTGTAGACATTGCTGCTATAAACATTCGGGTGCACGTGCCCCTTCGGATCACTACGTTTGTATCTTTAGGGTAAATACCCAGCAGTGCAATTGCTGGGTCATAGGGTAGTTCTATTTTCAACATTTTGAGGAACCTCCATGCTGTTTTCCAGAGTGGTTGCACCAGCTTGCATTCCCACCAACAGTGTAGGAGGGTTCCCCTTTCTCCGCATCCTCGCCAGCATCTGTCATTTCCTGACTTGTTAATTTTAGCCATTCTGACTGGTGTGAGGTGATATGATGTGTGGTTTTGATTTGTATTTCCCTGATGCCGAGTGATATGGAGCACTTTTTCATGTGTCTGTTGGCCATCTGGATGTCTTCTTTGCAGAAATGTCTGTTCATGTCCTCTGCCCATTTCTTGATTGGATTATTTGTTCTTTGGGTGTTGAGTTTGCTAAGTTCTTTATAGATTTTGGACACTAGCCCTTTATCTGATATGTCATTTGCAAATATCTTCTCCCATTCTGTCAGTTGTCTTTTGGTTTTGTTAACTGTTTCCTTTGCTGTGCAAAAGCTTTTGATCTTGATGAAATCCCAATAGTTCATTTTTGCCCTTGCTTCCCTTGCCTTTGGCGATGTTCCTAGGAAGATGTTGCTGCGGCTGAGGTCGAAGAGGTTGCTGCCTGTGTTCTCCTCAAGGATTTTGATGGATTCCTTTCTCACATTGAGATCCTTCATCCATTTTGAGTCTATTTTCGTGTGTGGTGTAAGGAAATGATCCAATTTCATTTTTCTGCATGTGGCTGTCCAATTTTCCCAACACCATTTATTGAAGAGGCTGTCTTTTTTCCATTGGACATTCTTTCCTGCTTTGTCGAAGATTAGTTGACCATAGAGTTGAGGGTCTATTTCTGGGCTCTCTATTCTGTTCCATTGATCTATGTGTCTGTTTTTGTGCCAGTACCATGCTGTCTTGATGATGACAGCTTTGTAATAGAGCTTGAAGTCCAGAATTGTGATGCCACCAACTTTGGCTTTCTTTTTCAATATTCCTTTGGCTATTCGAGGTCTTTTTTGGTTCCATATAAATTTTAGGATTATTTGTTCCATTTCTTTGAAAAAAATGGATGGTACTTTGATAGGAATTGCATTAAACGTGTAGATTGCTTTAGGTAGCATAGACATTTTCACAATATTTATTCTTCCAATCCAGGAGCATGGAACATTTTTCCATTTCTTTGTGTCTTCCTCAATTTCTTGCATGAGTATTTTATAGTTTTCTGTGTATAGATTCTTAGTCTCTTTGGTTAGATTTATTCCTAGGTATCTTATAGTTTTGGGTGCAATTGTAAATGGGATGGACTCCTTAATTTCTCTTTCTTCTGTCTTGTTGGTGTAGAGAAATGCAACTGATTTCTGTGCATTGATTTTATATCCTGACACTTTACTGAATTCCTGTACAAGTTCTAGCAGTTTTGGAGTGGAGTCTTTTGGGTTTTCCACATATAGTATCATATCATCTGCGAAGAGTGATAGTTTGACTTCTTCTTTGCCAATTTGGATGCCTTTAATTTCCTTTTGTTGTCTGATTGCTGAGGCTAGGACTTCTAGTACTATGTTGAATAGCAGTGGTGATAACGGACATCCCTGCCGTGTTCCTGACCTTAGTGGAAAAGCTTTCAGTTTTCCTCCTTTGAGAATGATATTTGTGGTGGGTTTTTCATAGATGGCTTTGATAATATTGAGGAATGTGCCCTCTATCCCTACACTTTGAAGAGTTTTGATCAGGAAGGGATGCTGTACTTTGTCAAATGCTTTTTCAGCATCTATGGAGAGTATCATATGGTTCTTGTTCTTTCTTTTATTGATGTGTTGTATCACATTGATTGATTTGCGGATGTTGAACCAACCTTGCAGCCCTGGAATAAATCCCACTTGGTCGTGTTGAATAATCCTTTTAATGTACTGTTGAATCCTATTGGCTATTATTTTGGCGAGAAATTTTGCATCTGTGTTCATCAAGGATATTGGTCTGTAGTTCTCTTTTTTGATGGGATCCTTGTCTGGTTTTGGGATCAAGGTGATGCTGGCCTCATAAAATGAGTTTGGAAGTTTTCCTTCCATTTCTATTTTTTGGAACAGTTTCAGGAGAATAGGAATTAGTTCTTCTTTAAATGTTTGGTAGAATTCCCCCGGGAAGCCATCTGGCCCTGGGCTTTTGTTTGTTTGGAGATTTTTGATGACTGTTTCAATCTCCTTACTGGTTATGGGTCTGTTCAGGTTTTCTATTTCTTCCTGGTTCAGTTGTGGTAGTTTATATGTCTCTAGGAATGCATCCATTTCTTCCAGATTGTCAAATTTGTTGGCGTAGAGTTGCTCATAGTATGTTCTTATAATTGTCTGTATTTCTTTGGTGTTAGTTATGATCTCTCCTCTTTCATTCATGATTTTATTTATTTGGGTCCTTTCTCTTTTCTTTTTGCTAAGTCTGGCCAGGGGTTTATCGATCTTATTAATTCTTTCAAAGAACCAGCTCCTAGTTTCGTTGATTTGTTCTATTGTTTTTTTGGTTTCTATTTCATTGATTTCTGCTCTGATCTTTATGATTTCTCTTCTCCTGCTGGGTTTAGGGTTTCTTTCTTGTTCTTTCTCTAGCTCTTTTAGGTGTAGGGTTAGGTTGTGTACCTGAGACCTTTCTTGTTTCTTGAGAAAGGCTTGTACCGCTATATATTTTCCTCTCAGGGCTGCCTCTGTTGTGTCCCACAGATTTTGAACCGTTGTGTTTTCATTATCATTTGTTTCCATGAATTTTTTCAACTCTTCTTTAATTTCCTGGTTGACCCATTCATTCTTTAGAGGGATGCTGTTTAGTCTCCATGTATTTGGGTTCTTTCCAAATTTCCTCTTGTGATTGAGTTCTAGCTTCAGAGCATTGTGGTCTGAAAATATGCAGGGAATGATTCCAATCTTTTGATAACGGTTGAGACCTGATTTAGGACCGAGAATATGATCTATTCTGGAGAATGTTCCATGTGCACTAGAGAAGAATGTGTATTCTGTTGCTTTGGGATGAAATGTTCTGAATATATCTGTGATGTCCATCTGGTCCAGTGTGTCATTTAAGGCCTTGATTTCCTTGTTGATCTTTTGCTTGGATGATCTGTCCATTTCAGTGAGGGGAGTGTTAAAGTCCCCTACGATTATTGTATTATTGTCGATGTGTTCCTTTGATTTTGTTATTAATTGGTTTATATAGTTGGCTGCTCCCATGTTAGGGGCATAGATATTTAAAATTGTTAGATTTTCTTGTTGGACAGTTCCTTTGAGTATGATATAGTGTCCTTCCTCATCTCTTATTATAGTCTTTGGCTTAAAATCTAATTGATCTGATATAAGGATTGCCACTCCTGCTTTTTTCTGATGTCCATTAGCATGGTAAATTCTTTTCCACCCCCTCACTTTAAATCTGGAGGTGTCTTCAGGTTTAAGATGAGTTTCTTGTAGGCAACATATAGATGGGTTTTGTTTTTTTATCCATTCTGATACCCTTTGTCTTTTGATTGGGGCATTTAGCCCATTCACATTCAGGGTAAGTATTGAGAGATATCAATTTAGTGCCATTGTATTGCCTGTAAGGTGACTGTTATTGTATATTGTCTCTGTTTCTTTCTGATCTACTACTTTTAGGGTCTCTCTTTGCTTAGAGGACCCCTTTCAATATTTCCTGTAGAGCTGGTTTGGTGTTTGCAAATTCTTTCAGTTTTTGTTTGTCCTGGAAGCTTTTAATCTCTCCTTCTATTTTCAATGATAGCCTAGCTGGATATAGTATTCTTGGCTGCATGTTTTTCTCGTTTAGTGCTCTGAATATATCATGCCAGCTCTTTCTGGCCTGCCAGGTCTCTGTGGATAAGTCTGCTGCCAATCTAATATTTTTACCATTGTACGTTACAGACTTCTTTTCCCGGGCTGCTTTCAGGATCTTCTCTTTGTCACTAAGACTTGTAAATTTGACTATTAGGTGACGGGGTGTGGACCTATTCTTATTGATTTTGAGGGGGGTTCTCTGAACCTCCTGGATTTTGATGCTTGTTCCCTTTGCCATATTGGGGAAATTCTCTCCAATAATTCTCTCCAATATACCTTCTGCCCCCCTCTCTGTTTCCTCTTCTTCTGGAATCCCAATTATTCCAATGTTGTTTCGTCTTATGGTGTCACTTATCTCTCGAATTCTCCCCTCATGGTCCAGTAGCTGTTTGTCCCTCTTTTGCTCAGCTTCTTTATTCTCTGTCATTTGGTCTTCTATATCACTAATTCTTTCTTCTGCCTCATTTATCCTAGCAGTGAGAGCCTCCATTTTTGATTGCACCTCATTAATAGCTTTTTTGATTTCAACTTGGTTAGATTTTAGTTCTTTTATTTCTCCAGAAAGGGCTTTTATCTCTCCGGAGAGGGTTTCTCTAATATCTTCCATGCCTTTTTCGAGCCCGGCTAGAACCTTGAGAATCATCATTCTGAACTCTAGATCTGACATATTACCAATATCTGTATTGATTAGGTCCCTAACCTTTGGTACTGCCTCTTGTTCTTTTTTTTGTGGTGAATTTTTCCGCCTTGTCATTTTGTCCAGATAAGAGTATATGAAGGAGCAAGTGAAATACTAAAAGGGTGGCAACAACCCCAAGAAAATATGCTTTAGCCAAATCAGAAGAGATCCCAAATCGTGAGGGGGGAGAAAGGGGATAAAAAGAGGTTCAGAAAGAAGAAAAAAAAAAAAA